>NW_006408528.1:14330519-14373338 GCF_000296735.1 Chrysochloris asiatica | reverse complement strand
GTTGTATCATCTGCATATCGCAGGTTGTTAATGAGTCTTCCTCCAATCCTGATGACATGTTTTTCTTCATAGAACCCAGCTTCTTGTATTATTTGCTCAGCATACAGGTTGAATAAGTATGGTGAAAGAACTGAACCTTGTCGCACACCTTTCCCAATTTTAAAACATGCAGTGTTCCCATTCTCTATTCGGACGACTGCTTCTTGCTCCAGGTACAGATTCCTCAAAAGTACAATTAAGTGTTCTGGAATACTCATACTTCTCAATGTTGATCTTTATTAAAATGGAAATGATTCCTTTTCTTCAAAAAGCAGAAGTATCATTCTCAAATGAACTAGAAACATTTGTACCTCTGTATTTCTTTCTATGTCTGACTTCTGGCTATGGCATCCCAGTTAAGACACAGTTAAGTATTGCATTTTGCTTACAAATGCATACTATTTTCTTATGCTTTTTAAGAAGCATCTCTCCTAAACCTTTTTTTTTTTGGCTAGCCTTATTTGATATTATTTTATCTTATTAAATTTTTTCTTATAATTTTATTTTGTTGAGACTACACTTAGCAGAACATACACAAGTACAATTTAGAGATATTGATTATATTCTTGGAGTTGTATAAGCATTCTCTCCCTCCTTTTCTGAGACGTTCCCTCTTTATTAACAAACTCCCTGCCTCCTGAGATTTCTATCTGATCTTTCAAATTCTTGTCTGTTTGATCCTCTATAGATAGTTCTTATAGAGCACAGTGCTCAGGCAGATACTCTTTACTAGTTAATCTAAACTACTGTTTGGTTTTAAGAAGACTTCAAGGGATAATTTTGAGTTAAGGAGAAAAGGAAGATTTTATTATCATTCCAGATATCTGTGACTAGATTTATTTGAAACTACAGCGAAACTTTGCAAATGATACTTCCTTAATGATTAGTTAAAATGAAACTCAAACCACATTGATAAAATTTTTGTACTGTTCTATTAAAATTAACTGGTCTCATACTGAGTTTTAGCCATGTGTAATTTTGTAATATCACTTGGGAAATATTGGTTCACCAAGTAATTCAGAACTTACAAATATTGGCATATGACATCAAACAACGTCAAAAAGTTCACATTTGTAGTTCACACAGTGAGGAAGTAGGTCAAGTGGTCAAACTGAGGGGACTGCATTGATATTATTTTAGATGAAAAATTTATAGCATCTGAAAAAACTTAAAAGGCATAGATATACAGTCACAAAATTGATATAAATCATGGAATGATTTAAGCACTATTGATTTGTAAATCATTAATTTTTGCTGTTTTTAAAAAAAGAAAGAAAGAAAAGTACAATTTAACAGAAGAAATTTTTTCATCTTTATCCCAGACCCCTAGTCAGGCATCTAGAAACAGTGAGTGTAAATATATTTTTGTTGAATGATGGGATTTGGTGGCTAGAGGGAGGAAGCAGCAAGGAAAGAAGGAAGGAAGGAAGGAAGGAAGACAAGCACTAATGGAAAGAAGGAATTGTGATGTTTAGGTTGGAGACAACTGACAGATTGCAGAGAAGCAAAATATTGTTGGTACTCAGTAAATATTATTTGACTTAAAGAATAGAGAATAAACTCAATAACTGGTTAAGGTTAGAAAAACCTTTTTAATTACTAACAGGAAAATAATATTTAAATCTTTTAAATATGGTTTGTGTTGGTATAGAATTATTACTAAAAGATGTTAAGCTTTAAAATGTCCTAGGTTCCTTGGACCTAGGAAAAGTGTAATAACAAAGTTCTATGGAGGAATCATAGGCAGAACATAATGAAGTGGATGGCTTTTTTTACTTGAGAACTAGAAAGTCTGGGTTCCAATCTTACTTATTACCATAACGATGACTATACATTGGACATGTCACATGACCTTATTCAAGTTCAATTTCTCCAATAAAAAATGAGTGCATTTTCTAATTATGTTCCTTGAGGTCCTGACAGTTCATGAAAGACATTCTGGAAGCTAGAGCAGCTTCACTCTTACCTGGTACAGGAAAGAATTGGTTGGATAAGAGGTTTTCTTGCTAAAAATACATGAAAACAATAGCCATGTGGATCTATAGATTCTACTGACTTAAGTATTCAGATAACAAATTATTTACTAGGGAATCCTTTTTAAGTCTTACTTCTGGGTTATTTTTTAAATGTTGTGTTTTAATGCAGTCACCAACCAACTGGAAAGAAAATAGTCAACCAGTAAAAACATACTGGAGATGACGCTACCCTAGTGAGGGATGGTGGTGGTGGTGGTATGCCATTGAGTTGGAACTGACTCACAATGACCCCGTATTGAGTTTCCTAAGTTGTAAATCTTTACAGGAACAGAAAGCCTCATCTTTCTCTCATGGGACCATTGGCAGTTTCAAACTGCTGATGGTGAGATTAGAGTTTGTTGATTATAGCGAGGGATGGGGAGAACCAAATAAAATGGGGACATGATTTCTTTTTTCTACAGGCATATAGAATAGGTTGTGCTGTTGCTGTGGAGGGAGGCTGATCAGCTCAAGATGCAACCCAAGAAAATTAAAATGTGTATGTCTATCCTGGAAATCTATGATTGTATTAAAATTCAGCTTGGAATAGTGGAAACAACCTGGTCCTGGAAGCCCTGAACCCTTACATGGCAAGCTGTCAAGGTGAGATCAAGTGAAATGTGTGTGAGGTCTTTGCAGAGTGCCAGCTTCATATAAACAGGTGACAGTATTATATGAAATGCATGCTTACCTCATTGTTCCAGAAGCAGTAGATAGAAGCCACAAAAAATCCCTAAAAAAGAGGAGGGAAAATAGAGTTGAAAGGACTTTGTATGGTTACTAAGTAATCAATATAAATAGACTGAAGAGGCAAATTTCTCCAGTGCAATAGCAAGTCAAGGCTGGATGAAGAAGTATAAAGACAAGAAACATAATTATCCACAACTCATAATCAGTGCTATGCTACAAAAATATTGAATAAGAATGTATTTTTCTTGTTAGGATTCAATTGTTTGGGTAAAACGGCAGCACTAGTAAGTTTGGGTTAGATTGTTGTTGTTGTTGTTGTTGTTAAGTGCCGTTGGGTCGGGGTTAGATAGTGCCCCTTTAACATGGAGGTTTACTGAAGAGTTTGTTGATTACATGGATTTGAAAAGAGTTTTTGTACTTAAATTTTTTTTAAACTGAGATTTGATTGTATAGAGTTAGCTAGAGAAATGTTTAGACATCTTCACTAGCACAAATGTCACTATTCGTGGCTACAGTTTGACCATATCCATTGTCATCCTGGTGAATTAGAGCAGTATTCACATCAAAGTTCAACTTTTTAATAAGAATGTTGACCGAGTGACCTCTAAAGTCCTGGTCACTACTCAGAAGCTCATTGCATCCAAGCTTTAACTATAGAAATGGCCAGCACATTAACACAGATAATTAAAAATATTCCCAAACTTTCCTTTTAGCCAATTCATCTCCTTCTCACATTAAATTCCAGAGGTTGGAAACACAACTAATTTGAAATTTATAACAGATACAGCAAAACTCGGGACTAAGAGTCTGTGGCAGAACTACCATCGTCTTTAAGATAGTTATGTCCCACATAGCTTTCAACACTCCCAGCACCATGTTGTCAATGGAGCTTTAGATTTGGGGCAGAAGAATGGAAATCGAGAAGTCAATTTCCTCTCTTATGTGGCAGATGCTTGGCTGCCTACGGTACCCCCTGAGAGCCCAATCTATTCTCTTCTTCATAAGGAGAGAACTGGATGTGCTTCACTGTATAGTCAATGACCCCCTAGGCTCCCAACATCTTCTGATAAATGGAGGGTGACAGAGAAGGAGAGTTGGATAGCTCTGCAAATCTAATAACCCTCATGGTAAATGCATTCATGTTTAGTAATGAAAGTAGGGCTTGGAAATTGCTGCATGTGTGACCAAAAAGAACATGCCTGACTGGGACCAACTGAGGATCCTGGGAGTAATGGGAAAGCAGGCAATGAAAATAGAAGCTAGAATGTGCCTCAAAAAATTAATTTTTCTTCACAATTTCAGCTGGACTTGTTTACTGAAAGCTGTAAGTTATGATATTGTGCTAAGATCATGGGCATTAAAGTAAGACTTAGCCACTAATAAGAAAGTTCCATTTCCTTACTTGTAAAATGGGCATAATTATACTTTGCTTACACATTAAATGCTTCATAAATAGTAGCTCTGATTATCTTTTCCACCACTCATTTGTCAATTTGTCACACTGTGGTGGCTTATGTGTTATTGTGATGCTGGAAGCTATGACACTGGTGTTTCAAAATATGAACACTGTCACTCATGGTGGACAAATTTCAGCAGAGCTTCCAGACTAAGACAAACTAAGAAAGAGGACATTTAGAGCCACTAAAAAATTGGCCTGTGAAAACCATATGTATAACAGCAGAATATTTTCTGATAGAATGCCAAAAGATGAGCCCCTCAGATTGGAAGATCCTCAAAGTAGTTGTAGTTGTTGTTGTTAAGTGCCGTAGAGTCAGTTCTGACTCATAGTGACCCTTATAGGGTTTCCAAGGAGGGGCTGATGAGTTTGAACTGCTGACCTTGTGGTTAAAACCAACCTTTAGGTCCTCAAAGTAGAGTTAATGTTAATGATGCAGGTAGAGTAAAGCATCCAGGACTTTCATTTGCTGATGTGGCATGGCTCAGAATGAGAAGATTTGCCTAATGCAATACATCCTTTGATTTCTTAATATCTGATTCAGAATAGGACAGAGAATAAGGAGATATCCTTGCTTATATCAGATAGATCTTAGTTGAAAGCACAGAATGTCAGAAAGATGTTTACCTTTTTTTTTTTTTTTCTTGTTTTTTACTTTAATGCAAAGGCATTTGACTTTCTGAATCATGACAAATTATGGATAAGATTGCAAAGACTGGAAATTTCAGAACACTTAATTGTGCTCATGTGGAACCTGTGCATAGACCAAGAAGCAGTTACTGGATCAGAAGAAGGAGATACTGAATGGGTTAAAGTCAGAAAAGGTGTGCATCAAAATTGCATCCTTTCACCTTACTTATTCAATCTGTATGCTGAGCAAATAATCCTAGAAATTGGACTATATTGAGCAGAATGCAGCATCAAGACTGGAGGAAAATTCATTAGCAACCTGTGATATGTAAATGATACAACTTTATTTGCTGAAAATGATGAGAATTTGAAACACTGATGAAGCTCAGACTACAACCTTCAATATGAATTACATCTCAGTGTAAAGAAAACAAAAATCCTCCCAGCTGGACCAATATACAACACCACGATTAATGGAAAAAATATTGAAGTTTTCAATTATTTCATTTTACTTAAATCCGTAGTCCTTGACAAATAGTAGCAGCAATCAAGAAATCAAAGGATGTATTGCTTGGGGCAACTTTATTTAAAAGGCCTCTTTAAAGTGTTAAAAAGCAAAGATGTCACTTTGAAAACAAAGGTGCGCCTGACCCAAGCCACTGTATTTTCAATGACCCGACCTCATATACATACATGTGTAAGATGGATAATGAATAAGGAAGACTGAAAACTAGCTGATTCCTTTGAATTATGGTATTGTTGAAGAATATTGATTATACCATGGACTGATAGAAGAATAAACACATCTGTCTTGGAAGCGTACAGCCAGAATGCTTCTTAGAAGGGATGACAGTAAAAGTTCATTCTTACATAAATTGGAGGAACTAGTTATCAGCAGGAACCAGGCCCTGGTAACAGAGTGTCAAGCTAAAAGAGGAAGAGCTTCTATGAGGTGCACACAGTGACTGCAACAATGGATCAAATATAGCAAAATTTGTAAGAATGGTGCAGGACTGGACAGCATTTTATTCCATTACATGTAGGGTCAGTATGAGTCAGAATCAACTCAGTGGCACCTAATAGTGACAATAACATCTTTTTATCAGGTCATGAGAAAATGTCAGTCATACCTGTTCAGTACTGTGTCACATAATACTGCAGAAGTCACTACACTGGAAGGTATTTGTTATATCTTTATGCTTCTTTTTAGGACCTACGTAGCAAAATCATGTATTGTAAACTGTGGTCTAATTTAATAGGGACAGAGCCCCCAGCCTGGGGTTTCAGAGGAGGCATTTCATACTACAATACAGACACTTGCTTCCCTTCTCTCCTTGTCTCATGGTATGGGAGACCGATAATTGGCAATGGTTGCATTGGTTTTCAAGACTTCGCTCCATAACTAAAGTTGCCCCCATGCCTCAATTTTCAGCCAAGCAATGGATGGGTGTGTAGGGGACAACAACACTAGTGAGGTACCACCCCATAGAATGATCAACCATTCGAAACTAAATTCTGAAGGGTGGGGAAAGAAAGAAGAATAGAAGCGAGATATACAAGAAGGAAGTGGGATAAGTGATGTTATACTGAGGGGACTGAAATCAAGATGAAACAAGTGTATGATTTGTTGAATATAAAACTGATGAATCTACTCTGAAAATCATCACTCAATTCACAATAAAAATTAGAAAACAAAACGAAATAATAAAAATTTCCCTTCATAAAAAAAACACAAAACAATGAAATATGGCAATCAGAAGATCAGAGAAGGAAAGGAAATGTTGATATAAGATTGCCCTCAGCACTGTGTGATACATCAGTTTTGGGGAAAATATTTGTCTTCATAAAGATGTGTTTTCAAAGCCTTTCATTTTCTTCCTCAGTTTTAAGATACAAGGAATAGGAAAGCAGATAGTGAGAAACACAGAGAGGTGCTATACCGTTTCTGGGTCAACATGTATTTGGAAGTATCCTTCTAAGCACAGATAAGCACCAGAAAATTGTTCTTCCTCCATTGACTAGCAAAGCAAGTAGATGAATGAGTATCTTGTGGGAGCCTCACCTGGAAATGGATCAGGGAGTGCATGAAGTAATCATAGATCTTCCCAAGCATCTTGTTGGATGGCCTCCAGGGAAAGACCACAAACTGGATGCCCAGTAGTGGCACAAGGATCAGAGTGGCCCGCACAGCCTTCAGGTACAGGTGTGATTCTGCCTCATGGGTCTCCCTCATCTTGGTCACCAGCACACGGACGATGTTGAGCAAAAAGAAGAAATTCACCTGAAAGAGACAATGTTATGAACTAATCACCCTGATAAGTATAAAATAAGGCTTTCCTTGTGTGGTGAACAGATGTCTACTGCGTAGAATGTGAGAAACAGTACAATTTACTCAACGTTTCTGGGACACTGTGTTTCAGTGTCACTAAAGACTCTTTTCTGACCTCTATTAATATTTTTTTTCCTCGAAACGAGAAAAATAAAATTTTTTTGGAATTGAATCAATGGCAATGGGTTTTTTAAAAAAATATATGTAAAGACATTGGGCTCAACTAAAAATAAATACCATTTAATTTGTATTTTGATTTTTATGAGTTTTGCAAAAGGAAGTCACAAATGATACTTTTAGATATTGCCTTCTTGACTTTTGTTGTTGTTGTTGTTAAGTGCCATCGAGTCGGTTCCGACCCATAGTGACCCTGTATAGGGTTTCCGAGGGTGTAAATCTTTACGGGAGTAGAAAGCCTCATCTTTCTCCCGCGGAGCAGCTGGTAGTTTCGAACTGCTGACCTTAAGGTTTGCAGTCAGTAAAGTTGATGACGAGATGAGAATTGAAAGATGAGAATTTAAAATTTTATCTGTAAAGTTTATGTAGTAGAGTCAACAAATATAACTTTAATTTTTACATAATTTATTTAGAAAACTGCTGGAGCCAACACAACTGCTGGAGCCAACACATCTGGGGCCAACTGCCGCAGCCGACAATTGGCTTATTTCTGCGACCCGCATGGAGAGATTAAACCCAAGTAGGGGTGATGGGAGATGAGAAATAAAAGAAAGACACAAGAAACATCTGAAATATAGAATAGTTGCAACCAGGTGGGACGCAGCACTCTGATGGAGATACTGCTACACAGACAAAGGCAGCACTTTTATTTTATACACAGCTCAAGGGGAAGTGCTTGAGGGAGGGTAAGTAATATAAGAACATCTTGTACTGAAGGAGCCAGCAGTAAGCTGAACTTTATCAGAAAAATTGTAATTTGTGGAAGCTAGCTGGAACACTGATTAGAGTGCCTAGAATGTTGTGCAGGCTGAGCTGAAGGATATAGTTAAATACAAGCAAAGACCTTGCAAGTTCCCTTTCCCATGAGGCAGCCCTGCAAGTTCCTCAGGGGAGGGGGGAAGAGGACTTTGACTTGGAAGCATCCTGAGTTTCTGGATCACAACTGTTCCGTTGCAATCCTTCGGTTAAACTACGCCCAAGCCAGGGACCTTTGGCTCAGCTGCCCCCAACAGAAAACAACTTCATTGAGGGATGATTTGCATTTAATAAAATGCAGATATCAAATGTACATTCAATAATGTTAAACAAATGCATGCCCTTATCTAATGACCACACCAAATAAGAAAAAGAACATTTCTATCTCCCCAGAAAGCTCCTTCCTGCCACTTTGCTCTCCTCCACCCTCATGGTCCATCCCTAATACAAGCAGTCACTAGTACTATCACCCTAGAAATGGAGTATTATATAGTTGTGTCTGACTTTATTTTACTTCACCTAGTATTTGTGAGATTCTTTCAGGTTGTTGTATGTATTAGCATTTCATTCATTTTTATTACTGGGCAGAATTCCACTGTATGGAATTTGTTTCCATTTTTTTATGGGAATTTGAGTTGTTTTACTTTTTTTCATTGTAATGAATAAAGATGCTATGAACATGTGTGCATAAGTCTTGGTTTGGATATATGTGATTGTTTCTCTTTAATAAGACTAGGAGGGGAATTGCTTGCTCACATGATAAGTCTAGGTTTATCTTTAAGAAACTGTCATTGTTTCCAAAGGGGTGACAAATTTTATATTTCCCTCAGAATGTATAAGAGTTCCTGTTGTGAAATGGATGCTTAATCTGTGCAGGAAAAGAATGTGGCTTATGACTAATTGCTTTTATTTTTCTTACATTTACCTGAAAAACAAAAACAAAAAGCACTGTCTTTGAGGTTAACAGAAAATAATGTCTAAATATTAAATGTGATGGCTCTGATGCCAGTCAACGTGTAGCAAACTATGGGGAGAAATAAAGAGCTTGGATTCAGATTCAGACAGACTTATTCTTCCCATCCTGACTTTTTACTGTTGTGTTATTTTGGGTGAGTTGAGTCGTCTTTTAATTTTCCTAATGGGTAAAATGTCTTGAGATATCTACTTTGCAGTGTTGCGGTTAAAAATGGTGGTAATGTAACTGAAGTGCCTGATATATTTCAAGTGTGTGACCCAGTGGTGGTGGTGATGATGGTCTATGTACCAAAGATGAAACAGAAGGTAGCTAGGTTTGGTAGAGCCTGGGGAAAAAGTTTCAAGGGATGCCGTGCATTTTGTAGTCTTGCTTTTCTTTATTAGCAATACCTTTTCACCATTTTTACAGTCCCTTGGTCTTTACTTTTACCTAATAGAATTTAGTTATAGAGGTTTTAAAGAATCAACTACATTACTGTTATGACATATCTAGAAATAAGGTTATGGTCTCCCCCCCCCCCCCCGCCCCCACACTCAAACTGCTAAAAATTAAAAATATTTTTGTTGAAGATTCATAAGTCAAATTGTTCATAACAACTCCAACATAGATGATACTGTCATAATGGATTTTAAAAGCAGTTCTCACCACCAGAGCTGCCATGACTGGGCCATGGATGATGTACAGCAAATGAGTCTCCACACTCAGCCAGCAGCTGAAAAAGAGGGGGCACGTCAGTAAAGTGTATATTATTGAACACAGTTATAACCTGAAAACCCCCATAATACTTACTTATCATTGAAATAGAGTGCCCTAGTAATAGCATGAACCGTGGTTGGCAGCAACGGGAATCCTAAAAAGGTGAAAAAATACAAGTCACTCCTGGTTTCTGGGTCTGAAGTTACATGGAAATATAGCGATAGGCATATAGAGAAGAGTACTTTTATTTGCAAAAATAGTGGCAAATTATGTCTCTGTTAAGATATCTTCTTGATGTTTTTGCACAAATTATTTTTGGTCAGACTAGCTAAAAATCCTCTCAATTAAAACATGTGCTTTCAGAGCACTCGACTAAGAGCATTCAGACAATTAACATCCTGTCACAAATTAGCTGGCAGAGTAGGTACATGATTACTCTTATTCTGACTATTATTACCACTGTTATGTTTGCAGTAATGATGATGATGATGATGGCTGTTGATTGAAACCAGAAAGCCTGTCACCGAGGGCAAACTGAGCTCTCTTACTGGAGATAGCTAGGTCACCTTGGAGGAAAATGACCTAGGGCAACTTAAGGTAGACAGACTCTGATTGTGATTAATGTCATAGTTGCTGTTCACAGTAATAGGCCTTTTGTGTTTCTGTCTGTTTAGACTATATATGTCCATTTTGTTATTTTAAGGAACATTTTAGGACAGCCAGTATGTTCTGGCTGTAGAATCTTTTTTAAGGCAGTTTGGTGTGCACTTTCCCTGACGAAACTCGAAGTGTCACTAAGCAACAGCTTTTAATTCACAAACAGAACATTAAAGATAGTTACTGGCATTGGATTCTGCCAGGTTACACTAAAAAAAAAAATTGAATTCTTTATCTGTAATCAACAGTAAAGCTGTGATTTTTGTATAAAATAGACTCTTAGATGTATCCACGCATAATAAAATATTATTTAATCGGATTTAGACCATATAGGAACAGAGGTTTATTATTATTATATCATCAAAAGATCATGCTTAGCTAAAGTTCCAGAAGTAAGCTATTGATTTTAATATATCTCATCTTATCTATCTTTCATTCCCCCCCCTCCAAAGTTGAGATTTGATACTGTGATTTTTTTCAATGATAAGGGGTTTGGTGGAATTTTGGTGTGTGTGTGTGAGTAGGAATGGAGAAAGATATAGATTAGCATGACATTTAAAAAATCATAACATTTCAGAACCATATTGGTTGACTACTATCCAAATATCTACCTATGGAAATACAAATCCCTTTCATTCTTTCATTCTTTTAAACAGTAAATTCTTTACTCAATGCAGTGTGTTTTTTTGTTTTGTTTTGTTTTGTTTTAGGACCCTATTTGAAACATTCTGATAAAAATTTAAATGTGTATTGATTAAAAAGTGTTACGGTAGCACATAAATATTTTACTTATTATTACCTATATTTTGACACAGCGGAACAGTTTATTGTTGTTGTGTTTCCTTTAAAATTGATTAGGTGTGCTAAGCAAATGTCTTCATTGAACTGTCTATGATAGTGCTAAAAATCTTAAAGGAATTCACAATGCATCAGTGTGTAAGAGCTAGGTCAACTTTCTTCCAGGGAACACTTGTCTCCACATAGTAATACAGGCAAGAATACATTTACAGCCCTTTCCTTCCATGGAAAATTTTCTGAGTGTGGCAGATACATGTTTTTGAACAGTCAAAAGTAGTGTAAGAAGTAAGTCAGACACTTTATTTAAAAGGAAATCAGTGAAATGGAGGCTGCAGAAATAGTGTGTATGCACCCACGTGATGGAATCTAGGCAGCTTGAATCCACTCAGAGGTACCTTGGATGAAATACTTGGTGATGCACTTCTGAAACATCAGTCACTGAAACCCTATGCAGCACAGTTCTACTATGGCACACATGGTGTTGACTGAACTGCAACTGGTATCATTGCTTACATATGTGGTGGTGGGTCTGGAATGGGGTGTGCTGTAGGATAAGCACTGGACTCCAAGGTCAGTTTGAACTGCAAGATCAGCGGTTCAAACTCACCAGCTGCTCAGAAACAGGGTCATTCTGAGTTGGAACTGACTTGATGGCACTTAACAGCAACGAATAGAAGGTACCTGACCAGCACCAAACATTGCCAGTGATAATCAGAATTGCTATTACTACTTTGGGAATCCTGATGTGGCACTGTGGGCTAATGCGTTGGACTGCAAAGTTGGTTTGAACTACAAGGTCAGTGGGTCAAGCTCACCAGATGCTCCTTGGAACCTTATACAGGGTTGCTATGGGTTGGAACCGACTTAATGGCACTTAACAACAACAGCAAATTATTACTTTGAGGAGATTTACTTGTAGCTGAATCCTAGCATGACAATCTTTGGAAACCTAGAAATTATTAAGGAGGTCTGCATCAGGCTAAGAAGGGATGATCAGCCTTTGGTATACGGCTGAACCTATAAGAACAACAATACCCACAATAAAAGGTTATTATGAGCTTTTTAAAAAATTTTTTTTTTTTTTTGCATTCTGGCCTATTTTGAGGACAGGGAAGAGTAGGAAAAGGTAGCATTTGATACAGGCCGGGGTGTGGAGGCACAGAATTCAAAAAAATACACACATGTGATGGATAAAATGGAAGAAGCCCTATTCAGATCCTCTTTCAATCAGCCTGTGGATGGTTTGCTTCCATCTTTGAGCTGAGCTTGTTTTCTGAAGACAAACTTATAATCTTTCCTATACACATTGGGTTGTTTAAGGGGAAGCCTAGCATCTTGCAAAGCCTTCTAGGAGCTCCACCAGTCCCTGCGCCCCTTGGTTCCCCAAAGGAATTGGGCTCCTCACTCTGCTTTCTGAGAACAAGACTCCAACAAGACTGTAAACAGAAAGACAGAGATAAAGGTGGTTCAGAACTCAGTTGGAGGAAATACATACCCCAGCCTAAGAGGTAATACCACCGTAAGCGTTGTTCCTCAGTGAACACTGATACCACGATGAGGGTGTGCAGATAGATCCCCTCACACAGCATCCAGAAGTAATTGCAGGCCATCATGTACTGGTGAAAAAAATGCAAAACTTTGCAGCTAATCTGTAAGAGAGAAATGAAGATACTCAGTGAAAAACATGGGCAAGCGTCTGACATACACCTTAAGACACCATTTCGAAAAACCAAAAGTTTTCTGCAGAAATGTTTGTTTCGCCAGAGAAAAAAATGTTTATTTAGTGATTTTTACTTTTATTTTACAACCTAGTTTCTTCATTCAGAAACGATTGGCTATGATGACCATGATGGTGGCGGCGGACACTTGTATGAAGTTTATACTGTGCAGGCACTGTTTAGGTACTTTATATATGTTATTTAATCTTCACAGTTACTCTATCAGCTGAGTATTAACTGATGTCTCCATTTTATAGCTGAAGAAGCTGAATTACAACCAATGCTTCAAACCAGTTCTTTCTGGATCTGTCATGGCTGATGAAGTGAAATTGGAAGAGATCGGAATTTTAAATGTGGGGGCTAACTGGAATGGGAACAGTGATAGGTAGATGCCCTGCTAGAAACTTAATTTCCCTCTCAGAAAGCAAGGGCATAGTGTGTGTTGATAGCAACCAAGTCTCTTGACTGGAAGAGTTGGAAACAATGGTTCTCTCCTCAAAGATGGAGGCCAACTGCGCTGCTTGAATGTGTGTCACGCTCCACAGTCCAGGCAATAACTCAGTCTCCCAAATTAGGCTCCTGAAATGGCTCACTATGCCTCTTCCAAGTCTCCCATGCCAGGACTTCAGCCATAATTTTTCCCATTCTAGTTATCATTCTGCTTCATCTAAACAAATAAAAAAAAAAATTCGGATCTGTTCTAATTTTGCTGCATTAGCTACAATGGAACCAGTTTGGAGCCTCAGTTATAGTGAGGTTGAAGAGTTTATTCATGGTGGTGTGCCATCAAGTAATTTCTGGTGCATAGTGACCCTGTATAGGGGTTTCCCAAGACTGTACATCTTAATAGGAGCAGACAGCCACATCTTTGTCCCACAGAACTGCTCATGGATTTGAACTCCTGAACTTGCAGTTTAACAGTCCAAAGCATAACCCACTATGCTACCAGGGCTCCTTAACTTATCTATGGTTGTTGTTGTTAAGTGCCATCAAGTGCCATCATAGCAACTCTGCTCTGGAAAGGGGTGCTCGGAGGGTGGGGAGAGGTAAAAGCACCTATACCCACTATGGTTCTCCTTTTCCCAAGTATTATCTTCCCTCCAGTATTTACCTGCCATGGCTGCTTTCCAGATAGTTAATTTTTATATCTTGTCTAGAACTTACAGCTGTCATCTGTGGGAGGTTTTGCAGATGAGAGCTACTCAGCCATCACCACTCTGCTTTTAATCAATTTTAGATAATGAAACGCTGCAAAACACTTTATAAAAATGATGCGATGATTATGATGTAGGATAATAGCAAGGAATCCTGGCAGCTCAATGGTTAAGTACTCAGCTGCTAACGCCAAAGTTGGTGGCTCTGTGGGAGAAAGTTGTGGCAATCTGCTCCTGTAAAGATTGTTGTTGTTAAGGGTCATCAATTGGGCTCCGACTGATAGTAACCCTGTATAGGGTTTCTGATGAATAGCTGGTGGCTTTGAACCACCAATTTTGCAGTTAGTAGACCCATGCTTATCTTACAATGCTACACCAGAACTCCTCCTGTAAAGATTGTTGTTGTTGTTGTTAAGTGTCATCAAGTTGCTTCTGACTCACAGTGATCTTGTATAGGGTTTCAGAGGGGTGAATGGTGAGTTTGAATGGTCAACTTTGTGGTCCACACTGACTTTGTGCTTATCCTACAGTGACACACCAGGACTCCTCTGTAAAGGCTGTAGGCTAGAAAACCCTAGGAGGCAGTTTTACTGTGTCATGTGGTGTTGTGATAAGTTAGAATCATTCAAAGGCACCCAAAAAGAAGATAATGGTATGGGAAATCTTAAAATAAAATTGATTTTTTCTTTCAAAATTTTATTGGTTTTACAAAGTTTCAAAAACAAACAAATAGGGGAGAGAAAGGAATAGCCAGAAATATCACCACAGAAATCTTGTAAGTCCATCTTCTGCCTATAACTGATTGGAATACCTAAATGCTACAACATGCCCGATGAAGGAGACTTCCTGCGGAGCCTCTGAATTACATAAGACCATAGGTGGTATCCAATCTGCCTGGGTGGTGCTAATGAAAGGAGATGGGTATAGGTCCCTTGTGGTACAATGGTGAATAACTGTTATCAGGTCTGACTGCAGTGGTTTGAACCACCAACTTTGTGTTTCAAACCGACCTTGACCTGGAGTGCTTATCCTATGGTTATCACAGTTAGAAACTGTAAAGTGCTGAAGATCTAATGATCTAATGTTACTAATGCTAGTAACAATGACATAAATTTTAATACTTAACATTTGAAAGTTGTGGTTGTTAGGTGTATTAATTCCTTTAGCCCTCACAACCTGCTCTATTCGTTATCTCCATTTTGCTAATCAGGAAAGTGAGACACATGAGGTTAAGTCATTTGCCCAAGATTACAGAGTCATCTGTACTAAGTAGAAGTAGGATTTGAGAACAATGCCATATAGTATTTGGAGTAATTCAGCGAAGCACAGCAAATGTCATATTGACCACAAACAACAGACAGACATACTAAAGCCTTCTAGCACCTCAACTGGAAGGTCATATAAAGTGAAAACATGGGAGCAGTTCTGCATTAAACTCATGAGAGTCTTTCTCAAAGAAGAGGAAACCAGCTGCAAATGTTGAGATGAAGGTTCTCTAGGTTAGCCAATTCACAAGATACGATTTTTAAATCACTGATTACATGTGCAGTGGTGCCACTCATCTCAGCCAAATGAGAGTCACTGGAAATCTGTTGCTGTTGACAGCACTTAACAACAACAACATAGTCATGTTGTGGATAAATTATTCTTCATATCCATATGGGAAAGCAACCAAGTATAAATAATAAACTTCAAAAGGAAGAAAGAAGTCCTCTCCAATAGCTGCACCTTATTATCTTGGTTATAAAACCATTCACTGCAGTTGACAGGTTAAGAAAAGTTATTGTTGTTATTAAGTGCCATCTAGTCGGATTCGACCCATAGCGACCCTATACACTGTTTCTGAGGAGCAACTGGTGAGCTTGAACCGCTGACCTTGCAGTTCAAAGGGCTTTGCAGTCTGGCGCATTAACCCACAGCACCACACCAGTACTTCTAAGAAAAGTGGAGAAGCATAAATGACCAGGGTAGGATCCCAGTATCAATCACATTGTGGTGTCCTCTCTCAAACCCATCTAACTTTTTCACTCCCAATCTAATTTCTCCCATAGGCTAATGGAATAGATAATCCTAATCTGAATTTTGGTGCAGACTGTTAGGCATTGGCCTGCTAACCATTAAGGTCAGCAGTTTGAATCCACCAGTAGCTGAACGGGCAAAGATGAAGCTTTCTACTTCCATAATGATTTAAAACTGTATGTTGTTGCTAAATACTGTTCAGTTGGTTCCAACCCATAGTGACTTTGTTTAGGGTTTCTGAGGAGCAGTTGGTGACCTTGAACCACTGACCTTGCAGTTCAAATTGACTTTACAGTCCCGTGCCTTAACCCACAGTGCCACACCAGGACTCCTAAGCCTGTCTAGGGTTTCTGATTTAGTGTTGCTATGAGTTGAAATTGACTCCATGGTACAAAACAACAACAAATCTGATTTTATTTGCCACTGCTTTCTCATGTCTCCTGTTCTTTCCTTCATGTTTATATGCCCTCCTTTCCATGAGGCTCTGAGCAGGAGAAGCCCAACTTCCATGCTGGGCTTGACCATTATCTAGTGCCTCAGTTCTGGGGCTCCACCTCAAGCCAAACTTCCTGTGCCTGGGACTGAGCTTTGACAGTCTTGTGGGTCAACTGTCCTGAACTTTTGAGGTTTAGAGGAAATTAATTTGTGTTTTTCAGAATGTGGGAATCCTTTGACTTACTCAGGAGACTATAGAAAATGCATCTATTGCTTCGGCTTTTGAGATGCAAAGAGCTCAGTTCCAGTAAATCTAATCTCCCTGTATTGTCCCTTTCAGACCTAGATAAAAAGTTCAAAGAGACATTTCTTTCTAGAAAATGACTAGCATGCCACGAGCTTCCTTGAGATGCAGTGAGAACAATGCTTTTTAATTCTGCCTCCTGACTCTTTGGATCATTGGATGAGCACATAGAATAAGAAAATGAAAATTTTAGATATTATGGAAATAAAATGTTCAAGTGCTGCACATGACAATGGGCAATTTTCACATCACTCAATAAACTAAGGATCTATTCAGCCCTTGTTTATGCTATGAGTTATATTAAGTTTAACCTTTTATTTTAAAGATGCTCACCCTTGGTTGTACAGAAGGGTCTCTGCCTAACCATATACTTTCAAGGAGAGAAAAAACTTTGATGGGACGGGAGAAGGACCACAAACCCTTAGAGATGTCCCAATGTGGAAAAGGGACACTGTTTTGTTTTTTCAATGAAATGAGATGAAGTCTTACAGAAGCAGTGTAACAACATTTGGGATGAAGCAATGTCCCTCTTTAAGACATTCATTTGTTAATAGATCCCTTTGGACATCTGGAAGGCAACTCTTATTGTCTCTTAATTGTTGATTTAGTGACCCGAGGATACTTTTGGTTTGTCTAAGAGAGAAAAATTAGTCTTTAAAAATTATATATGATTTATTTCAGAGGAGATCTCTGCCCAGATCACAGAGAGATGAAGTGCTGATGAATGTGATTTTCTTTAATTTAGGACATCTTTATGTTTTACACAGTAGATGCCATTTCAATAAATGTTCGTAGATTGACAATATTCTTTTATTTTTTCTCCAAAATTTCTTCTATTTTTTTTTTCCTGGATTTTCTTCCTTGTCTACACTTAAGTTGGCTAGGATGAACTTTAATGTTTTCTGGAATGTCAACTTTTCAAGGTAAGTCAATATTTCAAATAGTTCATTTGAAATTATGCTAAGTATGAGGTGGCTTCAAAAAGTTTGTAGAAAAATTCAATTATTTTTTAATTCTATTTTTACACGAAATTTTTTGCAGTCCTGTTATATATGATCCTGCACATAAATTAGTAACACGGTGACCTGGTCCTCGGCCTTTGAGTAATATATTTTGTCTGTTTATTTAGAGATGGCGAATGTTATTCCTCGGGTTAATGGGGCTTGGAATTAGCAGTTTAGTCTTCTTTCCTAGTCTTGCTTCTCTCCTTTATATTAAAATATACTACAATAGGGAGAATATTTTTTCTTTTTTAATTCCTAAACTTATAGTTTTGACTATAATCTACTATTATTTATTTTTTGGGGATGGGAAAAGATATTCAGGAAATTGAGCATCTTTGAATGTATTTATGACAGAACATACATCTTTTCAAGGTGAGACACAATGCAAATTTTGTCACCTGTGTCTCTCTTAGAGCTAGTAAATGAGCAGTTTCAAGGATGAATAATGTATAAAACGTCAACTTGAAAGTTCTCTCCTGCTCTTCCTTGACCTAATTCTACTTGAACAGAGAAAGCAGCAAACATATGCTGTCTGTATATATGGTGTTAGATAAGGAATTTAACAAAACGCTCATTGGAAAACAATGACTCGCATAGACTTCTGTTATTTTTTTTTTCTTCCTTGTCTACACTTACCTTGGCTAAGATGAACATTAATATTTTCTGGAATGTCAACAGACAAATACTATCTAAATAAAGAAATTGATAAAAACAAATGAATTAGTTTCTTTCTTCTGGGTGAAATATGTGTCACGATTGAAAATAAAGAATTAGTTTTGCTGCTTTAGTGGCTTGTTTTTAACCTGGACTATACAGGGTCGCTATGGGTCGGAACCGACTCGACGGCACTTAACAACAACAACAACAATTTGTATGTATGGTGTTCTGGTGTGGCGCTGTGGGTTAATGCAAAGTTGGTTTGAACCACAAGGTTGATGGTTCAAGCTTACCTGTTTGCTACTTGGAAATCCTATATGGGGTCATTATGGGTTGGAATCGGTTCAATGGCACTTAACAACAACATTTGTATGTATGGAGTCCTGGTGTGGCACCATAGGATATGCGCTTGAGCTCAAGGTCTGTTTGAACTGCAAGGTCAGTGGTTCAAACTTACCAGCCACTCCTTGGAAACCCTATACAGGGTCGCTGAGTTGGAACCAACTCTATGGCAGTTAACAACAAATTTGTATGTATGGAGTCTGGTGTGGTGCTGTAGGAAAAGCACTGGACCACCAGGTCAGTCTGAGCTTCAAGGTCAGTGGTTCAAACTTACCAGCTGCTCCTCGGAAACCCAATACAGGGTCGCTATGAGTCGGAACCAACTCAACAGCACTTAACAACAACAACATTTGTGTGTACGGACTTTGTCTTAACAGGTGGTTGTGAAGATCATACTGTTGTTAGCCGTCACTGAGTTGATTATAACTCTTGGCAACCCTCTGCGTGTAGAGCAGAACTATTCCATAGGGTCTTCAAGGCTGCAAGCTTTTGGAAGGCTGTAAACATCTCAGGAGCCTCGGGGTGAGTTTGAACTTCCAACCTTTTGGCTAATAATCAAATGCTTAATCATTTGTCCCACCCAGGGACTCCTCAGACTTTGTCTTATGAAAAGAACAGACATCTGGAAATGTGGAAGCTGGTACATTGCACTCTCATAATATGACATGGCTCTATTTGCTATCTCAAGTGACTTGTTATTGGTGACTCGTTCTCATTTTATCCAACCTCAGAGAAAGCTTATCGTTCAGGCATGCACAACAACATATCCGCATTTTTTCTCTTTGTTTGGCTATGAAAAACAATTCTGAAATAGGTAAACATATGCCTGAAACCCACATGCATGAGCAGAAGGAACTTTTTCCATGTAACACTTGACACATTCCTAGGGTTTGTGAAAGAAATGTCACAAACAGATATTTTTCCAAAATGGCATGAATTCATTTCAGTCTGAAGACTATAATTTGAATTTTTTGTGCTCAATAAACACTTGATTGATTGAACAAAGCCTTTCAAGTGTTATATTGTTTTCCCTAGGAAGTTCGCTCCTTCATAACTAAAAATATCAAGTCTGTTAGGTTAAAATGTATTTACTGCTAAAACTAAGTACTAGTCATGCTCTAATGGTAAACTTATTTCCTGTTTTTCAAACTTAGGCCACTTTCAGGATGCCTAATGTGTGTAGAACTGCTCTCACTCTTTATGCCCAGAAAAAAGTTTCTTATTAATATCTCCAGTTCCCTCAAATTCACACTCAGATTCTCTCAGGAAACCAACTGTCTGGTAGCTGAGCCAGTTCCCTCGGCCCTGCTTCCAGACTCTATTCAGGGTTCTCTGGTCATAGGGGATCTGCAAGGCAGGTGTGGGTGACTTGTAGGCAGCTAGGAGATGGCCTGTGTGCTATGCCCGGTGCAGTACTTAGGCATGTCTGTTCCTCCAGTAATTTATGACATTACGAACATCCATCATTGGCAATTCATAAATGACAAGTCCATTAAGAACGATTAATAGAGTAACAGGCTTGTGGGGAAAGCCAAGTACAGACAGGGGTTAGCCACACAGGTCATGGGGTTAATAACAACCCTGTAAGCAATTGCTTTCAATATCTGCCTTTGGGAAATTTTAAAAGTGTTATACTGCTTTGGCATTTCAGGGCAGCTCCTTAGAGTTAAAGGACGTTTTATTATTCTCATTTGAAGGGTAAAGTCAAATGGCTTCTATAATTTCATAGCAAACTCAGAAGAATCCTGAATTTAGACTATTTAGGGAAAGATAATAATCTCTGGATGGTGCAAATACTTAAGCACTTGAATCCACCCAGAGGCACTTGGGAGAAAGGCCTGGTGATTTGCTTCTGAAAAGCCATGCTTGAAAACCCTATGGAGCATAGTCCTGTCTGGCATAAATAGGGCTCCTATGAGTTGGATTTAATTTCCACCTCCCCTTAGGAAGGTAACAGACTTGGCAGGGTATCACAGTGGATGATAAGTCCCCTTCTCCCTTAAAGCTAGAGAGCAACCTGGAGGTATGAAGTATGACTGGGAAACTCCCAACAGAGAGATGGAAGAGTGTGTATCTAAGAATTTACAATACCACATAATTTTACTGAAAGCTGCTCTCAGGGCAGTGTAGTTGATTATTTAATGACTTGGACATTTCTTGATTTACTTCACATAGACAGTAACTTTTTCAGGGTCTCCTCACTTCATGGGGAATGGGAGCCAAAGTTCTGCGTCTTCTCTGCTAAGAGGTGCTTACTTAATTTCTTCTACACCTGTTTTAAACTCAGGGAGTCAGTTTCTACAATTAGCTATGATGTTCATGTTCAATCATGGACAGAGTCATCACTTTGGAATGGCCGGGTCCATTTCTTTAAGATCTCATCTTCTTGAATAAGTAAAGACAAGCAAGAGCACCATGCATTACAGAGGGAAGAGGATGGGCTTCTGTGTAAGAAAGTTCTGGGTTCAAATCCCAGCTGTGGTTACCCATGGCACCAAAGACACTTGCCTTCACTGAGTCTCAGGCTCCCCAGCTTTAAAAACGGGTTAATGTCCAACATGAACACCATCACTCACCGGGGCTTTGTAAGGGTTAAACGATATAAAATACTTTTTATTAAAATTAATTGACATTCAACAAGCTCACTGAGACAAACTCATTTGATTACATTATTTTGTGGGAGATTAAGAAAGAACTTTGTCTCATGATTTTAAAAGATGAATTATAATTCCTTTCTGGATATATTACTTTTGTAAAAATATTAATACTATTGATCATTAGCAGCCAAATTCAGCTGCGTTTCTATGCCATGCCCTCCACGGTCACACAGGAGGCATGGTTCAAGCAGAATTTGTTGTTGAGTTGGCAGAGCTATCAAATGCCAGTTGTGAAAGATGAATCTATCAAAAAATGCTTGTAAACTATGGTTCAAGCAGAGAAACAAAAATGAAAAGATCCCTTGGCTAACTATTATGTGGTGTGTTGTTGTAGGAAAAGCACTGGACTATCCACTAAAAGGCTGTCCAAACTCACTAGTTGATTCTCGGAAACCCTATACAGGGTCATTATGAGTCTGAACCGGCTGGATTGCATTTGTGTGTCCAGCAGGGTGCACTCTTCTTCCTGGACCTAGAGAGGTGTTTGCCTATGTCTGCAGCAGGTTTCTGGCTGAGCTCGCTCAGTCAATGGGGAGCAGGAGCAGAGATTGGCAGATGAGAGTGAGCGAGGGGTATTGATCTCCCCACTCCCTCTCCGTGGATTTATCACAGGCCGCGTGTGGCCCTGGACAGAAGGCCTGTGATTCTGTAGGGCCATCCTCACCATCCTTCTCTGTCTTTAGGCTCCAATACCATTCTCTCCATGCGCCCATTCAGACCTCAGGTGGTAGAGATCCCATTATCACTATCCTCACAGTTTATTGTTTTTATTGTTAGGTGCCACAGAGTTGACGCTAAAACATAGTAACCTTATGTATAACACAATGAAAATTTTATTAGGATAAAGCACATGAATTTGACAATTTTATTGATTGATTATTGGCCATTTCATATCCAACCTAAAAAAAACAGTGACAGTATAAAAGGGTTTCAGAAAGTTTGTGAAGAAATGGAATTAAAAGATGATGGAACTTTCCACAAATTTTCTTAAACCCCCTTGTATTGAACTGTCTGATTAAAGCATGGCAATTGTTTTATGCCAGGTCATTAACAGACACCCAAAGTGACAGCTTCATTATTAAAATCAAGTAAGGACGGTCTGAAAAGGTGGTGATAAGGAAATAATTATGGATTTTTAAAAATAGAAATATACTTATATTTGTATTGTCTATGTCAGTATAAACCTTTTCAAGTCAGGCAGACATTGAATATAGTAACATTTGCATGTCTTGCTAGAATAAATACGTACCTGTTGATAGCTGAGGTGACCGGTCCAAGCCCAGTTTGTCATATCTATAACCCATGGAAGATACTGGGTAAAACTTCCTCAGTGTACCTTGTATTGTCTATGCTCAGAGTATGTGCTAAGTACACTTACCATCGATGTTAATAAGTAAGGATTCAATGATTCCTAACTATTTAGCATGTAGCAGTTACTTTCAAGGACTACGTAGAAATTGCATACTTTGCTTAATACAAAACTGAACTGTAAAAGTAAATAGGATTACACAGGTTAACAATTGCGTAGGCTAAACACTAACACCATGTTCACGATTTATCAGTACTTCAACCCTTATCATAAAAGTAAAAACAAAATCCTGCATTCCTTACCGGATCCCTTCTCACCAGTTCTCCGTTGGGTACTACTTCAACGAGGTGGATGATGATAATCATGGAATTCAGAATGTAGGTAAGAAACATGTTCTTGTGCAGGGTAACCCTCTGACAGCTGAGGTTCCTGGGGGAGGGTAACATGGCAAAACATAAATCAGTGACAAATGTGGTAGAACCAGAAAAAAGCTCACATGGGTAGTATTTTAAGTATTTCCTTTAGCACAGATGAGAGAACATATGGAAATACGTGAAGCTGTTGCCATCTCTTAAACCCATCACTATGTTTATGCTTGATTTTTTAAAACTAGTTTTTGAAGCAGTCTCCATTCATGGTGGCTCAAAGTTCTTAGTTCTCAGGGTTACTACTTACAGCAACTAAAAGAGTGAGTGGTAAAGTTACTTTATATCATAATATCAGGAAATGAATTAACAGAAAGATTCAGACAAGAGAAGGTTTTGGAATATATTTCAAATGAAAAATCTGCAGTTGATTGATGTAATGCAGAAATTGCTGACAAGATGGGGTACCAGAGCATGAAGACATCCCATGACAAAGTATTCAATCCATACCAGTGACCCAACACAAGATAAAGTCCCCTGTGCTGTCCTCATTACCATCTCTCTGACCTCTTGTTAGAGCTCATATTCTAACAGCATCAGTTTGTGGGTCCATTCTCCACAGTCTCCTGATGGTGGAGCTCAGACACAAGCAGAGAATTCTAAGTAGGCTGAGATTTGATCTCCTAGGGAGGTATTATTGTGGTTTGAATCCTACAAAACCTATTTGAGTCTTGTTAATTCTTCACATTGCCATTTCCAATTTTTTAGGCACTAAGAAATTGGTTGGAAATTTTCATTCCTTCTTCCTTCACTTTATAAACTGTGCATATGTATATGTGTGAATTCTCATACAAATGAACATTATTTTGAATATCCTATCTATATTTTTGATATAACTGGAAATATCCTGCAACATAGCTATAGTAGAATTAGAATGCTTATTCTACAGGAATAAGAATCTTCTATTTACCATACTGGATTAAGTTACAAAATTTTGAGCATAATGCAATTCACTATGTGATAGCTTAAAACATACAGTTAATGATGACAATAACTCATTATAATGACTATTCCTAAAAAAAGCAACAACGAAACAACTCCCTCCCCCCAAAGCTCTCAAAATAACATCAACATCCTAGGAATTTTGGGGAAAATTTGAAATATGGAAATCATTTGTGTTTATCATATTTTCCTATGTTTCAAAACCAAAGAAAAAAAACTTTCCAGTTATCTGTAGAAAAAGAAAAAGGTAACTTTAAATTTAAGGCGTGAAGGAATCTGTTAGAATATTTATTGATTATTCCAGTTATATTAAAACCATTTTCATAAAGCATAAGCATGGTTCATAAGTAATATTTTTAAACTCTCAACTTGCTGAGCAGGGGTAGAATGCAGAACTTTATCTCTTGGAGGCGACAGTTGATGAATATGAGATTTAGAGAAGAGTTTTCACTCACAGACACACATACTCATGCACTCACATACACACACTAACATTTGCTACTTTACTTAGCAGTAAAGAAATGTGTAAATCTACTAACCCTTGGTGTGCTGTGGTTAAGCACTATGCTGTTAATTAAAAGGCAGGTTAGTGGGTTTAAACCCACCAGCCACTCCAAGAGAGAAAGATGTGGCAGTCTGCGTCTGTAAAGATTTCAGCTTTGGAAAACCTATAGTCAGATATACGCTCTCCTACAGAATCACTGAGTCAGAACAACTCTTGAAAGCAATAAGTTTGTTTATTATACAGTGAGATCGATGAGAGCCGGAACTCGATGGATTGCCTTGTTTTTCTGAGTCTTGAAAGTTTACAGGGTGCAATTTTACCTCGTTTCTATTGTTCTCTATTAGTGGAAAAGGAAAATATGAGTTTTCCTTTTCTGACAGGTTTCTGCCTTATGCAGGGTCTGGCTTTCATAGGTTTTATGGTGGTGCTAAAGGTGGGTAGCGTAGTGGTTACGAATCGGGCTGTGAACCTCAAGGTCAGCAGTTCGAAACTACCAGCGGTTCCGCGGGAGAAAGATGAGACTTTCTGCTCCCTTAAAGATTTACAGCCTTGGAAACCCTGTGCAGGGTCGCTGAGTCGGAACCGACTCCACGACACTTAACAACAACAACAACAACAAAGGTGGGTTTCAACTTTAAGTATTTAAAGAGAGAAAAAATCATTTCTATAAAATATCATATAAAAGATCTGATATGACCTCACTGATATTACAACCTGGTGCAGTTAACATTGTTGAACTTGTGACCTGCCACTTTCCTTAATCATAATGTTGTTGTTAAGTGCCGTCGAGTGGATTACGACCCATAGCGACCCTGTATAGGGTTTCCAAGGAGCAGCTGGTGAGCTTGAACTGCCAATCTTGCAGTTCAAACGGCTTTGCAGTCTGGCGCATTAACCCACAGTGTCACACCAGGACTCCTTAATCATAATAACACTTCATAATTCTTGCTGTGAGACACATATCTTGTGACTTCATTATGCAGTATTCACTTTAGATTGTTGTTGTTGTTAAGTGCCGTCAAGTCGATTCTACCCATAGCGACTCTGTATAGGGTTTCCAAGGAGTCAGTCTAGATTGTTGTTAAGTACCATGGGGTCGGTTCCTACTCATAGTGACCCTGCACAGGGTTTCCGAGGCTGTAAATCTTTATCAGAGCAGAACGCCTCATCTTTCTCCCGCAGAACCGCAGAAACGCAGAACCACTGGTAGTTTCGAACTGCCGACCCTGAGGTTAGCAGCCGGATTCCTAACCACTACGCTACCAGAGCTCCTTAGTCTAGATTAGATCAATGAAAATTTACAACGGACAACATCATCCTACATGATATTTAACTCTGCAAATTTTGGTACAACTCTAAGATTTTAATAACTTATTCCCCTACTCCCACCCCCTCTAGGTTGAAGAAGGCATAGGAGCTCAATGGTCTTTTAAAATAACAAAAACTTTATATGCATTTATATTTATTGTCCAACAGCACAAGGAGAATGATATTCTTCTTTCGGGATTATGTAGCCCTGCTTCCTACGGCCTCTTACATGTAAGAATAAAATCACATTAAGACTAGAGATATGCTTTCATGATCTTATTCTAAGCAATAGCCCAGGATTTTAAACAAAGTATTATCACTTCTGTCATCTTTTGTATATCCGGTAACTTTGAGTTGTTCTATAGTAGTTGATCCTTATAATTGAAACTATTCTTAGCTTACTGGTTTGAGTAAGGCTTCTGCAGAATTAAAACCAAATCCGACCCACAGCCATTGAGTTGGTTGATTCTGACTCATAGTGACTCTGTGTAGGGTTTGTGAGACTGATATTTTACTGGAACAGTCTACCGTAAAGCGGCTGATGGATTTGAACCACTGACCTTTTGGCTAGCAGTATAATTCTTCTCCCACAATGCCACCAGGGCTGGACTAGTCAGACATATTTTAGGAGTTCTGAGAGTTTTACAGAGATTTCAATCATATGATTATGAATGGGGTATGGATTCTCAGCAATGGAGCTGGGTGTAACTTCTCATTTTGGTTTCATGCAAGTTTATAAAATCGTTCAAATTCTTCAAAATAATTCCCAGACTACTGGGAATGTAGAATTAAGCAAGAGGGTTCTGATTTCCTTTTGCTCAGGGTTCAGACAGATGATGCCACTTAAATCCCTAAAGCAAAATACCTTTCATTGTGATGTCCAGTAAAGATTTTAAGGATGATGCTTGGGAAAATATTCTGGGGAAACATTGCTAATTAAAAGAAAAAAAATTCAGTGAGTGATCAGAACTTCTGTTTTTTTTATAATCACTTTGAGTATTTCCAAAATTGAAATGTAAGAAAAAGAAAAAAAGTATAGGAATGTACTTTAATTAAAGTCAGGAATGTATGTTAATGTAAGGCAATAAATGTCTTTGGTACTTTAAGTTTGGATTAATTTAAGGTATGATTGAGAATAAGTATCAATATCAGACATGACTTCTTTTGAGTCAGGATATTTAACATCTTAGCATTTGTGTTTTTGATATTACATTTTTTCTTGTTGTGCTTGCTCTACAGAGCTGCTAGCTGGGCTCATCTTCCCATAGTGACGCACAGTTGGAAAATGAACAGACATGCCAATGTAAATTATGATATCTGCTTACTCTGCTGTATTCGATCACTATAATTGAAAATATTCTTACTCTGATTTTAGTAATTAATCCCTTATGTCTTGTTGCTTTGTTTATCAGTCTTTTTCCTGGAAAACCTATTTAGCTGGAAAGATATCGTTGTCTATTTATTTACGCGATTGTTTCCTCCACTAACAACAAGTTGCTATTCAGTTATATTGCTTAACCAATATTAGAATCTTTACACCAATATTAGAATCTTGAACTAAGTTATGGACAAAAATTAAAAGAAGACCTAAGAAATAATCCTGATAATAACTATGATGTGGGTGTGGTTACAAGTGATTCTCCCCCTCGGATTGATCCTCTCTGTATTATTACCATGGTAATGGTTTAACAAAAAATCATATTGAAATTATATGTTTGCTTGGACTGCTGGTGTGGCGTTTTAGGGTCAGCACTGAACTGCGAACTGCAGGGTTGGCAGTTCAAACCCACTAGCTGCTCATCGGAAACCCTACACAGTGTTTCTATGGGTCGGTACCGACCTGGCAGCATTTAACAACAACATATAAATTCTTGTCTCTCATATGTTTTAAGAGTAGAGGATTATTTGTAGTGTGGGTCTATGAAGGAGCTTTGCTTCATCATCTGTATAATACCTTTTCTACCACTTATTATTATCAATAAAATGATGAGGATGAGAGTAATAATACCAAGCAGTCATATCTCATTTATGTGCCAAGTGTCAATCCAGGCACTTTATACACCTAACGTTTCATTTCTATCTCATTTTACTTTAGTTTCTAGCACTTTTATTGAACCATCTTCTTGTTGTTTTTAAGTGCTGTTGAGTTGGTTCCGACCTATAGAGACTCTTGTAAGGTTTTCTAGGAGCAGCTGGTGAGTTTGAAAGCTGAACTTGTGGTTAGCAGTCCAGTGCTTATCCTGCAGCACAACACCACGACTCGTACTTAATCACAGTACACCTACAAACATCTATAAAGAGTATACCTGTGGCTACATTTGAATCTCCATTTGTGAACATACTTTAGAAAAGCAGTATGTTATTATGTGCCATGGAGTCGGTTCCGACTCATAGTGACCCTGTGCAGGGTTTCTGAGGCTGTAAATCTTTGCGGGAGCAGAAAACCTCATCTTTCTCCCACAGAACAGCTGGTAGTTTTGAACTGCTGACCTTGAGGTTAGCAGCCTGATTCGTAACCACTACACTACCAGAGCTCCTTAGAAAGGACTATGTTATTAGTACTTTATTTTCACTAAGGTTGCTACAATTAAAAAAATACAAGTTTTCAAATTTAAATTTGCAGTTATCTGAAAATCAATTTCACAATTATTTAAGTATGACAAGATTATTTAAAATATCCAAGTTGTTTCTGGGCATTTACTCATAATTTACCTTCTAACACAACTGTGCATACAGAAAGCCTAAAGAGAAGTATCATTTGAATTGCATTTTGCATAGTGTTATGTTTGGATATGTTTATCCTTTCTTACATATGCTATGGAGTCTTCTAATTTTACCCCGTAGAGTTTTAGCTGAGGAGTCCCAGCAGAAGGCAATTGCCAAAAAATTTCCATAAGTTATTTTACTGGTTCTACAGCTTGTTGATTATTCCCTAGTTTAGTGTAATGACTATAGAAAGCTCTAATAAACAGCTTCAGCATGAACAAAACAAGCAGTACTTTGCCAGTGTGCTTTAGAGGGAATTTCCACACTGAATAAGGCATTTACATTTAGTGTTCACTCCATCCACACAAAAGAGAACAGAGGACCAAGATTTTTACCTAGCCAGTCCTACTCTTCATAACCAAATAACAAAATACAAATGACAGGGGGAGGGCAGTAAAAAAGCGTAAGTGGAAGCAGCTCCCATGTTAATATGGAATTAGGATTCTCATGAAAGGATAATGTATGCCTCATGTATTTGATTGAAAAAATTTACACATTTAGAACACGTCTTATTACAAGTCATATGTTATCGTCCCACATAGATTATAAGGTCATTCTGAAAAGAAGAACCAACATTTTAAATTCTCCTTTATTGTGAAACTAGTATCACAAGTGGATTTGGCCAAAAGAGAAGTGGAGTTGGTGAAGCCATATGGTGATTTGCCTCCTGAATCCTGACTGAATGACTCTTTTGGCCTTGACTCACTCAACCAATGTCTAGAAAAAGATGCCCCATTGTCAGTCATTTTAATCATATTATGCAGATAATGGAATAAAGTGTATGGACACAGCCTCCCAATAGAAGCTGTCACCTGAATTTTATTTCTCATAGTATTTTAGAAGATTGTTGGTAAGTGCTGTCGAATTGGTTATGACTCAGCAAGTCTGTATAGGGTTTCCGAGGAGCAGTTGGTAGATTTGAACTGTTGGCCCTGCAGTTCAAACCAATCTTGCGGTCCAGTGCTTATCCTACAGTGCCACATCAGGACTTGTGGCTAAAATGACTATGTTTTCAGGGAAAAAGAATTTACACTTGACGATGGGGCATCTTTTTCTAGACATTGGTTGAGTGAGTCAAGACCAGAAGAGTCATTCAGTCAGGATTTAGGAGGCAAATCATCATTAGGGTTTCACCAACCCCACTTCCTTTTTGGTCAAATCCACTTGTGATACATCTCATAATTTGCTCAAGTTTATCTGAATTTGTCATGATTTTCATAAATTAGGGTAGAGGTAAGGGAGTCCTGGTGTGGTGCTGAGGTTTAATGCACTGGACTGCAAGGTTGGTTTGAACTGAAAGGTCAGCGGTTCAAGCTCACCAGCCGCTCCTTGGAAACTCTATACAGGGTCGCTATGAGTCGGAACTGACTTGACCGGACTTAACAACAACAACAACAACAAGGGAAGGAAGAGAATGTTCTCCTCAGTACATAATGGAATCTTAGTCACATAGACAAACTGTACCTATGGGTTTACAAGGCTATCTCATTTTGGGAAGGAGGCATATCTCTTTGCAAATTACATGAATCCATTCTGTTCTCTTCAAAGGGTGAAAAAGCATATCTTAACTCATTTAGTTTCTTGCTAGTGCATGGTTTCCAGTGTTGCGTGTCATTCGTGATTTGCTGAAGGCCACTAATAAAAAACCTTGCAGATTTTACCATTTGTTTTAATACCTTAAAGAATAAAATCAAAAGTATACTTACTTAAAGAATAAGAAAATCCCCAGAGAAATCACCAAGGTGAAAATCGACAAAGAGTGACCCACAATAGCCAGATAATACAGAACATATGCATTCTGGAATAAAAAACAGTTACAAAAACAATGAGATGAATACACAATTATATCATAGGGAAAATAGTATTTGCAAACATCAATGTAAAACAACAAATGGTTTCCTCCCTTGGGAGACAAACAGCAATAAAAGAATAACCCAGAAAACGGAATTATTTTTATCTTTATTGATTTTTTAGAGGAAATAAATTGATCTATTTTCAAAGATTAAAGTTATTTGAGATGAATTAAATTTCCTTCAAAAATTATTTCACAAGTAGGTTTAAATGAAACTTGAAACCATTATGCTAAGTGGAAGAAGTCAGCCACAAAAGACCACGTATTGTATAATCTAATATATATGACATGTACAGAAGAGATGTATCTTTAATGAATTGAAGGTGCTAGGTGTGACATGTTAGGGGAGTGAGGTGGGGCAAAAAATCTAATACGTGCAAGGATATTTTAGGGAACGATGATAGAAATGTTCTGAAACTGAGTCATGGTGATGGTTACATAAATCTGTAAACACACTGGAGACAATTATAGACTTTAAATGGGTGACTTTATGCTATGTAAATTATATCTCAGTAAAGCTGTTTTAGGAAAAGATAAAAATGACACCAGTAATTTATATGAGAAATTGGAAATTGGGCTATTCCCACAAACAAAAAATATGAATAAGAATACACTATAAAGTATATTATTCTGACAATTTGAGTTGTTTTTGTTGTTGTTAAGTGCCGTTGAGTTGATTCTGACCCATAACAACCCTGTATAGGGTTTCCAAGAAGCAGCTGATGAACTTGAACCACCGACCTTGCAGTTCAAATGGCTTTGAAATCTGATGCATTAGCCCACAGAGCCACACCAGGACTATCTATCTATCTATCTATCTATCTATCTATCTATCTATCTATCTATCTATCTATCTATTATCTATCTTTCTATCTATATGAATAAGAATACACTACAAAGTATATTATTCTGACAACTTGAGTACTTAGATTAAATGGACAAATTACTAGAAAAACAACTTCCCAAAAATGACACAATAAGAAATTGAACAACCTTAAGTCTAATAAAGAACTTGCACGTGTAATTAAAAACATCCATACTGAAAACAACCCAACTCTAGCAACAAGAACAAAATCCATTCCTAGGTGTCTTCACTGATGAAATATAGCACTGATTTTTATAAATATTCTTTAAGAGAGTGTAAAAATACGGAATAGTTCCTAATTTGTTTCAAGAAGTCTGGAAAGCTTTTGATATAATATTAAAGGATATTATCAAAAGGAAAATTACAGACTCAGCTCGGTGGCAATGCAAAAATTTTAAGCACAATGTGAGCAAAACTCATCTGTGTGCATGTATAAGTTAGGTTTATTCTAGAAATGTCAAGTTAATTTAACATCAGAAAAACGAAAATAATGTAATTTTAAATATTGACAGAATAAAGGAAATAAAAAGTAATATGACCTTAATAGAGTCAGGGCAAGCATTGAATAATGTTCAATACTAATTTGTGTAAAAGAAGTCTTGGCATATAAGCAACACAAGATGATTTTTTTAAATTGATAAAGGATTTCTAAAAGCAATCTATAGCAACATCTTACTAAAATGTGAAATGTTGAAAATGTTCCCTCTCAGATTAAGAACAAGACGAGAAGATATGCCCACTGTTAACCAATTCTACTCAACATAGTACTGGAAGTTCTTGCCAATGTAATAAAGACAAGAAAAAGAAAACAAAGTGATGAGAAAAATACAGCTGACTGTATTTTTGTAAAAATATTGTATGTAAAATACAAAATAAAACAAATTATTAAGATTAACAATTAAATTGAACAAACTTGCTGGATATACAAATAAACAAAAGTGATTTTACTTTTGTATACCACCAACAAACAAATATAAAATAAAATTTAAGAAGTGGTATTGACAATTGCATAGAAGATGAGATGTCTGAGAACAAAGCTCAAGAAGGAAGTCCAACGCCTCTAAAAAGAAACCTACAAAGCAGTATTGAGAAGTATGAAAGAAGACCCAGATGCAACATGTTCTTTCAGGTGCCTCCTAAACTGTTATTTATTTACACAGACAAAAGAAATTCTTCTGAAATAGAGGGGAGTCCCTGGGTGGTGCAAATGGTTAAGTGTCTGATTACCAGCTGGGAGACTGGCCATTTGAATCCACCCAGAGTTTTCTTGGAAGACAGTACTGACAATCTGCTTCTGAAAAGTCACAAATTGAAAATCCTCTGAAGCAGTTCTCCTCTGCACACACAGGGTTGCCATGAGTCAAAATCACCTCAATAGCAACAAACAGCAATTCTGTTCTGTAACACGGAGTCCTGGTGTGGCACTGTGGGTTAATGCGCTGGACTGTAAAGTCAGTTTGAACTGCAAGGTCGGTGGTTCACGCTCACCAGCTGCTCCTCGGAGCCGACATGACAGCACTTAACGACAAACAATTCTGTAACATATGGGATCACCATGAATCAGAATCAACTCTATACAATAGGTTTGGTTTTAACAATGTGTAAAGCTAAATCAATTTATTTCCAAGATTGAGAGCCTTGGTTTTGATATTTATAAGCATTTTGAAAAAAAAAAATTTTTTTTTTCACTTCTTTGTGCCTGAATTTAGTTGGAAGATTTGTGGAAAGCGTTTTCATCATTAAGGACCCCTGGTGGCATAGTGGAATGCTAACTACAAGGTTAGTGGTTTGAACCCAGCAACTACTGTGCAGGATAAATGCATCTGTTTGCTTCTGTAAAGATTTACAGTCTCAGAAATCCTACTGAGCAGTTCTACTCTGTTCTATAGGGCTGAAATGAGTCAGAATCAACTGGATAGCAGTGTGTAAGAGAGGGGAACACTCAAGGTCAAACATGGCAGCTTTGACAATTATTTATTTGCACCTGTACTGGTTTTAGACGTTTGGTTAACGGGGTTACTCTTTTAAAAAATCTGCAGAGACATGTTATTCATTCATACCTGGTTAAGGAAATAACTCCCCAGTGGGATGTAGGCATGCATCAGATTCTCAGGAGTGACTATGCCATTTGTGAAGAGGTGCATGGCTTTGGTGCCCTCAGTCTGTACCTGTGACGAAGTATTCCTCTAGTCAACTGGTCTGTAAGCTGTTTAGTCATCTTGTTTTTTTTTTTTTTTTCTTTCTTTTGATGTTGCTTGTTTGCTTTGTTTTCAACAAAAGGAAATTTTTTATACTACAAAAGCTAGTGCTTCTAACTTTCAACTTAGTAATTATACGATTGTTGCTGTTAAATGCCATTGAGTTGGTTCTGACTTATAGTGACCCTATATACGGTTTCTTAGAAGTGGCTGGTGGGTTTGAACCACCAACCTTGCGGTTAGCAGCCCAATGCTTATCCTAAAGGGCTACACCAGGATTCCAATGATATGGTATACAGGTTTACTCTGAAGCAGACAAAACGTTTCTGTTTCATCTAGTAGGGTTGCTTACAGATACCTTGTTTGACTAAACAGTGACCAATTATTTCTCCTGATCTATGGGGAGAAGGGAAAGATATTTGAAAAAATGAGAGAATATCTTCCATTATTCCCCTACTGGCTTAAATCAATATTTCTAGACAGATGATATTCAAAATACTTAAGAGCCAGTATGACACCAATATCATAAAACCAGTGATATTGAACTCCCATTGCAAATAATCGGAACAGCCACATTTTTATGAATGGGCTCAGTAACTGTCTCATTTTAGGCAATTCCTTCAAGGCATGATAGTGAAAGGTCAAGACCAGTTCAGAGAAGCAGTTTTTTGTGGCTTGTGGAAAGTTTAGAGTTTTGGAACTCTTTTAGGAGGAGGGAAATAGGGCTTCAAAATTTTTATAGCAAATTTCCTTATCCTTTAATTTCATTTTTTCCATGACATTTTAGAAATTCCCTCTTATTAGAAGGCCCATGGAAATGCTGCATAATATCCTACATCATAGGGAATGTTCTCATGTTCTCTACTGGACACTGTCCATTTTGCCATAATGGCCTGATTCTATATTTGAATGGAACTCCCTGTGATACCAGCTGACTAAGAAGCAAAACTTGTCATTTTCTTTAAGCCACTTCAAAGAGACCGTAGAATTTAGAGACTATCATCTAATTTCCTTCCATAACATCTACTGATTTTATGGAAGCATACAGTTTACAGTTCTACATCTGATTTTGTATACAAATAATGTATTTTCAACCAATACTCCAATTTAAAATGGAACCTACCTTCAGCTTCTCAGGAGTAAAAGCATTGCACAGAGTGTAGTTGGACCAGGTTCGATTATTCTCAGGATGCTTAAACCAAACCCCGTTTTCATCACAGTATTTTGTAACCCTTTCTGTTAATGAAGCATGGGTTATTGCATTAATATTTCAAAATTCTAAGAATGAAAAATAATAAATGAAAGCTTAAAAGCCAATCCAAAGAGTAAATCACTTGAAGAACTTAAATATGAATACAAGTCAGTAGAGGTTACCATGAATCATGCATTATAGAAGGTGTTATAACATGCATTGTCTTACTGTCTCTTCAGCAGAGCACCGTGAAGCAGGCATTGCCATCTCCATTTTACAAACAAGAGCACAGGAAGTGAGAAAGATAACAGAGTTTGAAAAGTCACTAGATAGCGGGTCAGCCAGGAGTGTGTCAGCCTCCAAAGTACTTTCCTACATGCTATCTCATAGCATTTTTAAGCAAATACTATCACTTCTGGTTATAGATGAGAACTATGTCAGGAGAGCAAGACTATTCATTCACAGTATTTTAAAAAATTAAATTGACTGTATGAAACCCTAGTTTTTGTTGGACAAAATGGCAATTTCACCTAGTCAAATCCAGTAGAACGAACAAGTCCAAAATTAAGGGATGAATACTGACGTCATTTTCTTCTACTTCTTAAAAAAATTCATTTGGATCAATTCTCTCCACCCCACAGAATTTATATCTGAGGTTGATAGTACAGTCTTCACCATCTACTTCCTCATACGTTTCTTAGGTGTCCATCCATTTGGAGGCAGGCAGTGTAATTTGCTGACTCAGTTGGACTGGCATATTAAAGACTCCCATTTCTGCAGTGGGCCAGGCACTATGCTAAGCTATTTTGCAGACTTATCTCCTTAAAATTAATAATGACTCTTTGAACTAGGTTTTGGCCTTTTTATTGTATAGATGAGAACACTGAGGCTCAGAGAAGTTCAGTAAAAACCCTGTCCACAGCTAGTGAGTTGAAGGACCAGGGATCAAATTTAGGCCTGTTTGATTATATAAGGTTATTAAGCACTTCCGTAAGTCTTATAGTCATGTGGCAACTGTTGCAGTATTGGAGACTGGAGTCAGAAGAAAATTCAGTCACCAAGCCCTTAGCGTGGAGGTACATACACAAATGAGAATATAAGATCATGGGAACGACTTCTGGGAGTTAAACTTGGCATAAAAGAATTTTGTCCAAAGGAATAAAATAATTTTGTCCAAAGCTGTCCTTCTTTTTGGGGTCAATGCTTAGCAAAGAGAAGGAAGCCTGGCACTTTATCATACCTCCAACCAGCATCTCAACAAACCTGTGGTTGTTCACTGAGGTTCAAAGTTTTGTTCCCATTAAAAGCTTCTGTAGGAAAGGGACAAGAGAGGTGCTAGGCAGGGCCTCAGAGACTTGTGTTTGTTTTTTGGTCAAATACTATATGACTATAAAATGAAATTATATGTTGGAAAATGTTTTGAAAAGCAAAACATGATATTCTAAAGAAAGCATCCCCGTATTACTTTTATAACTAAAGTGTATTTGGTATCATTCATTTCTTCAGTGCACACTTATTATTGTTCATGCTGTGTGAGACAGTGTTGGGTTTTGTGTAAGCCATTATAATAGTCTTATTTCCTGAGTATATTTTCAAACCCTGCTATTGGAAGAGCAGTCTGGAAAGTTCCTAGAATTAATGCCTTCTGACTGATTGTTTCTTAAACCTTGATTGTAGTTTCATATACTTTTCAAGATTATGAAATCTTCCATTTTGTATGCTATGCTGCTTCAGCATGTGCAAACTCTAGCTCCAGTATCAGCACAAGTCACCAAATTTGAGATAATACAATTAAAAATTAAAAAAAATAAAATAAATGAAACTGTTCACAAAGTATTAGAAAAGTTAAATTTATAAGCTAGATTTTTAAGACCAATATGCACAATTGTCCAGAAATGTGACTTTAAAAGGATGAACGACCTACAATATTTGTACTACTGAGTAATTTTTCAACTAAAGAACCCTTCAGAATGGACTAAATGATGTAGAATATGATTGTTGTTGTTGTAAAGTGCTGTTGAGTAGATTCCGACCCATAGCGACCCTGAAAGGGTTTCCAGGGAGCAGCTGGTGAGCTTGAACTGCCAATCTTGCAGTTCAAACGTCTCTGCAGTCTTAGTGGTTACGAATCAGGCTGTGAACCGCAAGGTCAGCAGTTTGAAACTACCAGCTGTTCCACAGGAGAAAGAGGAGGCTTTCTGCTACGGTAAAGATTTACAGCCTCAGAAACCCTGTCACTATGAGTCAGAACCGACTCCTCGGCACATAACCACCACTAACCAGAATATGATTAGGTATGTATATTTCATACTTGTTTCTTTTCTTAGCGCCATGACAACCATAAAAGCTTCAAAGAAAAATATAATATTGAAAGAAATATTCTACCTGATGGATCAAAATCTGGAAAATAATCTGGGCAGTATTGGTAGACGATTGCACCGGCTGGTGTGTCATCCCAGCACATCCATCCATCCCAGGTGCGGTTGCAGTATGGACCTGGTCATTTAGAAAGAAGTTAACATTGAAGCCATATGGATTTTACTGTAATAAGAGATTGATCTCAAGACCATCTTATGTGTAGCTGAACCCTAGATTGGCCAGGAAGTATATATTTTTCTCTGTTCTTCATTTATTTAATTGTGAGTGAGACATGGTTCTGAGGTATAAATTGGTTACTAAGCAATTGGATTTTGAATTGTTTACTGGTTTTTCTTCCTGAAACTTTATCCTTATTTAAAATATCCAACAAAGAAATTGGAGTCAGTTGATCTGTCTGGCAGTTCCTATAAGGTATGTTCTTTTTTCCAACTATCAGAGTAAGACTTGGAAGAGTTAACTCTGTAAGCAAGCATTACTTAAAAAATATTCATGATATCGACTAGTTCTTCAAATATTAAAATAAATTATAAGGATGGAATATTCTCAATAATAGTTTTTTGTTTGTTTGTTTTAAACTTCATCAGCTTCGGCAATCTGGTTCTCACAACTAATCTATTATTTGTTAGTCCACGTTTAAGTGAGGCAATTAGCTTACAATTGAAAGTTGTCAAAATTTTTTGAATCCTTAGCAGGGTTTAACAGGTGCATATATGGTCTGGTCCAACATATCTCATTGTGGGGATCTCCATTCAGAAATAGAAATACCAAAGCAGCAATATCAACAATAGGAACAAAATAAAGGTATTGTCTTTACCTACAACTAAAGGAATGTGCACGTTGGTAAGACATTCCTCATTTGTTCTTCAAAAGAAATGTATATCATGTCTATAGAGTCTTTCCTTTAAAAGTTTTCTTTAAAATATTTCTGAAAATTCTACAAAGGAATTCTTATGGAAGGATATGTAATATAACATCATTGTATAAAAGTCTTAAACTAAATTAGAATGTATAGATCTTACTATTAACTTTTGAAAGGTTACCTCTGAAAGTTCTGTTCTTTTTCTCTTTTTTGAGAATATACTCAGCAATACACACACTAATTCAACCATTTCTACATGTGCCAATAAGTAACATTGACTACATTCCTCGAGTTGTGCACCCATTCTTTTCTGCGTTGCTCCTCCCCAATTATCGCAAACTCACTGCCCTGCTCCTCCCCGATTATCGCAAACTCACTGCCCTGAAGGTTCCTGTCTAATGTTTCAAGTTGCTTTTGTCACTTTGATCCCATACAGATTGTTCGTAAAAGTGCATGATGCTCAAGGCAGACATTTCTCACTAGCGGAGCTTGATTGCTGTTTTGGTTTAGGAAGATTTAAGGGATGTTTTTAGTTTACAGTTTAAAATTATCTCAGGGCAATCGTTTCAGGGGTACTGTGCTACTGTAGTAATTTTATCCTGAGAGCAGATGTTAGTCAAAGAGCAGCTGGATGAATTTGAGTACAGAAACTAGCATGTCTGCTGCTAAAATAAATATATCGTAGTATGAATGCCTGAGGCCAAATTAAATTAAATAAGAATTTGTTGTTGTTGTTAAGTGCCACGAGTTGGTTCCAACACACAGGGACCCTGTATAGGGTTTCCGAAGAGCAGCTGGTGAGCCAGTATACATTTACCTTCTCCTTGGTATGGTGGTAACTGCTGCATCCGGTCATAGCACTTGGACTGTGCATCCATCATTCTCTTCCGTCCTAGCACGTACAGAAATGGCTCAGGCTCAACATTTCCAGGATAGGTGGAATTTGCAGTGTCAGGAAGAATTGGGGTAGGGTGCTGTATGAAAAGGAAAATCGGTTACGTATAGAGAGTACGAAGAAGCAAACACATAAATAAATTAGACAATCAAAAAGTTTGTTTTTCCTTCTACAAGCAACAAGCATTCATTGTCTACATGTGCAATATTTTTGCTTCATAATTATAGAATGTATTTACATTTCATATATGAATCTTGTATTTTCCCTGCTCTCCAGGCATTATTAAAAACACGCAGCTCCTACACATACCTATACACCTCTTTATCATCTAGGATTGTTTTAATCTTATTATCACTCTAAAGTTTAGAAGTAAACAAAACAAATAATTTGATTCCCCCAAATACTACTAATATTAAGTTTACCTGTTTTTTTGAACTCTTAGAAATCACAAATCATGTAATTAAAAATACATACATCAATGCAAGAAATAAACTATTTTTATTGGATTCTTGCAACTCATTTTTATTTGTGCTCAGATTGTGCACACTGCCAAAAATTTAAACAGTTTATCCTATCGAAAAAAGAAAATCTCTTCTTCTGAGATATCCTGCCTCTAAGAATTGGTTTTAATCCCTTTAAATTGGTTTAATCATTAGATGAGCTATCAGGGTAATTCACATTCAGCTGAACAAATGTGAATCTTAAATATTTTCTCATGCCTTTGCATTTTAGGTATAGAATAGCATTGTTTTGTCTTAGTTAAACCCCATCACAGATCTTGTTTATCAAAGTTTATGTGTGTGTTTGAAAGATCACTTTCGGACACATGGTCCTTTCTTTTGTGGTTACAGCTTCTATTTTATAGACCATTTAAATCTTTGACTTTTATATCCATGTTCTACCTGAGAGATTTTGTTGCAGAGAAACCGCCTGCACTTTTTCTGAAGGTAGGAATGTTTGCTGTCTACATCAAATCTGTTGAAATATACTTTTATTTGAATTTATTGAACCTAAATTATTCTACAATTGACGTTTTCTCAAGCACGTTGATGGCAGATGTAATGTTATATACTTGTCTATAGCTTGTACAGACTCTACGACAGAACTCATCCTTACTAAGTTGATCCATAAACCCTACGCTATTCATGGTGGGGCCTCACTGTTTTCCAGTCTATGTGTAGATGGGGCATCCTTGTCCCATGAGACTGCATATCACTAAATGCTAAACTGTAGAGCACAAAATAAAATAAAAATTTGAAATGGAGAGAAAACATGGGCAAAAATTGCCAAGGATGGTTACAGACACAAAATGTAATTTGCCTGGCACTGTGACTATATGTAATGTTTGAAGGTAGAGAGGTGAGGAAAGGCTTCCTGAGTGGAGGGGAAATAACACACAAAAGTCCAGAGGTAAAAAATGTGTGTTGGTGAAAAAGAAAGAAAACCATCCTGGCTGGAAGAAAGCATGTCTGAGGATTAGTAAGCAATGGGGCCAAAGAAAATCAGATAATGCAGGGCTAAGAAAGCCAAGAAAAAGAGTTAAGATATATATGCATATATCTTAACTTATTTATATATAATACATATATATGGAGTCCTGGTGTGGCACTGTGGGTTAATGCACTGAACTGCAAAGTCGGTTTGAACCACAAGGTTGATGGTTCAAGCTCATTTGCTGCTCCTTGGAAACCCTATACAGGGTAGCTATGGGTCAGAACCAACTCGACGGCACTTAACAACAACAATGACATGTATGTGTGTGTATTAACATTTTGAACAAGATAGAAACCTTTCTAGGTTAAAATTTTCTCATTTTTAGAATGGGAATGTTATAGCTGCTGTTGTCAAATGCTGTGGAATAAGTTCTGACACATAGCCATCCTGTATAAGGTTTCCAAGAAGTGGCTGGTGGGTTTGAACTGCTGATCTTGTGGTTAGCAGTCCAGTGTTTATCCTACAGCACCACACCAGGACTCCAGAATGAGAAGAATAATCATAAAATTTGTCCTCATTTGATATTGTGAGCATAAACAAAAACAAATACAAAGCTCTTGGAAGGTACTTTGCGACATGAAAGGCTATAAACATGTTAGCTAATTTTATTCAAACATGATCATAAAAGGAATTATTTTCAGTTTTTCTATCAGAGAAGGTTGTGAAAGGGGGTTTTGGGTAAAATGATTCTGACAAGCATCTGGTATCCTCAGATGTTGAGGTCAACTAGGGAGCAGAATGACTGGTCTAAATCACCATGCTTCTCAAATAATAAAATAATACTTGAATATAAAGAATGCTTTAGAACAAGAAGGTGCATCTTCTCAAATAATAAAATTGTGAGGGCATACTTAAATATAAAGACTGGTGAGCAAGAATAGCTAAATAATATCCCAAGTATTTTAGCCTACAAAATTGAAAAAAAAACACACAAAAAGATCTGAGAAAAGAAGAGCATTACTGGGAAGAAAGTAAGTTCTATTTTGGACTTAGAGATGACAGCAAGCCATCTGAATAGAAAGATCTCTCAAAAAGAAGAGAATGAATACTTATTACATGGATGACATTATTGTTACAACTCTAGGGGGACTCTGACTGTGAATAAAGTTGACTCTACTCTTAACATATTTAGACTCTTTGTAATTTGAAGCCTCTTGCATTATGGAGATAAGAAAGAAATTGCTGAGCACATACAAGTGACTAAAACTTTGCAACTCTTTTTACCAACGTGATTAAACATCAATTCACTGTCATGTGACCCCTTTCTCACTGGTTTTTAGATCAGCCAGTTAGCAAATATTCATGGAACTGGGTAACTCAAACATTGTGGTTAATACTGAACATTCAGTGCCAAATAAAACAGGTATGGCCCTGCTCACATAGAGCTTACAGTCTAGCAGGGAAGATCAACACTATCAAGAAATATCCCCCCAATACAAGTAACTGTGAAGGATAAAGAATCATTAGCTGATCATTGACTCCACCAGGAATTAGAAATGATTAGTAAAAGTTTAAAAATATATATTTCAGAAGAGATTTCACACTAGGCTTTTTTATTGTGTGTATGTATTTAAAACTTGTAACTTTTTTGTTCAGACTTGATATTCTTCCCCAAACCAAAATTCAGAATACTGTTTTTTAAATGGGTTGGAAAACTAGTGGAGAAATTATCTTGTACTAGTTAGAAATTCATGGAGGTCATGTGAAGGTAGTACAAGAACATCATAATAAATGAACCTTATACTTGCATTTTCAACGAAAACATCCCTTGGTTTAATAAAGTTTTAACTTCAGTAAAGTGGAGGCATGACCATAGGATTAGGAGTAGACACAGTTCATGCAGGTCAGTCGCATCAAGCTTATCATTCTTACAGTGTTGAACAAACTCCAGTGAACCGTGTTTAGAGCCTGGTTAACTAGAGCTTGTTTCAATACTGAAGGAATGAGAAATTGGAACCTCTGTTGATAGATGAGTCATCATAATCCAAGTACTATCCTGGTCTAGTTTATGTTTAAGCACTGAAGATAGAATTTTCCAGTGGTAGCTGAATACTTCAATCATTTTCTTACTAAAGTAAGGAAGTAAAGTAACATACATTGGGACAGTCATTGTCTCATTCGCTCTCTCTCACTATATATGTTGTTGTTGTTAAGTGCCGTGGAGTTGGTTCCGACTCATATATATACATATGTGTATATATATATATATATATATATATATATAGTTGTTATTAACTGCCATCAAGTTGGTTCCGACCCATAGTGACCCTGCATAGGGTTTCTGAGTATCAGCTGGTGAGCTTGAACCACCAACATTGCAG
>NW_006408528.1:14302847-14330419 GCF_000296735.1 Chrysochloris asiatica | reverse complement strand
TCAAACTGACTTTGCAGTCCAACACATTAACCCACAACACCACACCAGGACTCTGATCTCTTGATCTATCTATCTAACTATACATATTATATCTATCTATAATATCTATAGATTGATAGCTAGATATAGATATGGATTCCTGATGTGGCATTGTAGGGTCAGTACTGGATTGTAAATCACAAGGTCAGCAGTTCAAACCCACCAGCTGCTCCTCGGAAACCCTATACAGGGTAGCTATGAATTGGAACCAACTCAATGGCACTTAACAACAACACACACACACACACAAACATATGATTCCAAGCATGCAATTACTGTTATTTAAAATAACATATATAAAAATTTCATAAAGTTCTTTAAGCATATTCCTGCTTCCACTTATGGTTTCATATAAATAATTTAAAAATTGCCAATGAGATGGCTTTATTTCCAAAAACAAGGAAGTAAAATAAAACCAGAAGTGATTAAATAATATTACCAAGTAATATGACAGACTTGAAAATATTTTACTCTTCATAAATGCTATGCTTATGCTATAAAATTTGAGGGTTTAAATAAATATATGAATCTATGCAGACATGATGATAGAAATGAAACATTAATGGAATATTACTTTTTTGAGTAAGGACCAGTGTTGAAAATTTGACAAACAAGCCATCTCACTTGATTCTTCAAAAGAAAACTCTTAAATTGTTGTCCCATGGGGCAGTTTAGCCACCGTATATGTGATGTCACTCCTAAACATTAAAGTAAATGGCACCACAAATACGGCCGCCAAGCTGCCACCAGCAGCTGTAGTCTACAGCCAAAATATCGATGGTACTTTCAGTCAATAAGTACGTTGAATGCCTCTTATGTGCCAAACACTGTTGTAGCTTCTGGAGATTCGGCAGTGAATACGACCGACCGTCTCCCTACTCTCACGGTGCTCATTCTACAGGATTTCATCCATAATAATTACGGAGTCCTGAGGAAAGCAAACAGATTTGAATGGGCATGGACTCAGGACGTTCCTGTGGTAGTGGTGGGTATGTGCCTGTGGTGGTGGTGGTTATGTGCCATGGAGTCAGTTCCGACTCATGGTGACCCTGTACGGGGGTTTCTGAGGCTGTAAATCTTTACGGGAGCAGAAAGCCTCATCTTTCTCCCGCAGAACAGCTGGTAGCTTCGAACTGCTGACCTTGAGGTTAGCAGCCTGATTCGTAACCACTATGTTGCCAGGGCATGCTACCAGGGCACACCACCACCACCACTGCCAGGACATCCTTAGTCTGATGTAATTTGATCAACCTGCTTTGGGAGTTGCAGGTAGTTTCTAGAAAAAGGGTAAAGACAGAAAAGTTTCAGGGCTGTTTTGTGTGAAACTTTGAGAAATGGCCCATCTTTGAAATGGTTCAAGTCCACTGAATGTATGGACTGTGCACATATGACCATAGGCAGAGCTTCTGTAAAAAGAATATGAGTCCAAAATCCACAAATTGATATATCCAACAAGATTTCCATTCCATCATTATTCATTGAAAATGTATGTCAGAATTATTTGTATTTTTCAGTTACTTATATTTTTCACAAGAACAAAAGATAAAATACAGGTGACACCAGCTGTTTGGTTGGTGTACTTTTCATTTAAGCATTATATAAACAATAAAACTTGCATAAATTATAAATTCAAGTTAATAAGGGAAACACAGCAAAGTAAGCAACCAGAATGAAACCATGCTTCTTAGAAGAGCCTAGTTTTTCTATGACTTAATTGTTGTCATTTTTACTAGTAGATTTTGAGTGCTCACTATGAGAAGTGAATGGACACTTTGTACTAATGTAGATTGGAATAATGGAACCGGGTAACCCAAATAGATACTCTAAAGACCATTTGAAACTAAGTTGGTAAAATGCAATAAATATACGGGCAGTGATGGTTCACAATATTGTAGTATCAGGAAATAATGTTTTTACGTAATTAAGAACATTAACTTGTTTTTTTAAATTAATCTATTCTGAAGACTATCAATGTGAAAATGCATTGAATGTTTTAAAAGAAATTTGATTTATCAAATTTTGTACTACAGACAAACCTTCCAAATCAAATATATAACTCATAGAAAGACAGAGAAGCAAATTTCTGTCTGTCACAACAAAGAGATAACAAAGTTATTTAAATGTTCTGTTCAGTTTTTTGTATTAGTGAAAAGATGTCTACAAACCATAAAATATTTCTGTTAATGACTCATACAAACATATAAAATTCTTTCAAACTTTGACTTGTAAAAATTAAATGAAAATACTGAGTAAAAATAACTTGCTTTAGCTTTATAATACTCTAAAAAATATCTGTAGTCTTCAAAGTAAAAGAGGCCATTATATAATTCTCAAACTTTCTTAGCATTTAGCAGTTACTTTAGTCTTACTTCTATCAAAGTCTGATATAAACCTATTCTCTGTGAAATAGAATAGTTTAGAAATATTCTTATATACATGATCACATCAGATTTCATTAATCCATGGGTAAAACATAATAATATTTCTGCAGCAATATCACACGCGTTTTGGATGTTTACAGACAAATTAAAATATTCGATTACTTTCAACAATATTCTTGTTTAAATATTTTTATTTCTTAATGGTGTGAAGTTACCCACATATTCAAATGCCAGATTACCTGCAGCAAATTTACTTTACATTTTTAACAGTATATTTAACAGTTTAGATACTATGACAGTTTAACATAGTAAAAGTAAATATACCTATCATACAATGCATACAAAAACACTGTATTAAAATCGTCATCACAAACCATTACTTGATATATTGGGTTGGGGGTTGGGTTATGTACCATGGAGTCGGTTCCAACTCATAGCTGTACAGGGTTTCTGAGCTGTAAATCTTTACGGGCGCAGAAAGCCTCATCTTTCTCCCATGGAACAGCTGGTAGTTTCAAACTGCTGACCGTGAGGTTAGCATTCTGACTCTTAATTCGACTTGAAAATAAGCCTTAAATTAAGATTAATGGAATATTAGTAATATGGCATCCTGGTGCGGCATTGTAGGATAAGTACCAGACTGTTAACAACAAGATAAGAAGTTCAAACCCACCACTCCTTGGAAATCCTATCCAGGTTTGTTATTCGTGGGAACCGACTCAATGGTACTTATCAACAATCACCAAGAAGTCCTGGTGTGGTGCTGTAGGATAAGCACTGCACTACAACCCAAATGGTTGGAGATTTAGACCTTCCAGCTGTTCCTCAGAAACCCTATACAGGGTTGCCAGTACTGACTCTACAGCATTTAACAACAACAAAGTAAAGACAAGTTGTTTAACCAGCTTTGTAAGTCTGCAACTACATATTAGTGAGCAAAGGTGACCCTAGAATGTGGGCAAGCTTTGCTTGGGTCAGTATAACAGTATCAGATACTGTGTGATGTCTATTGCTAGCTGTAATTAAGTGGTCAGTGTTCTCCTGATGTTAGGACAAAGGTAGAGACAATCCTAAATAGATTTATGCAAAAATTACTCCTGTCTCTTTCATATGCTCTTGGGATTGAGGCAATGGTGAGTTAACAACATTGACAGAAATACACATACAATTACACTCCCACTTGTTAACTCTTTTAATAGAAAAATAATACAAAAGTGTATAAATTGAGAAAAGTGTATGAAAGGCTGGAGAAAGCTTATGGAATGAATGTAGCATATAAATACCTGAAGATTATATCAGTTTTTGATGAAAGTCACATTTGAAATTAAATAACCAGATTAATGGAGTTCAAATGTTTAAAAGGACAGCTAGCTGCCCAGAAACTATTTCAAATTCATGTCTAATATTAGTCATTTCATTCAAGAGCTTGGTCTTTGATGTTAATTCCAAAATAATATGAAGATATTGTTTCAAATGAAGGCTAATGTTTTAAAGCAGAATAAAACTCAGTATCTAGGAATATCATAGCATTACTTTAATGTCATGTAAATTCGGGAGGAGATTTGTTAACAAAATATTAAGAGAATTATGGGTCCTATGTTTTGGGAGAACATTGTTTACCCTTGCAAATGCCCATTCAATCATACTAAAAATATTCCTCTTTATTGCAAAATTCTTGATTAAATAGAATAATTTTATTGTACTTACATTAAGAAAGATGAATATTACTAAGCACCGACTTGTGATTGAGAACTTCATTTTTGGTTTGTGAAGTTGATCTTGGTCCTGTAAAAAGTAAATGAAAACAAGGTATTTAAATTGATATAATAAACTGTAGCCTTTCTTTTTCTTTCCTTTAATACAATTTAAAGTGGTGAGAGAGAAAAATTGCAGATCATTTTAGAAAATTATAGTCCATATATTATCTGAGTGTCTATGTGTGAAGTCTGTAAATTCCACTGCAACCACATCATGAGCTAATGATTATATACAGATCTGACTCAGAGAACAAATATTACTAAAAACTCTGACACCCGCCCCCCATCACTTCTTTTTTTATGAAAACTGTCCTAGGTGTCATGACCACAGAGGATAAAAACAATACATGAAGAGCTTCAAGAAGTACCTGGAAGATGGAACTGGAAGATAATGGAATTTTTCCAGGACTTTTTGAAGCCCCCTCATAACAACTCTGCTGCTAACTGAAAGTTTGGCGGTTCAAATCCACTTAAAGATAACCATTTCAAGAGGAAGAAAATAATCAAGAAATGATGATACTGGAGGAAGGAGTCCAAGCTGCTCTGAAGGCAATGACAAAAAACAAGGCTCCATGATTTGACAGAATACAAATGGTAATGTTTCAGCAAATTAATGCAATGCTGGAGATGATCACTTGTCTATGTCAAACCAAACCACAGCCATCAAGTTGATTCTAATTCATCATAATTTTATAGGATGGAGTAGAACTGCCCTGTAGTGTTCCCAAGGCTATAAATATTTGCAAAAGCAGGTTGCTTCATCTTTCTCCTGTGGAGTGGTACAAGAGTTTGAACTACCAACCTTCCAGTTAGCATCCAAGCTCTTTAAACATGACATCACTAGGGCTTCTTAAATAGAAACCAATAATATATAAAATGTGATTTAGATTTGTGGTGTGGCATTGTAGGATCAGTGCTGGGCTTCGAACCACAAGGTTGGCAGTTCAAACCCACCAGTTACTCCTCAGAAACTTTATCCAGGATTGCTATGAGTTAGAACTGATTAAACATGGGCATATAAGGAGTCAAGATCAAGTCTACCACACCTAACAATAACAATTTGGAAAAACTCAGTTTGTAGTTATCCGGTATACCAGAAGATGAATCAGAGAAAACGAGAATAAGGCTTTACTTCAACATCAGATTACTTGTGTACTTCCTTCTTGATAGCTTTCCTATTTGAAAGTAACCTTCTTCATAACAAGGACTTTGTTCAAGAAATACACCTAGAATTTACAGAAAAGATCTTGCCACATAGCCAATGTTTAGTAAATGTTAGCTGTTTAGTTTAAGAAGGAGTCTTGGTAGCATCGTGGTTAAGCAGTCAGCTGCTAACCAAAAGGTTGGTAGTTGGAATCCACCAGTCACTCCATGAGAGAAAAATGTGGTAGTCAGCTTTTGCAAAGATCTGAGCCTTGGAAAGCCTGTGGGACAATTGTGCTTTGTCCTAGAGGGTTGCTGTGACTCAGGGTCCACTCAACAGCAAGGGAGCATAGTTTAAGGAATGGTTTATGAACACAATCTAGGAAATGTTGATTTGGGAATCTGATCAAGCTGGAAGCATATTTCATTTTCCATAAAGCCCTAATTATGGAGTCAAGATATCTAATTTATGCTCTGCTTTAATTATTTCTTTAGTTTTGGGCTTAATTTCTATGTTAGTTCCCGATCTATATAGAAGGGCTACTTAGTCAGACTGTCTTTAAACCCTCACTGTGAAACATCATGATCCCCCTGGACTGTCTCACTAGTCTAGTGCTGTCTAGTTGGTTTTGACTCAAAATGACGCTATATAGGGCTAGTAGGTTTGAACTGCCAACCTTGTAGTGAGCAGTCCAGTGCTTATCCTACAGTACCACACCAAGAATTACTTAGGCAAGTTATTTCCCAAATGGCTGTAAACCACTACCCTCTCACAGTGTTGTTAGCACTTAACAACAACAGAAACAACACTGAAGAAACTGGACAGGGATTCAATGATAACACGAGGCAACAGAATCTGCCAGGCTCTGAGTTCTCTGAATGCAAATCGGAGTCCCCATCACTAAACATCTCTCTAGAAAACTGTGGCCCTACTACACAAGGGTAAGCTGGTCAGTGGGAACTCTTCTTTCTATGAAAAATAGAGTCAAAATCATTAACTTGATGATTGAATAGACTAATCTTCATTTATGGAATACAAATTCCCTTGAAAAGTAAAATTATTTTATTTTTAATTTGTGTGGAAAGAATATAAAAGGTCATTGTCTGAAAATAATGTGTCTATTTTTACAGGTCATTTTCAAAAGCATGTTCCATAGAATTACAATAATCTCACGAGAAACAGCATAAAGTAAAGTTTCCATGTCCAAATAGGTTTAGGAAATGAGACAGTTCCTATACTGTGGTGCTGTGGGTTAATGTGCCAGACTGCAAAGCCGTCTGAACTGCAAGGTTGGCAGTTCAAGCTCATCAGCTGCCTTTGGAACCCCTATGCAGGGTTGCTATGGGTCAGAACAGACTTGACAGCACTTAATAACAACAACAACAACATACTTCTCTTAGACACTCAGCATAGACGTTAGTACTTTATAGGCTCGAATTTAGCTCACCATTACTCACCATGAAGCATTTTTTTGGATAACAATACACTTTGGAAAATGCTTTTTTAGCTCAATGACAAGTACTAACTCTACCCTTAGTTACTTATGCCTGTAAATCATGAGAAAAAGAGGTCATATTATAAACTTTAAAATTTCTTTGTCCTCCATGGAGCAAAAATGGGATTTCTGAGTTCTGAAACATTCTCCAGGCTTGGTACAAAGTTCAAACCTGTAATAGACATCTCAGAGATAAGTGCTCTTGTGGAGCATTATGTTCACATTACCTTTTCACCAGTGTCCTGGTATGGGAACAAATGATGGCATGAGGAGTCTGAGCAAAAAGATGAATATGAGAAGAGGACAGCATTTTTATCTAAAAATATCTGCAGGCTTGGTCATCCAGGCCTAGAATCTCTTATACATTTGAAATTTGGCATTTTTTTCTAAGATAATTCTATGTGGCAGATATTGTTCAAGATCAGGTGAATGAATTTTGTGAAACCCCAAGGTGTGCTGGTTGGTTGCCTTAAGAATACTTTCTAAGGATTAGAGAATTCCTTGATTGTACATCCCATTAGAATATCATTCTTCATTACTACAGGAACTAACTTGCTGGGTCTAATGTGACCAGAAACCCAGTTTATGTTGCCACATTAAGTAAAACAGAGTGTCTTCCTTCTCCTCATCAAGAGTTTAAAATGCCCATCCAAATCTAGGCTCCAAGTCTAGTTGGGAAAAACCTTGGCACTACTGGCATTCTAGACAAATCTGACATTGGAATGGGGTGTTTTTAGAAAACATCATGGCAGACGGTGTATAGGAAGTAAAGAGTAAGAGGAAAGAGTAAGAATCAAGTTGAGAGGTGAAGATGAATAAAACTGATGTCATATGGAAAGAAATACAGCTTTTTCTTTGATTTGTGTCAGTGACGTGACATAGCTAAGTATTTTCCCATCAAAGTCAGGCTAACTGAGAGGAATCTAACACTCTAACAGATGTAACCATTTTCTACCTTGCATTATGTTTGCACTTTGTTGTACTATCATTTGATAGTTGGTGATGTGGGTTAATGCGCCAGACTGTGAAAGTTGTTTGAACTACAAGGTCGGTGGTTCAAGCTCACCAGTTGCTCTGGGAAACCCTATACAAGGTTGCTATGGATCGGAACCAACTCGACGGCACTTAACAAAAACAACAAGTTCCCAGTACCATATTGGATAACTACATACATTTTATTTGATGATATAGAACTTAAAAGAAAACATGACAAGTGCTCTTTTTATGTGCATCTAATGGATAAAAACAAAAATCCTCATCACTGGACCAATAAATAACATTCTTATCAACGACGTTGTCAATAACTTCATTCTTTTTTGGATCAACTATCAACACTCACAGAAGCATCCGTCAAGAAATCAAATGACGTATTGCATTAGGCAAATCTGCTGCACAAGACCTTTTTAAAGTGTTGAAGAGCAAAGATGTAAGCTTGAGAACTAAGGTGCGCCTGGCCCAAGCCATGGTATTTACAATAACCTCATATGCATGTGAAAGCTGGACAGTGATTAAGGAAGACCATAGATGCTTTTGAGTTATGGTGTTGGAGGAGAATATTGAAAGTGCCATGGGCTGCCAAAAGAACCAATAGATGCGTTTTTGAAGAAAGTTCAGCCAGAGTGCTCCTTGGAGGCCAAGATGGCCAAACTTCGTCTCTCATACTTTGGACATATTGTCAGGAGGGAACAGTTGCTGGAGAAGGATATCATGTTTGGTAAGGTGGAGGGTCAGACAAAGAGAGGAAGGCCCCCAACGTAATGAATTGGCCAAGTGGCAGCATCAATGGACTCAAGTATGGCAACAGTAGTGAGGTTGGCCCAGGATTGGGCAGTGTTTTGTTCTGCTGTTTATAAGGTCGCTATGAGTAAGTACCAACTCGATGGTAACTAACAACAGCAACATACTTTTAATCATATTTGCTACAGGGAAATAAAAATAATGATGCCAAAGGTAAAATCAAACAGTGATTCACGCTGGTTTGATAAAGTTTTCAAAATAATTAAACATGACTTTGATTCTGAGTACAATAGCCAGTTTAAAAGAGTGACTAATATAAAGTTCAACACAGAAACTTACACATAGTAAACACTCAACAGTTATTTACTGAATGAAACAGATAAATTGCTTCTAAACAGTTGACTAGGTAACTGGAAATAGGAACATCTTAGAGAAATGGCTCAGAATCATGTACAGTTCAAAAGTGTGCAGCTTCACAATGGGCATTATTAATGGGTAATTAGATAACATTTGGACAATTAAAATTAATTTAACGAAAAGACATGGTGATCTCTGGGATAATTTCTAGTACTCGCTTTCCAATAACAGTAATTATGGGGAAAGGGTACATAGAAACTATTTGGTTGAAATGAATTTAATTAAAATATATTCTGAACTTATTACATGTTTCAATGATATCTCAAAGTAGTGTAAAGGGTCAGGATGAGCAATGAAGAAGATGCAGGAACACTGAGCATATTGATGAAAGTCTAAGTATATCGGTGTGGGTCTTGTGGCAGGGGATGGAGTTGGAAAAATAACTTGGCATCAAATGATGAGCAAGGAACACTGATTGAGTATGGGGGTGAGGGAGAGCAAAGAATTAAGGATGAATCCAAGGTCTCTAGTCTGAAAGAGGTATGATAATACTAAGTAAAATAGACAACGTAGCTAAGGAACATATTAATATTTTAACGATGATAATAACACTTCAAGCATTTCTATTTTCAATACATACAAATTTATTTGACAATTGGTGATACTTAAACATCCAATTATCAATATGATTGCCTTGCTGTACCAATGCTCACTAACTGCAAACTAGCCTTGGGACTCCCCACTTTTCCTCCTCTTGCCCATAATTTGTCTTGTTTTGTATGTAATGTAAATCTGTGTTTGTAGAAATAGGTACAGAGTAGACTGAGACAAGGAATATTTCTTGTATTTATAAATTAATTCATGAAATACTAACTGCCCCTCTATGTCATATGCAGCCCTGGCTGTCATGGGGTCTTCATGGATTACAGAGAATGTATCCTCTATTTATACACTTCTAATCCTTTCACCATTTATAGAATTCCACACAGAGGTATTTCATCTAGAACCTTACTAAGGGCAAATTTGCCCACTGCATTTCCAATTCCACTTGTTGTTGTAAGTGCCATCGAGTCTGTTCCAACCCATAATGACTCTTTATAAGGTACCAGGAGCACACAATTACTAATAAGAGAAAAGAATCATCAAATGTAATTTAATTGTTATAAAATTTTCACTTTCTTACTAATAACTTACTTAAAGATCAATTTCCCTGAAATTTGAGTGTCTTGGAAATTATCCTTTTTGCAAAGTGGTATAAGTAGTTCAGAAACCAAAACCAAATCTACTCCAGTCAAGTCGATTCCAACTCATAGTAACCTTGTATAGGGTTTCCAAGGCTGTAAGTCTTTAAGGGAGCAGAATGCTTATCTTTTTCCCACAAAACAGCTGGTGAGCTTGAACTGCCAATCTTGCAAAATACATGAGACTAGATCTGATCATCCTCACTTCTAAGGAGCATTTTGTGTACCCTACCAAGAAAGATTGTTTTTTTTGGGCATTCCATTGTGTATTCAATTATTTGCCAACACCGTATTTTTTCCTTATTAATTTTCCAGTTTTTACATGCATATGAGATGACTTAAAATACCATAGCTTGGGTCTGGTGTACCATAGTCTTCAAATCTTTTCTGTTTAAAACTTTAAAGAGGTTATTTGCACAGATTTGTCCAATGCAACATGTTACTTGATTTCTCAACTGCTGCTTCCCTGGGCATTGACTATGAATTCAAGTTGAAATAAATCCTTGACAACTTCAATCTTTTCTCCATTTATCAAGATGTTGTTAATTGGTCCAGCTTTGATGATTTTTGTTCTCCTTACATAAGATGTAATCTATTCTAAAGTCTGCTGTTCTTTCATCTTCATCAATGTTAGTGCTTCAAGTCTAGCTAAATTCTTCTTCAAAGAATCCAGTTTCTAGAATAATTTGCTCAGCATACAGAATGAATATGTACTGTGAAAGGATACAACCCTGATGCATATCTTTCCTGAATTTACATCACTCAGCATTCCCTTGTTCTATTTGAATGACTGTCTCTTGGTCAATATGCAGGTTGCACATGAGAACAATTCAAAACAGTGGCATCCGAGGCAGAGGAGATCTGTTGGGGCAGTTAAATTCAAGATAGAGAGGTCAGCTTTGAAAGTTATGGTGAGCAAATAATATGAGAAGCTGGGTTCTATGAAGGAAAACATAGGCATCAGGATTGGAGGAAGACTTATTAACAACCTGCACTATGCAGATGATACAACCTTGCTTGCTGAAAGTGAAGAGGACTTAAAATATTTACTGATGAAGATCAAAGAGCACAACCTTACGTATGGATTACAACTCAATGTAAAGAAAACAAAAATCCTCACCACTGGACCAATAAACAGCATTCTTATCAATGGAGAAGAGATTGAGGTTGTCAAGGACTTCATTCTTCTTGGATCAACTATCAACACTCGCGGAAGCAGCAGTCAAGAGATCAGACGGCGTATTGCATTGGGCAAATCTGCTGCATAGGAACTTTTTAAAGTATTGAAGAGCAGAGATGTCAGCTTGAGGACTAAGGTACGCCTGACCCAAGCCATGATATTTTCAATAACCTCGTATGGATGCGAAAGCTGGACAGTGAATAAGGAAGATCGTAGAAGAATTGATGCCTTTGAGTTGTGGTGTTGGAGGAGAATACTGAAAGTGCCATGGACTGCCAAAAGAACCAATAGATCTGTTTTGGAAGAAGTTCAACCAGAGTGCTCCTTGGAGGCCAAGATGGCTAGGCTTCGTCTCTCATACTTTGGACACATTTTCCGGAGAGAACAGTCGCTGGAGAAGGATGTCATGCTGGGTAAGGTGGAGGGTCAGAGAAAGAGGAAGACCCCCAACGAGATGGATCAGCCAGGTGACATCATTGATGGTGTCAAGTGTGGCGGCGGTAGTGAGGTTGGCCCAGGATCGGACATTGTTTAATTCTGCTGTGCATGGGGTTGCTATGAGTCGGTTCCGACTCGATGGCACCTGACAACAAAAACAAGGGGGTAATCTTGATAGATTTTCTCAAAGAAATCAGAAAAATCATGGGGACTTATTATGAAGAAGTTGGAAAAAATAGAAAACTATTTTGGTGAAAAAAGGGCCAGGAAAGTTGCACCAAGGATGTTTTCCCCATCATAATAATGCACCTGCTCATTCTCCAAGGCTAGCAAGAGCTGTTGTATGAGAATTTTATTGGGAAACCTTACCCCATCCACCTTATAGCCCTGGTCTTGCTCCTCTGAACTTCTTTTTGTTTTCCAAACTCAAAGAACATTTAAAAGGAACATGACTTAAGTTCCTCAGGGATAGCAAATTTGCCGTTTTGATGCCATGAAAGTGAAGAGCACAGGATTCTTTAAGGGAAGGGTGAGAGACATTGGACCACTGCCTTTGGAAGTGTTTAGAATTAGTTGGAGTACACATCAAAAAAAAAATAGCTTCAATTTGATATTTTTGTTTAATAAAGGTCTCTTTGATTTTGCAGTAATATATTTAGCCTTATCCTTGTGGGGACTTTAAAAAGTTTATGGACAGTAGTATAAAAATATAATGAAAAATTTCTACAAACGTTTGGAAGCCTGCTCTGATATGATTGTGTTTATACATAATCCATATGTATATGTATATATACATATATGTAATTCTTTTCTGAGAAAAGAGAGAGTGAAAAATTAGAAACAAACAAATTCAAACGCAATAGAAAAACTGTGCACATTTTCACAGCAGACAACTGACAGAGCTGGCATTAGAATGTCTTCAGGTGTTTGGATTGCAGATGATTTACTTTTCTTTTGCTTGTCTGTGCTTTAAAGTTTTTATAATACATAGGAATTGCCATTGAAAACAGGAATAGAAGTGAGAGAGAGAGACAGAAAAAGATACGAAACAGAATCAATGACATCCTGCTGTGTTCAGTGTTCCTAACAGGAGTGGTGTCTCTTTGGAGTCCTAACCCAGAAGCTCATGAGGGAAGGAGGGAAGCCTATTCTCCTCATTTCACCTTAGTTGTTTGGAATGGCTTTCAACTCGTTTCTGTGTAACTGGAAGTCTAGCAAAACCATAAATGCCTGACAGTAATCCCCAGATAGGAATACATTAGGATTCACAGGAAGACACATAAACCAATGAGAATGTGGTCTCAGGGAGGACAATTCGCTATAATTAAAAAGCTTCATTCATGATGACAATAGCAAGTTGTAATAAAAAAATGAGTTAATACTACATTAGCAATTTAGTATGCTAAATTTAGTGGGGTGGGCCTTCTAATTACATTTATTAAGAACGTGCTGATGGTGATTCGATGTTGTAAAAATATATTTCACAAATGTAATTATACAACTATAAAGTGGACTGAATCTCAGTGGCCAACGAAGAATTTGAAAAACTTGCAATAAAGCACAAAGGCAGCACTTTCAGTGTCATTATAGAAATCACCAGGTTCTCATTGGACTTCTTTTCACTGTTGTGCGTCTGAAAATTTTCCTTGAAAGGAAAAAGATAAACTCAATCTTACATTTCACATTTCCCTAGTACCACCACTATTGTAACATCATTTAAATATAGCTAAAAATAGTTAAATTTTACATCATCTGTGCTTGAAATAAAGGCAACCCCTGATTACAAAATAATAAATCATATCATAGTTATACTAGCTAACCTCAGCAAACGCTGGTATTTAGTGGGTACCAGCAGGAATTCCTTAACCACACACTATTTCTTCTGTTCAACAATGCATTTATATTTCTCCCCATTGCATGCGGAATTGACTATTAAACTCTGGAATACTCAGTATTAAGGGGTGAAAGAAAAAAGATGCAGCGGGGCATAAAATGGTGGACAGACAAATTTTATAATGGTCAGGATCATAAGACATGGAAAATACATTTTGGACTCCTTTGTCTGCCATGAAGTCCTGGTGTGGCACTGTAGGGTAAACACTGGACTGTTAAGCCCCTGTCCTTATCCACCAGCTGCTCTTCGGAAGCCCTATACAGGATCACTATGAGTAGGAACCGACTTGACGACAACAACAACTGTCTCTCATAGGGGGAGATTACTTCTTCTTTCTGGATGGCACTGTGGAAAACAACAACACTCAATGCAAACATACCTATTACAGACGGGCAGATACCTTCATTCACAAATTTCTTGTAAAGAATCATGATGATGCCCATTCCCGGAGAGTTCCAGCATGGGGCCAAGAAATAAATGCCACTGAATCAGGACTGCTAATCACTTTAATAATCTTCTCTATTCCTTTTGACTTCATCTACAGCTGCCTTGAACTGCCATCAAAACCAGTGTTGTGCCAGTTTAGTCCTTCATTCAAGGTGGTTTTGCTCAGTTAATAAGCATATCAGTGGTGAGTGCTGAAATCACCATACAAAAGCATAAAGAACAGGCATGCAACAACAATGAGTCACCAACTAAGACAAACAAATAGATAATAAGGCTGGCAAAGGGAATGAGTTAAATGGCCAGAGCCTATGAACAAATGATTAAGAATGATTACAGATAAAACAGTCTGTGTGGGAGCCAAAATGAGGTGACAAGTATATCAATATAGGACAAATATTTGATTTTGGTCAGAACTAGAGATTTCTGTGTTAAACCATTGTTTTACCTCTTACTCAGGGCTGTAGAAACTCCAAAATGTGCTTCAATTCTTTATGCTAGTTTCATTTGCTTTAGTATGGTCATGGTGATTATGTGCCGTGGAGTCGGTTCTGACTCTGTGCAGATTTTCCAAGGCTATAAATCTTTACGGGAGCAGAAAGCCTCATCTTTCTTCTGCGGAACAGCTGGTAGTTTTGAACTGCTGACCTTGTGGTGTGCAGCCCGATTTGTAACCATTATGCTACCAGAGCTCCTGCTTCAGTATATCTATTCGTAAATGAACAGTGAACTTTTGCAACTGTCTCATTAATTCAAACAAAAAAAAATCTGTTGAGCCTCTACTTTATACCAAATATTGTGCTAGATGTTGGAAATACAATAGTAGACTAAATACAGGCATTATGAGGAGAGATAATAATCAAGAATTAGGAAAATAGATGTAAAGTTACAACTAGGGTTGAGTGCTATTGTTGTTTTGTGCCGTTAACTAGGATCTGACTCAGTGACTCTGTATAGGGTTTCCGAGGAATGGCAGGTGAGTTTGAACTGTCAACCTTGCAGTCCAGTGCATTATCCCACAGTGCCAAACCAGGATTCCACAACTCGAATAAGTGCCCTATCAAAAGAGCACTTATAGTTCTACAAGTCTCTAATAGGAGGGATTTACCTAGCAAGGGAAGGAACTCTGTAGTGTAGTGGTTACTATTTGGGCTGCTAACCTCAAGGTCAGCAGTTTGAAACTACCAGCTGTTCTGCGGGAGAAAGATGAGACTTACAACAGGGTTGCTATGAGTTGGAACTGACTCCATGGCACATAACCACCACCACCACTTAGCAAGGGGGACTTCTCTTAGGCGATATGTACCAAATCAGTGGGAAAAGTAGGAGTATATCAAGAAGAAGGGAGAGTTCCTACCAACATGTAAAGTTCTTTGCTATGAGTGACTATGGGGAGTCAGTGGTCCTTGTGGGCGGGAAAGGTGAATGGGAGTCAGATTATAAACAACCTATGTAAACATTGGTAAGGATCTGACACTGGTACAGAAGAGCAATTGGAAGCCTTTTGTGCTGGACCACAAAGTTAGTTTGAACTGTGGGGTCGGTGGTTCAAGCTCACCAGCCACTCCTTGGAAACCCTATGCAGGGTTGCTATGACTTGGAACTGATGCAGTGGTACTTACCAACAACAACAAAGTGTTTTAATGGGCATAGAGAGAGGGGTAATTACACGAAAGATGTGTGACTAGGAGTACGATTTGGAAAGGGGCAGGAATAGAAGCAAGGAACAGAAAGGAGGTCATTGTAATCTTCTAGAGCAGAGTCAACTCTTCTTGGAAGTGATTTGCTGTTCTTTTGTGCTGCAGAGTTGGGTCCAACTCTCAGTGGCTGCTGGGTGTGAACTGTTGACCTTGTGATTAGCAGCCCTGTGCTTATCCTTCCGTGCCACTCACTGAAGATGTGAAATTGTAGGATTTGATTGTGGACTGTTTATATATGAGGGGAAGTGCAGGTAATCCTAGGTTTCTGGCTCTTATTATGTGTTTGTTGGAGGTGGGATTCACTGATGAATACACTGGAGAAGGATCACATTTCACAGCAAGGCTCATAATTTTGGTTTAGAACATGAAATTGTTTTCATTAAAGACCAATTTCACAGTTTCTTTTCCATATTTTCCTAGAGGCACATGTTTCTTTGGCCACACTACCTTTAAGAGTAGTCACAAAGTCAGGGCTTAATGTCCCTTGGTGTGTTTCCTTAATGTTCTTTAAAAAACAAAAACAAGGACCTCCACTCTACAGAAGAATTTTGCTAATGGTCATGCAGAGAATAAACAGAACTGTTGTTTTTACTACATGTCACCAAATATCCAGATGGCTCAGTCATTTATTGACTCATTTGGCCAAACAATTGTCTATTGTGATTGTTTTTTGTTTTTTTTTCACCACATTGGAGCATGAAATCTCGAGAGTCTCAGCCTCATAGCTTATTTCTCTAAGCAAGAACGTCTCCCCTAGGAAATGGCTAATAATCAGGAGTGGATAAAGTCCCAAAGGGTTAAACTAGGAGTATTGTCAATGAATACTTAGCAGCCTCATGTAATTATGTTGTTGTTGTTAAGTGCCATCAAGTCAGTTCCAACTCATAGCTACCCTGTATAGGGTTTCCAAGGAGCACTTGGCAAGCTTGAATGGATGATCGTGCAGTTCAAACTGACGTTGCAGTCCAATGCATTAACTCATAGGGGCACCATAACCCTGTCTTGTTGGACCCTCCTTCCGCACACACATTGAATATAATATGGGATAAGAACGTGGTAAAAAAGACACACAGTAAGTTGTTGTAAGCCAGTGGATGCTTGAGTAAAGATGGCAGCACCAATATATAACCCATCTCACATATTCTTCTTACAATATGGCACAGTCTACCTGGAGGCAGCTTACCTGTAACAAGACTACATGTGAACACTACTTTTACCTTTCTTATCTCCTTTGGTCTCAGTGCAAATGTGTGATTTTTGTATTATATGAGTCTAATACCCAATGGGTATTGTTGAATGAACGGAAGAAAAAAAATAAGATAAAGTCATATAATAATCATTAACTAAATACCCTTTGTTACTTAAATACAGGCAGTGACCTGGGGTACAAATGAGATGCTAACTGTGCCTTCAACAATTTGTGGGACTCTCGGTGTGGAGCTATAGGATCAGCACTGAACTGTGAAGCACAAGGTCGGCAGTTCCAACCTATCAGTTGCTTCTTGGAAACTGACTCAATGGCACTTAACAATAACAACAACAACAACAGGTAAGTTGAAACAGGTACATATGGTTCTTATTTAGCCTTACTTTAGTGCAAGAAAAGGTTTGAAGCCTTTTTAATAATTTAAAAGCTGCATGTGCATCAAGTGAAGATGATTGTGATGAATTTGCTGTGAGTACTGACTGGTCCTGGTGTGGCGCTGTGGGCTAATGCATCAGACTGCTAAGTCAGTTTGAACTGCAAGGTCAGTGGTTGAAGCTCACCATCTGCTCCTCAGAAACCCTGTACAGGGTCACTATGGGTTGTAACCGACTCTACAGTATGAAACAACAAGCAGCAAGGGATACTTCAACTGTTTCAAACACAGGGAAATTTTACATATAGGATGAGATTAAAGGGCAAGTAGGAATTGCCCAGGGAGTCCTGGTGTGGCGCTGTAGGATTAGAATTGGTCTGCTAACCACAAGGTTGGTGGTTCAAACTCACCAATTATAGTGACCCTGTGGTCACTATAAGTCAGAACTGACTCAACGGCACTTAACAACAACAGAAGTTCCCATAACTTAGATGTTTCTAACCCAGGGACTGCCTGTACCTTCATTCTGACACACTGAGTGGAGTGGAAGTCATATATTTATTATCCTAATTAGAGTGATGCACATTTACAACATCCTCGGGATGGACTGCTATATAGAATGTATACATTTTTGCTTGTGGTTTTCATGACACACACACAAAGGATTGGGGAATTTGTCACTACTCATCATCTCTACTTTTCATATATGAAAATAGTATAGAAAACATTATTAAAAGTTACATAGATAGTATGTAGTGTCAAGTGCAAACTGGGCACATGGGAGCTAGTCACTATTGTTTTAAGATTAGAAATTCTTGGGTTTCTCAGTCTGGGATGCATATTAGAATCACCTGGGAAACTTAAAAAGGCATACTAGTTTTCTGACTTAAAAGCATGTTGAAGATTTTGATTCAGTGAATGTGGTTCAGGTGTTGATAGGAAACAGTCTCCATGAAGTTCCCCTGAAGCTGTCTGACTACATCTAAAGTGAACTCTTGATCTTTGTTTTACTCTTGCCCTTCACTTCATTTTGCCTGAGGAGGAAAAGATCTCTTCTTTCTGAGAAAGCATTTGGCATCTTTTTGTATTCAGGACAAAGCTCTTAAATGAAATTAAGGAAATAGAGTGAAGGAAGTTCCGTGAATAGTATGTCTTGATCATAAAATAGCCACTGCTATGTTATAAATTCCATATGACAGAAATGAACTACAGTAGCAAGGTAAACACCAAGTGAGACTGAGACTCAAGTGAACCTTGGAGAAGACCTAAGCCCTATGAGTGGGCGTTAGCTTGTCTCCAAGATCATTCTCACAACCCCAAGTCCGTTTGTCCAGAAGATAACCTTTGGAAATTATGATTGAATGTGTTCATTTGAAAGATAACTGGTTTTACTGAAAGGATAAATTTTATTTCTATGGGTTGAACTCTGCTTTTGAGGGACCCATAACTGAGCTGAGGGAAGAGGAGGGGACAGCAGTGCCATGTTGGTTCAGAAAAGAGCTTTGTAGAGAGGGGTCCCATAGAACTCCCAGGCAAAATTCTTCTTCCCAAATGTCTTAAACTGTCTTCAGCAATATTGGTTTTTAGACAGAAAGTGATTAAGTTTTGCTTTGTACATACTGAAAATTTAATCTGGGGATTAGATTGCCAGCAACTCTAGGAGCTGTTGGCAACTCAGAGACTCTAGTATTAGAAACATAATATTGTCTAGGAATTGAAAAACCTACTAGGATATTTAAGTACTAGCAGGCTTTCTAACCTCAAATCATATACATAAACTGATGACCTAGGTTCTCTTGAACCTTTTAGTATATATGACAGAACCACAACAAAATGAAAAACAAAACTTTCTAGATAGCTCAGCAAAAAATTCCAATTTAGAATCATTATAAAACTTTGGAGGTTAAGTGCTTTCAAAGCAAAAGCAAGCTCTATTTTTTTTCTAGAAACTTTGGCCAAAGAAACATTTTTAATACTCATGCTTGGAAATTAACTTTTTGTCAAATACATAAGTCCCAGTTTATTTTGTCACCATAAATCATGTGATGGTGTGAATATTAGGTGTACCAGGAACAAGGTTCCAATTGTAGGTTGTGTCCCTGACTAAGGTTCAGTAAATTATACAACTTGCAATGCAAATCTAAATATAAAAGCATATAGTCTCTATGGTAAAATTAGTAATTTATTATAATTCTGAACTGTGGATATTTATTGGCTAAGTAATTAAAATATCATTAATTTGATCTAACATTGCCTATAATCATGTTAAGTGTCAAAGTTACAATATTTTATTATTATTATTATTATTTTAATTTACAAAGGATTTTCAGAGATCCTTTGTTTGTTGTTAGGTGTTGTTGAGTCAGTTCTGACCCATAACAACCCTATGTACAGCTGAACAAAACACTGCCTGGTCCTGTCATCCTTATAATTGTAACGTTTGAGCCCGATGTCACTGCCGCTGTGTCAATCCATTTTGTTGGGGGTCTTCCTCATTTTCACTGACCTTCCATTTTACCAAGCATGATGTCCTCTTGATAACATGCTCAAAGTATGAGAGATGAAGCACACCATCTTGGCTTCTAAGGAGCTTCTGACTGCACTTCGTTCAAGACCGATTTGTTTATTCTTCTGGGAGACCATGGTATTTTTTTTTTTTTTTTAAGTTTTTATTGTGAACTGAGTAATAGTTTACATGGGAGAACATCAGCTTTACACGATCATTTCATTGCAATGATTATAATCTTCTCTGTACAGCATCATTCAACAGTATTTGTTTCCATTCCCTCTCGTTTTTTTGGTTTTTTTTTGGGTGGAGGGGCAGGGGATGCACACAAAAACACTAAGCAATATATAATAATTTAAACAACCAAATGGTACATTCTGCAAGCCTGCCTCCTGGCTGCCAGCACACAGACCCTCTCTTTCCCTGAATCTAGAGTCCTCAGCTGCTCCCTCTTTCCATGTCCTCATCTCTGCCTCCATCTCTGGCGTCACTGCTTCTCTGGATAGGGTCCCTCATTCCACTTGTGCTTTTTCCCCTTGATCGTCCAAAGGTCAGTCCTCTGTTTCTGGACTGTAAGATTAACTACTACTCTGTTTTCCTTTTGTTACCAAACTTCTACCTTTACAGTTGTGACAGTTGCAATTTGTCATGATAACAATTACTCACTATTGAATTATAAGACTCTTGTCCCCAGACCCATCTAGACAAGATGAAAACTATTCAGTGGGGACTCCACTTTCCCCTGCACACTCTTAAACTAAACTTCCTCTTGAAAACTTGTAAGCCACTCACTTCTTGCCTTTATCATCCCCTCATTTTAGGTAGCCAAACCCTGTTTATCCTGTATACAGACGGGATAGGATTGATCCTTGATGTGAAGACTCCTTCCCTCTCTGTTGGTCTTTTGCGCTGCTACATCCATAAGTATAGGTGAAGTTCATCAAATTGTAGTATTTTACACTAAACTGTAAAAATTTAATCTTCCTTTATTTGAGTTCTGATTATCAAGCCATTGTAACTAGGTCAAATGGGTTCTATCTGCAAGTATGGGTGTTTTTGTGTGGCTCCCCTCACTTCAAATTAGCTGGACACTTCACTCTCAACTCTAGCCCTCAGTGGCTATGTAGTCATTGGTACTTTTAATATTCTTTTCCAGCACCATAATTAAAATGCATCGATTCTTCTATGGTCCTCCTTATTCATTGTTCAACTTTCACATGTATATGAGCTGATTAAATACCATGGCTTGGGTTAGGTGCACCTTAGTTCTCAAATGATATCTTTGTTCTTGAACACTTTAAAGAGATCTTCTGCATCAGATTTGCCCAATGCAATACATTGTTTGATTTCTTAACTGTTGCTTCCATGAGTGCTGATTGTGTATACAAGCAAAATTAAGTCTTTGAAAACTTCAATCTTATCTTTTCTCCATTTATCATGATTTTATTTATTGGTGCACTTGTGACCATTTTGGTTTTCTTTGCATTGCAGTACACTCCATATTGAAGGCTATAGTCTTTGATCTTCATCGGTAAATATTTTAAGTCCTCTTCACTTCCAGCAAGCAAGGTACCATCTACATATTACAGGTTGTTAATGAGACTTCCTCCAATATTGATGCCATATTCTTCCTCATATCCAGCTGACTTGTCTGCCTTGAATGTAAATGACACAGAAGAGCTCTTGCCAGACTTTCTTCTTGGGATCCTACTGGTAAATACTAGACTTGTTCCTGGTTATGATTTCTTCTATAAAACCATCTTCATTAGCTTTGATCTTTCTTAAAAGGGTGAATGAAAGATCAACTCTTTGATTTAGCTGATATTTGGGCAATACTTTTGTCACACAACAAGCCAAAAGTTTGCTGAGGCTGAAATGCTCATTTCAAATTGAAAATGCTGAACCATGCAAGATTCCCAACTTCAGTAGCTGTAATTCTAAAGTTGTTTTTTTTTTTTTGTTGTGCCATTCTGGACTTCAGCCATGGTTTCTTCATTCATTGTGATTGATGGTATTCCCTCTTGGCTTATCTTTGAAGTCCTCTCGACCTACCTTAAAACATTTCATTCATCTAATGTTCTTTTATGGGAGGCAGTATTTCTATAAATTTGTTACAAAGCTTCAATGATTTTGGAAGATATCCACTTAAGTTCTGTTAAAAATTTGATATTAGTCCTTACTTCAAAATACAATTTTTCAATGGCACAAAATATATCTCATTTTTTCCTCGAGGCATCTTTGCAAAACTAAGACAAGTGTGTTGTTGAGAGAACTTCTCTACAGTCTTCCAACGATTGTAGAAACAAGTTGAAATGCATTGTGTTTGGAATAAATTGATTCGTGTGTGAACTAGTACTCTACTAGCAAAGCTTTTTGACTTATTCTCATAATGAAGTGATGCTTAATTTCTGGAGAGAGAAAAAGATTTAACGAAGAACCAAATTCTAGGGATACAACATTATATATCTAAAACTAAAATCCATTGTTGTGATTGTTGTTGTTAAGTGCTATCGAGTCAGTTCTGACTCAAAGTAACCCTGTTTCCGAGGAGCAGCTGGTAAGCTTGAACCACCAAACTTGTGGCTCAAACCGACTTTGCAGTCTAGCACATTATCCCACAGCACTGCATCAGGGCACTCAGACTCAATATATAGGCACTTATTTTTATTCTGGACTTCTGGCGTGGCAATATAGGATAAGCACTAGACTGCTAACCACAAAGTTGGCAGTTCAAATTCACCAGCCGTTCCTTAGAAACCCTATATAGGGTCACTATGAGTTGGAACCGACTTGACAGCACGTAACAACAACAACAACAACAACATCTTTATTATGACTTGGGCATTTTCATTTCTCCTGCAGAAAGCTCAGCAAATCAGGAAGAAGGCCAGGTGCAGTCTTGAGACACAAAAAATTTTACAGCTACGATAATAACTTTTATCTCCTTATATATTAGAATTATTGGAGGGATTCATAAGTTTATAGATTGTTTTTGCATATCTCATATTTTCTTCTAGGAATGTAATTTTAAATGTTGCACATTTTTTAAAAAGTATTGTTCTAATGATATATACATTATGCCTTATGTCACCTTTTGTCCTTATCATTATAAAAAACAATCTTGACATGGAATTTTAAAATTGTTTAGTTTGGTCTTTTAAAGCATTTGTAAATATTATATTGAGTTTAATTAGCCAGATTTTTCCATTTGCCCCCATCTCTTAGATTCGGACTCTAATCAGAGTGACACAATATAGGGTTTCTGAGACTGTAAATCTTTACAGTAATAGACAGGCTCATCCTTCTGTGGAGCAACTGGTGAATTTTAGCTGTTAACTTTGCTGTTAGCAGTCTAGTACTTACTCTACAGAGCCAGCAGTGCTCTTCATTTGCTCTATGTTGTGTGCTATCGAGTCAGTTTTTACTCTCAGAGACTCTGTATAGGGATTCTGACAGCGGCTAGTGGGCTTGAACTGCTTACCTTGTGGTTAGCATGGTTAGCAGTCCAGTATTTCAATGACATTATCTGAAAAACAGATTTAGTAAATAATACTAATAATAATGGCAATAATAATAGCTAATATCATTAGTATTTACTATAAGCCAGCAAAGAGCCCTGGTGGTTCAGTGAGTTAAGCTTTTGGCTGCTAATGTCAGGGACTGCGGTTCAAACCCACCAGCCACACAGTGGCACAAAGGTGAGGCTTACAGACTTAAAGACTTACAGTCTCAGAAACACTAAAGAGCAGTTACACAAAGTCAATTGTTCAAACCCACCAGCTGCTCTGTGGGAGAAAGATGAGGCTTTCTGCTCCTGTAAAGATTTACAGCCTCAGAATCCCTATGTAGGGTCGCTATGAATTGAAATCGACTTACTATATACCATCAATGCTCAAAGTGCTTTATCTCTGTTGACTCATTTAATTTTCACAATAATTTATTTGGTAGGTCCTATTATCATTCCTATTTTAGAGACGGAAAAAACAGGCCCAGAGATGAAGAACAAAATGTAATTAACATGCCAATTCCTGAGGGCATTTATATTCTGGATACAAATGAGGAAAGAGCTTCAAATTTAAAAAATGAAGAGAGGAGAGAGTGAGAATGACAAAGAAAGAAAGAAAGAAAAAACCACCACAATCCTTTCTCATCTTTCTTCTCTATGGAAAGCTTCCGTTGAGCATTATCTATAAAGGAAACAGGATCAGCTCTATGCCTGGGAAGAGTCATGTAGGGAGTACCCTAAGCACCTATGAAGCAGTACCTGTAAATAAAATTAAAGGAGACCTAAAGAATCTTCACAATGTTTAAAGGTACAAATAATAATACCCAAGTGGTAATATTGACTTATGCTCTTATCCTTGATTTAGCACTCACTCTTTCCATATAAAGGAGTTCTAGCAGCATAGTGGGTTATTCGTTGGGCTGCTAACCACAAGTCAGCTGTTTGAATCCACCAGCTGTTCTGCGGGAAAAAGATGAGGCTTTCTGCTCCCATAAAGATTTATAGTCTTCGAAACTCTATACAGAGTCGCTATGAGTTGGAACCAACTTGAAGGCACACAGCACCAGCTGCCTATATCATGTCAGGCTAATCAATACACTGCCCTAGTTTCCCATCAATAAAAAATGAAAGGGGTTTATAAACTGATAGCTATTGTCTTTTGCAACTTTCATTTTCTGGTTCTTGTAACAGTTTAGTAAAGTTCATCTTTTATATGATATCCTGATCTTTAATATATTTTGAGACCAATGTCCTTATCAAATTCCACTTGACCTCTACCCACAATGATAACTTTCTGTGTTAGTCACTGAAACTAAGGTGTGAGAGATTTCATTTTTCTTCAAAGTACAGAACATGGCACTGACATCCCATAGATCTAATCTGCTCCACTCTGTTTGCTGACTGGGTTACTTATTTATGCTGTGATACTGGCCTAATAAAAAAATCAATATGTTCCAATTGTGCCAAAGACAGAAGAGGACCTATTTTACGAGAGTTAAACTCACCTTTAAAATAATTCGGATAATAAACTGCTAACACTTTGTGCAAAGAATGAGATGAAAAACTTCTTTGCTATTATATACTATGATGAAACTTTTATTTTAAAAGCTCAATGCGTTTGTAGAATAGTTAATATGCTTATTTGTTTTATTCTCAATCTCTTTACATATAAAGAGTAGATTCCCCATGCTGATCGCGATCTAAGAGGTATGAACACAATTCATACAAAGACTACCATTTCTAAGAGTGCACTGTTCTATCTTTGAATTTTATGGTTTATAATTCATTTTTTGTAATTATATTTTGCAGTTGATTTCTATATGATCTCAGTTGTATCTCGCAACCACTCTTAATGGAGACAGCAAATAAAGTTAGACTATAAGTGGAACTTGCCCATAGTTTACCATATATATAAAGTTGTGGCACTGTAGCGTAAACACTGAATCGTTAACCACAGGTTGGCAGTTCAACCCTACCAGTTGGTCCTCGGTAACCCTAAACAGGGTCGCTATAAGTCAGAACTGACTCAGTGGAACTTAACAACAATATATGTGTTTATACTGTTGTTGTTACATGCTGTCAGTCAATTCCAACTTATAGAGATCCTGTACAGGGTTTCTGAGGAGCAGCTGGTGGGTCTGAACCACTGACCTTGTGGTTTACAGTCCAGTGTTTATCCTACAGCGCCACACCCAAAGTCATATATATACACATAGGAGCTCTGGTAGTGTAGTGATTACGAATTGGGCTGCGAACCTTAAGATCAGCAGTTTGAAACTACCAGCTGCTCCACGGGAGAAAGATGAGGCTTTCTGCTCCTGTAAAGATTTACAGCCTCGGAAACCCTGTACAGGGTCGCTATGGGTCAGAACTGACTTGACGGCACTTAACAACAACAACAACAACAACAACATCATATATGCATATGGAAAAAGTATAGCCAGAATGCTCCTTAGAAAGGATGGCAAGACTTCATCTTTAATATTCTGGATCTGTTATCAGGAAGGACCAGTATCTAGAGAGGGACATCATGCTTGGTAAAGTGAAGGGTCAGCAAAAAACAGGAAGGTTCCAAGGAGATGGACAGACACCATGACAAACACCATGGGTTTAAGGATAGCAACATTGTGAGGATTGGTTGGTGTTTTGTTCTGTTATGCACAGAGTCACTATGAGTAGAAACTGACACAGTGACACCTAACAACAACAACAACAATGAAATATACAAGTTGAGGAGCTCAAGTAATTTGTCCATTCCTTCCCATTTTGTATGTGCTAAAGAAAGGACTGAAATTCAAGTCATTCCACTCAGAATTCCATTTTCCATTTCCTCAGCTGTGTTTCCTCTATGTTGTACTTCAGGTACCTTTTCATTAGGGTCACATATCCTTTTGACATGTTCCAAGTTTACCCAATAAAGGAAGTAAGTGTAGCAAATAAATCTGCAACATTGTCTTTCTTGTTGTAGAATTCTTAATTTAAACCCATGTGTAGGCCTAGTTGCCCCTTTTTCCAATGTCATTAGGCCTGCCTTTCTCCTGAGAGCTTGTGACTACAATTTTCTTCTGTAATTTTGGCTAGAAATAGAACTGTATATTATATTAGTACAATCAGGAACTGGATATGCCACTCAAAAAAATAAAAACAACAAACAAAAAGCAAAGAAACTCACTGCCATTGAGTCATTTTGACTCCTGGCAACCCTGGATAGTCTTTCTTGGGCTGTAAATCTTTACTGGTGCAGAAAGACTCATCTTTCTCCTGAGGAGCAGTTAGTCAATTTGAACTGCTGTCCAATGCCTATCCTACAACATCTCCAAAGATCCTGGATATGCCACTCTTCTTGTTGTTTAGTCCATTGAGTCAGTTAGACTCAGCGATGTTGTATAGGGTTTCTTAGGAGCGGCTGGTAGGTAAGTAGTCCGGTGCTTATCCACACTGGCCTTATTTATCTGTTCCTTTTCTTCTGACAACACAAGAACACAGGGTTGGGTAGGGAGAGGTGGAGGATGTGGGGGCAAAGGAAAGGGGAAAATGCTTTCCTCAACTCAAAACAGAGGGTATTATGGAATGGTTTTCACCTACACAAAAGTGTTGTTCTTGTTAGGTACTATCAAGTTGGCTCCTATTCATAGTGATCCTGTGCAACAACAGAAAAAAACCACTGTCCGGTCCTGTGCTGTCCTCACAATTGTTGCTGTACTTCAGCCACTGCTACTGCCACAGTACCAATCCATCTCGTTGGGGTCTTCCTCTTTTTTGATGACCTCCACTTTACCAAGCATAATGTCCTTCTCCAGAGAATGATCCCTCCTGATAATATGTCTGAAGTATGAGAGACAAAGTCTTTCCGTCCTGGCTTCTAAGGAGCATACTGGCTGTACTTCCTCGAACACAGATTTGCTTGTTCTTCTGGTAGTTCCTGGTACTCTAAATATTGTTCTCCGAACACCATAACTCAAATCTGTCTATGTGACTGTTGCCACATTATGCAGTCTTATGGAATGCTTCAGATTTTCTGTTGATTAACATGCTTTGGAGATGTGGCCATGAGAAACTCTAGAAAGAATATTTTTTCTCAAATCATAGGCTGGATATAGTAAGTAGACTATTTTGTCACTTGTTGAAAAAAATCTTTTGCAAATACTGCCTTCAATTTTTTAAGCAGAGATAA
>NW_006408528.1:14300840-14302011 GCF_000296735.1 Chrysochloris asiatica | reverse complement strand
GACAGAAAAGAAGACGGAAAACACCTGGAAGGTGCTAATGAAGTAAGGCTAGGAGACCAATCTTGAATCAAATCAAGTTTACAAAGGAAAATGAAAATAAATGCCAGTCAGTCTGAGGGAGGAGTAAGATTATAGGCATATCTGAGGAGTTACTTCAATGAATTAATTTTTACACTATTGAAATGTAATGTGTAAACAATATGTATAGCAAGAGTCCTGGTGTGGTGCTGTGGCTTAATGCACCAGACTGCAAAGCTGTTTGAACTACAAGGCCAGTGGTTCAAGCTTACCATTTGCTCCTTGGAAACACTATACAGGGTCACTATGGGTCAGACTGACTTGACAGCACTTAACAACAACAGACCTAGCTGCCCTAGTTACATTTCACTGAGTACCATGGTTTTATCATTAAGAAATTAAATGGAAAACGTTTATTTATTTACTTTTGCCTTAGAAAAAAGCATCATTAATTATCTTCCTCAAATACATGGTCTCTGTACTACTTGGCATTTGTATCAGTTAATATTTCTCAACTAGGAATACTTATTTTAGTTCTAGCAAAGTTAGTACCTTCACTATGCTTGATTCATAATAAGAATAAAAAGAGAAAGAAAAAAAAGTCAACCTGCAAAAATTCATTTATCTTCAAGAGAGATTTTTACTATGGCTATAAATACTCAGACAAGAAATGTAGGATTTTTATTTATTTCTTTTTAAGAAATGGTATGCTGCCCTTTTCAATTTGCAGTGTGAACAATTTTTGATAAACCCTTCTATTATGAGATCTACTGAATTTAAAGCAGCAAAGTAAAAAATGTGTGTGGTTTTTTTCCTTCATACTTTTTATGTGGCCACTTAAGAAGGTATTGGAGCCTATTAGCAGTGAACACACACAATTTGAAAAGGTCACAGCAACTTCCTGCAAAAAGGGGATTATTAAAACATCACAGTTAGAAAACATTTAGTCTTTCTGAGTTGGCTCCTGTGTAACTTGCAAATTTCTTTTCTTTGTTTCACAACCAGTGAAAGTTTGAGTCTTGACCTGGTAGGTGTAAGGTTATTCAAGAAGCCTAATAGTTTGCAATATTTAATTCTGTTTAGTAAACAGTTCTAGGATCTATAATTTCAAACTACTTCAAAGATCTATTAGATTTGTTGTCAGTAATCCAAA
>NW_006408528.1:14267604-14297737 GCF_000296735.1 Chrysochloris asiatica | reverse complement strand
TGGTACATACACACAATGGAATATTATGCTACTTTGAAAAGTAACTAGGAAGTTGTAAGCCACCACATAACGTGGATGAACCTTGAGGACATTATGCTGAGTGAAATTAGTCAGTCACAAAAGGAAAAATATTGCATAAGACCATTATTGTAAAACCTTAAAAAAAGATACCCATACTAAAAGAGAAAAAAAATTCTTTGTTGGTTATAGGTGGGGTTAGGGTGTGGGTGTTTGGGGGAGGTGGAGGGAGGTGATGGTAGAGCACAGGGTAGAGGCCAGACACATCATAGTTTGGGTGTTGGGGAGGGCAATCCACAAGAAGAAGGAGGGGGTAGAATAACAAGGTAGATAGGGGAACACTGAGATAGGTTTTCATGGGCTAAATGGGACAGAGGTAAATAGGGATGCATGCTCAACCTTGGAACAATAGGACTCTGTGATACAGGCCTTGTACATATGCCTATGATTGAGGCATAGTCTGAAGAGGGGAAATAATATTAAGATGCTTTACTGTCTTATGAATATTGGTTTCCCTTGCCTACTACTGTAAAATGGACACTTGAGTTGGATAGAAAGGAATGTTGGGAAATGTGATTACAGAACACTTGTAAGCCTGTCTTCAGCCTATAACTGATTGGAATACCTAGAAAGGGTTCTAGAACTTGCCCAGGGATATAGGCCTCTTGCGGATCCTTTGCCGTGTATAGGACCTTAGGTGGAATCTTGAGCCGCATCCAGAACCTTCTGAGGTGGGACATTCCCACTAGAAAGGACAAGCAGACCAGCCTGGAACAGCTAGAGTGACAGAAGACACAGCTTCAAAAAAAGATCAGCAGGAAAAACCCCACACAAAAATGGCAGTATGATTAGCTACTACAAGAATAAGCAAGTTGTTTGCCAGGAAGCCATCAAGGCAAACAATCAAGTCTCATCAGGACAAATCCTTTTCTAAGACGGAAACTCAAAGGGAACATATGAGTAGACATATAAGCTTGCTGGCTACCACATTGGTCTACTGGTGAGTGGAAGAGGGGGAAAGGCAGCTATGAAGAAATGGGCTGTGTTCAGTCAAGTTCCATAGACTACAGTTGACCTGGAGATGAGAGAGAGAAGAGGAAAGGCTGGTTGGCCAAAATGTGGTGAGACCTGGGGACACCTGAGCCCATGGACAAGGACATAGCCACAGAAGGTTAGAGCTGAGCATGAAGCATCCAGCTGATATGAAGTGAGGGTAGATACCCAAGAACACCCAAACTTGCAGATAGTACCCATCTGACCTAGCTTCAATGGCTTGAAAATCAGAACTCAACTGTTGTTATTGTTGTTGTTATGTGCCGTGGAGTCGGTTCCGATTCACAGTGACCCTGTACAGGGTTTCTGGGGCTGTAAATCTTTATGGGAGCAGAAAGCCTCATCTTTCTCCCGCGGAACAGCTGGTAGTTTCGAACTGCTGGCCTTGTGGTTCACAGCTCGATTTGTAGCCACTACACTACCAGAACTCAACTAGAGGAAGATAAAAAAGGAAACAATTTTTGATAAAGTAAATGAAGTTAAATTGCTACAATTTGATGAACTTGACCTATATTCATGGATGTAGTAGCTCAAAATACCAACAGAGAGGGAAGGAGTCTTTACATCAAGTATCAATGCTATCCCCTCTGACACAGGGTAGATAGGGATGGGCAATTTAGACATTGGCTAAATGAGAGAGTGATAAAGGCACGGAGTGACTGGTTTACAAGGTTTAAAGAGGAAGTTTAGTTTAAGATTGTGTGGGGGAAGATAGAGACCCCACTGAATAGTTCTCATCTTGTCCAGATGGGTCTGGTAAACAGAGATAGGGATAAGATTCGTATGATTCAATAGTGAGTAAATGTTATCATAACTAATTGTGACTGTCACAATTGTAAAGGTAGAAGTTTTGTACCAAAAATGGGGGAGTGGTTAATCTTACAGTCCATTAATAGAGGACCCTAGGACCATCAAGGGAGAAGAGCACAAGTGGAATGTGGGACCCTATCCAGAGAAGCAGGACACCAGAGATGGAGGCAGAGATGAGGACATGGAGAGAGGGAGCAGCTGAGGACTTCGATTCATGGAAAGAGAGGGACTGAGAGCTAGCGGCCAGAAAGCAAACTTGCTGAATGTGCCCTTTTTTGGTGTAAATTATTATATATGCCTGAGTGTTTTAAAAAAAAAAAAAGAGCTAAAATGAATAGAGAGAAGTACTGATGGTACATGGTTGGGATTGTGGTCATTGTAATGAAACAAAGTATATTGTTTGTTGAATGTGAAACTGATGATCTGTCCTGTAAACTTTCACTCAATTCACAATAAAAATTTTTTAAAAAATTATGGGGTCACAAGGTTGGTGGTTTAAACCCTACAGCTACTCCATGGGTGAAAGATGAGACTGTCTGCTCCTGTAGAGATTTAGTCTTAAAAATCCTATATAGGGGAGTACAGTGGCTCTGAAGGATAAGCACTGGACTGGAAACCATAGGGTTAGTAGTTGAAGCCCACCAGCGACTTCGAGGGAGAAAGATGAGGCTTTCTGCTCCTGTAGAGACTTGCAGCCTCAGATACCCTATAGAAGGTCACTACGAGTCAGAACTGAATTGATAGTACTTAACAACAACAAGAGTCAGAATTGACTTGATAGTGGTGGGTTTGGTTTTGGCTTGTAAGTCCCCTTTTAAGGAGCTCTGGTGATATAGTCAGTGACTAAAACACTTGGCTGGTAACCAAAACATCTGCAGTTTGAACCCACCAACACCTCCACAGGAGAAAGATGTGGCAGTCTACTTCTGTAAAGATTTATGGCCTTTACAGAAACCTGTAGCCTTTAGGAAATTTATAGCCTTTAAGAAACCCTGTGGGTCAATTCTATTCTCTTCTGTAGGGCGGCTGTGAGTTAGAACTGACTCAGTATCAGTGGGTTTGGTTTGGTTTTAGGATTTCCCATTTTTAAATCTCTGGTTGGAGCAAACAATCAAGAGATCAGCTGCTAATGAGAGGTTGGAATCCACCTAGAGGTGCCTTGAAAGAATGGTCTCGTTAACTACTACCAGAAGGTCAAAGCCAGTGAAAACTGTATCGAATGTACTTTTACTCTGAAATACTTGGGGCTGCCATGAAGTGGAACTGACTCTAAAGCAAGTTTTAATTTAAAAAAAAAATTTTTAATGTGTGTGTGTTCATCCAATATGCTAAATATTCTTTATTGAATTCACTCTTTTAGTATGTATATTCATACTGGGGAACTCCCACATCTAATGCAGCATCACTGATATTTTGTGGTTGTTGTTAGGTGTCATCGAGTTGGTACTGACCCATAGCGACCTTATGCACAGCAGAAAGAAACACTACCCGATCCTGAGCCAACCTCACTACTGTTGCTACACTTGAGTCCATCGATGCTGTCACTTGGCCACTCCATCTCATTGGGGAGGGGGCGGGGGTGGGGGAGGTCTTCCTCTTTTTCTCTGACCCTCCACCTTACCAAACACGATATCCTTCTCCAGTGACTGGTCCCTCCTGACACTATGTCTAAAGTATGAGAGACGAAGTTTGGCCATCCTGGCCTCTAAGGAGCACTCTGGCTCACTTCTTCCAAAATGCATCTATTGGTTCTTTTGGCAGCCCATGGCACTTTCAATATTCTCTCCCAACACCATAACTCAAAAGCATCAATTTTTCTACGGTCTTCCTTATGCACTGTCCAGCTTTCGCATGCATATGAGGCTATTGAAAATACCATGGCTTGGGTCAGGCGCACCTTAGTCCTCAAGCTGACATCTTTGCTCTTCAACACTTTAAAAAGGTCTTGTGCAGCAGATTTGCCTAATGCAGTACGTCGTTTGATTTCTGTTGACGACTGTTGCTTCCAAGAGTGCTGATAGTTTATCCAAGAAGAATGAAGTCCTTGACAACTTCAATCTTTTCTCCGTTGATCAGAATGTTGTTTATTGGTCCAGCAATAAACAACATTCTTGTTTTCTTTACATTGAGATGTAATCCATACAGTAAATGTTTTAAGTCCTCTTCACTTTCAGCAAGCAAGGTTGTATCATCTGCATATCGCAGGTTGTTAATGAGTCTTCCTCAAATCCTGACACCACATTTTTCTTCATAGAACCCAGCTTCTCGTATTATTTGCTCAGCATACAGGTTGAATAAGTATGGTGAAAGAATACAACCTTGTCGCACACCTTTCTTAATTTTAAAACATCCCATATTCCCATGTTCTGTTCGAACAACTGCTTCTTGGTCCAGGTACAGATTCTTCATGAGCACAATTAAGTGTTCCGGAATACTCATACTTCGCAATGTTGTCCATAGCTTGTCATGATCCACACAATTGAAAGCCTTTGTGTAGTCAATAAAGCACGGGTAAACAATTTTCTGGTATTCTCCGCTTTCAGCCAAGATCCATCAGACATCAGCAATGATGTCCCTTATTCCACAGCCTTGTCTGAATCTGGCTTGAACCTCTGGAAGTTCTCTGTCAATGTATGATTGTAGACATTTCTGTATTACCTTGAGTAAAATTTTACTCGCATAGGATATCAAAAAGGTTGTTCGATGATTTCCACATTCTGTTGGGTCATTTCTCTTTGGAATGGGCACAAATATGGATCTTTTCTAGTCAGTCAGCCAGATAGTTGTCTTCCATATTTCTTGGCATAGATGAGTGAGTGTCTCCTGTGCCACCTCACTTTCTTGAAATATTTCAATTTTTATGCCATCAATTCCTGGTGCCTTGTTCTTAATAAAAAGCTCTGTAAGTGGGCCACTATTGCATAACACCCTAAAGTTACATTACTGCTATTTTCCTACTTATTAAAGCTTCAGAGGATATTGTGTTCTGATTACTAAATTTTTGTTATGTGATTGGACTCTGACTTTATTAGTATCATCTTGGAGAAATCAGAAAGCTATAAATACATTTTTGGAGATTCTTGTTTTCAATGAATTCTGCTTCCCCTTCCCCCAATGCATTGTATTTTTAAACAATAATTCAGAGATTATATCCAGTGTGTGCTTCTATGTATTTAAGGAGGATTTTTTTTTTTTTCAATGAGGAAGTATATCAGTCCCATCATAATGGAGGAAACCAGATGCCTCAACAACTTAAAAACTGAGCATCCAAATCTCTAGGTAGTAGGGAAATCTAGCAAAATACAAAGAAAATAATTTCAAATCTCTCAGTTTTCCTAGCCATTTATTGATTTATAAAATGTTAAAAATGATTTCTCTCTTCTTTACATGGTTTATCATCTTTCATTGATTTGGATATTACATGGTTGTCTACTTTAGATAATGTGTGGAAATAAAGCATTTGTCTGTTTCCTTTAGCTTTATGTCCTCTGGGACACTCAGGGGCTCTCAAAGCTAAAGGCTGCATGTGCACACACACACAAATGTGCACACAGACACTCATTGACAGAGGGTAATCCCTGAGCTAGCAACGATATTTATGGCTTCCTGCTGTTCTTTTAATTTCAGGGTCAGCAACATTGATAAAAATGTTAATGATTTTTCACAGAGAAAATTACACAACCTATCTATGCAAATCAAAGCACCATTTTCTGGGAAGATATATGAGGAAGCTTCAAAAAGTTCATGGAACAATTCTATTACCTTTTCATTCATTTTCCCATGACCTGTTTGAAGCCCCCGACTAGTAAGTCACTCTGGTAATCTACAGAAAATTTCACACAGTGCTTCTAACAATTCAAAAACAGACAGCTCATAATGCCCAGCCATTGAGAACTGTTAAGGCAGACTATATACATTGTCATCAACTCTACATTAGCTCATAGGACAGATCAGAGCTGTTCCACATGGTTTCCATGGCTGTGAAGATTTATGGAAGCACATTACCTTAACTGCTGGGTTTGAACTGTCTACCCTTCTGTTCTACCACTAGTCTGTCAGGTTGTTGTACTGTAGTGGTTTGCATGTTGCTGTGATTCTGGAAGCTATGCCACGGGAATTTTAATTACCAGCTGGGCCACCAATGGTGGACAGGTTTCAGATGAGCTTTCAGACTAAGACAGACTAGAAAGAAGGAGAGATAAGACTACATCTGAATATTTAGTCACTGAAAACCTTATGAATTGCAGTGGAACACTGTCAAATAGTACCAGAATATTGAATATTGAAACATGATGAAGAGCACCAGAATATTGTCAAATATAGTGCTAGAAAATGATCCCTTCAGTTTGAAGACCTCAAAATACTACTGGGGAAGAGCTGCCTCCTCAAAGTAGAGTTGAACACGATTACTTAAATGGAGTAAGGCTTTCAGGATCTTCACTTGCTGACGAGGCACAGCTCAAAATGAGGAGAAATAGCTGAAAACATCCATTAATAATCCACATGGAATGTAAAAAGTATGGACCCAGGAAAATTGGAAGTTGTCAAAATGAAATGGAACACATAAATATCGATATTCTAGGCATTAGTGAGCTGAAGTGGAGTGGTATTGGCCATTTTAAATTTGACATCCACAATGTTTACTCTGCCAAAATGACAAATTAGAGACGAATGGCATCACATTCATCATCAAAAAGAACATTTCAAGATCTATCTTGAAGTACAACGCAGTTGTGATAAGATGATATCCATATGCCTACAAGGAAGACCAGTTAATACAACTATTATTTAAATTTATGCACCAACCACTCAAGTTGGTAATGATGAAACTGAAGAATTCTAACTACTTCTTCAGTCTGAAATTGATCAAACATGTAATCAAGATTCATTGATAATTACTGGTGATTGGAATGCAAAGGTTGGAAACAAGGAGGAAGGATCAGTCACTGGAAAATAGGGCCTTGGTTGATAGAAATATTGCTGGTGATTATGTGATTAGAACTTTGAAAAGCCAATGACTTGTTCATTGTAAATATCTTTTAAAAATAACATAAAAGATGACTATATCCATGGACCCCACCAGATGAAATACACAGAAATCAAATTGACTACATCTGTGGAAAGAGATGATGGAAAAGCTCCACATCATCAGCCAAAACAAGGCCAGGGGCAGATTGTGGAATAGACCAACAATTGCTAATGTGCACGTTCAGGCTGTAGCTGAAGAAAATTAAAACAAGTTCACAAGAGCCAAACTATGACCTTGATTATATCTCATCTGAATTTAGAGATATCTTAAGAATAGACTTGATGAATTCGACACTAATGACCGAAGACACAAAGAGTTGTGGGAAGACACCAAGAACATCATACAGGAAGAAAGCAAAAGGTCATTAAGAAGACAAGAAAGAAGGAAAAGACCAAAATGTATGTCAGAAGAGACTGTAACTTGCTCTCCAGTGTAGAGATGCTAAAGCAAATGGAAGAAACAAAGAGGTAAAAGCGCTGAATAGAAAAAAATTTTAAAGGGCAGTTTGAAAAGGCAAAATCAAATTTTATAATGAAATGTGCAAAGATCTGGAGTTAGAAAACCAAAAGTGAAGAACATGCTCAGCATTTCTCAAGCTGAAAGAACTGAGGAAAAATTCAAGACTCAACTTGAAATATTGAAATGTTCTATGGGTGAAACATTGAATGATGCAGAAGGAATACACAGAGTCACTGTACCAAGAAGAAATGGTCAGTGTTCAACCATTTCAAGAGGAAACATGATCAAAAGTCAATGATACTGAAGGAAGAATTCAAGGCACACTGAAGACCTTGTCAAAGAGCAAGTCTCTGGGAATTGATGGAATGCAAACTGAAATCCTTCAACAAACTGATTCAGCACTGGAGGTACTCAGTAATCTATGCTAAGAAATTTGGGAGTCCACTACCTAGTCAACTGATTGGAAGAGATCCATATTTCCCCCATTCCAAAGAGAGGTGACCCAACAGAATGAGGAAATTATCAGAAAATGTCACTAATATTGCATGCAAGTAAAATTTTGCTAAAAATATTTCAAAAATGGCTACAACAGTACATTGACAAGGAACTGCCAGAGGTTCAAATTAGCTGACTTCAGAGATGGATCGGATGCCAGATGGATCTTGGCTGAAAGCAGAGAATACCAGAAAGATGCTTACCTGTGCTTTATTGGTTATGTAGAGGCTTTCAACTGTTTGGATCGTGACAAGCTATGGACAACATGATGGAGAACGAGTATTCCAGAACACTTAATTATGATCATGAGGAACCTGTACATAGACCAAGAGACAGTCTTTTGAACAGAACAAGGGAACACTGGTTTAAAATGAGAAAAGCTGTGTGCCAAGGTTGTATTCTTTCACTATACTTACTCAATCTGTTTGCTGAGCAAATAATTTGATAAACAGGATTATATAAAGAGAAACATGGCATCAGGGTTGGAGGAAGACTCATTAACAACCTGCTATATGCAGAAGGGGGAGTCCTGGTGTGGCGCTGTGGGCTAATGCGTCAGACTGTAGTTGTTTAAACTGCAAGGTCGGTGGTTCAAGTTCACCAGCTGCTCCTTGGAAACCCTATACAGGGTTGCTATGGGTCGGAATCGACTCGACTGCACTTAACAACAACAACAACATATGCAGATGACACAACCTTGCTTGCTGAAAGTAAAGAGGGGTTAAAATCCTTACTGATGAAGATCAATGACCACAGCCTTCAGTTACACCGCAACATAAAGAAAACAAAATCCCTTACCATTGGACCAATAAATAACATCAAGATAAATGGATAAAAGACTTCATTTTGCTCATAATCATCAATACTCATATATATATATATATAGAGAGAGAGAGAGAGAGAGAGAGACTTCAGAAAGTTCGTGGAACATGGAATTAAAAGATAATGGATTTTTTCCATGAACTTTTTGAGGCTGCCTTGTGTATGTGCATCTGTATGGATATGTGTAAGTGTGTGTGTGTTTAAGAGATTGAAAGAGGGAAAGATGAAAGGAGAGAGGGGAGAGAAAGAGAGCTAAGATCACATACCTTTCCATGTAAATGTTTTGGAATCAGGGTTTACCTTACAAAAATGAAGTATTTTAGAACTGAAGGGTAACCCTTGCACTGTTTTCTTCAAATAATGCTGTTTTGAAGCTGGGTAAACTGTAGCACTGAGCGCTTGAGTAGTTTGCACAAGATAAAGAAGCTAACTTATACTTGCCTTATAGTTAAGGTTCTCTCTCTCCATTAGCCTATCACCCATCTTGTTTCTACAATTGTCCTGATGATTGTATAAGATGTGAAAGATCGAGAAAAAGAACAATATTTAACTAAATTTCAAAAACAATTTCAAAGGTTATGTTCTCTTATGCTACTGGAAAATCTTTTGGAAAAAAGTCAAAGTATGAAGCATAATCAACTTATTTTTAATTAGCTCATTACTTCCTGCCTTTTTTTTTGTTGTTGTTGTTAGGTAGTGTAAAATATGTTAAGAAATTTGAGCTGAGTCTGCTACGTTATTAATATGATGTTTCAAATTGACATGACTGAAAATATTACTTCACAATACTAATCACTTTGAAATGTAATACAATATTGTAATTAGAAACTTATTTGCAAAAATGAGTGCTTAAGAATACTTCATTCATGAATGTATCTCAGGCTTAATCAGGTTGCTAATTGATTTCTCTTCTTGTCATTAAAAAATTTAAAACCTAGAATAATTGCTTTGGATTTTCTCTTCAATAATTTCATACACATACAGTTGCTGTTTTCATAGCATAAAGGGAATTTTCTGCTCATATGGACTTGATATTGACATGCTTCTGTACTTCCCTTTTTCATAGATATGCAATGGTGCTTAATGAAGGCTTTACATGAATGATTTAGAAATGTAAAAGGATAGATGAAGGAACTTATTTGTATCATAATCTCTGGGTTTCTTAACAAGCTCATCTACTGGACTGTGAATGTATCTAGGGCAGTGTCTGTAACTATATTCATCATTGTTTTTCTATCATCTACTAACTCTTTAAGAGTGTTTGCTGAGTGAGCCAATGAACCACCCAGTCATGTCTGAGTTTTCTCAATGTTTATTTGGGTATGTGTTCTGTGTCTTCAACTAGACTTGAAGCTAATTAAGAACAAGACTCATATTGATCTTGGTGATCTCCAAAATAGTGTTTAACAGTGTTCCTAAATAAAGCAGCACTTCAAAAGTACTGTCGAATGAGCAAAACATTCCCTTTGATTGTTTTTCAACCCAGAGATTGGTTTGTGTGTGTGTGAATGTGTCTTAAAGTTTTAAACTAAAACAATGAAATAAAGTTTTGATCAATTTACATAATTTTCCTTTACCTACACTTTAATATTTCAAAATCTCATTCTAATATCTAGCAATTTGATAATATGGGAAATTTCCTTTTAAAGAAGTGAGCTTTTAAGAACTTGAATTTAAGAAATTACTACTTGGAAATTTCTATAATTAATGCCTATATTTTCTAGAAATTTATTTTAGATAATATATTTATACCTATGATTATAACACTATAAAATTATATTTTATATTAACGTACTTAAGTATCTTTCATCACAGAGGTAACAGCCACTTATTAAATAAAATGAAAAATATCTGAACAAAGAAGAAAATTGGCTAGAATCCCACTACCGCAACTCAACAAACCTCCATAATTTTTGGTCTGCTTTACAATTTGTTTTTCTGAGTATGTGTTTGTGGTCTTCTCTTAAAAGTTGTAATTAAATTGTAGCTGTATTTTTCATATATTTAAAAAATATTATTTTAGCTTAAGGAGAAAAATAGTTTTTAGTATTTAGTAAGAAAAAGTAATTTCAAGTTACGAAGCTTTGCGCCCATACTATTTGGGGTTTCTTTCCATAAGAACTTATAGATGTAGTAACATGTAAACACATGTAAACAGAATGAAACACAGCCAGATCCTGTACCATCCTCACAATTGCTGTTATATTTGAGCCCATTGCTGCTGCCACTGTGCCAGTCCATCTCCTTGGAAGGCTCCCTCTTTTTCACTGACCTTCCACTTTGTCAAGCATGATGTCCTTCTCCAGAGATTGGTCTTTCCTGATAATATGTCTGGAGTACAAGGATGAAGTCTTACCATCTTGGCTTTTAAGAGGTATTCTGATTATACTTATTGCAAGACAGATTGTTCTTCTGGCAGTCCATGTTACCTTTAATATTCTTCTCTAACACCATAACTCAATTCTTCCATGGTCTTCCTTATTCAATGTTCAACTTTCACATGCATAAGAGGCTACTGAAAATATCATGCTTGAGACAGGCCCACTTTAATCCTTAAACTGACATATTTGCTCTTGAACACTTTAAAGAAGTCTTGTGCAGTAGATTTGTCTAATGCATTATGTCATTTGATTTCTTGACTGCTGCTTCCTTGAGTGTTGATGGGGGATTCTAGCAAAATGTAGTTTTTGACAAATTCAGTCTTGTATTCACTTATCATGATGTTATTTATTGATCCAGATGTGAGGATTTTTATTTTCTTTACATTGAGATGCAACCCATACCAAAGGCTGTGGTCTTTGATCTTTATCAGTAAGTATTTTGAGTCCTCTTTGCGTTCAACAAGCAAGGTGGTATCATTCCCATATCTCATGTTGTTAATGAGTCTTCCTCCTACCTTGATGTCATGTATAATCCAGCTTCTTGGATTAATTGCTCATTATACAGACTGAATAAGTATGGTGAAAGATTACAATCCTAGCTAACTCCTTTCCTGATTTTAAACCATTCATTCTATCCTTGTTCTGTTTAAACAGCTGCCTCTTTGTCTATGTACAGTTTCCTTAAGTGTTCCGGAATACTCATTCTCTGCAATGTTGTCCATAGCTTGTCATGATGGACACAGTCAAAAGTCTTTTCATAGCCAATAAAGCACAAGTAAACATCTTTCTGGTTCTTTGTTTTCAGCCAAGATCCATTTGACATCAGCAATTGTATCTCTCTTTCCATGTCCTCTTCTGAATCCAGATTGAATCTCTTGATAGTTCCCTGTCAATGTATTGTTGTAGTCATTTTTGAATTTTTTTGAGTGCAATTTTACTTGCATGTGAAATTAATGATATTGTGTAATGATTTCTACATTCCATTGCTTCACTTCTCTTTGGAATGTGGAAAAATATGTATCTCTTTTAATCATTTGGCCAGGTTAGCTGTTTCCAAAATTTCTTGGCATAGATGAGTGAGTGCCTACAGTGCTGCATCAGTTTGTTGAAATATTTCAATTTGTATTCCATCAATTCCCAGAGTCTTGTTCTTTGCCAATACCCTCTGTGCATGTTGGACTTCTTCTTTCAGTATCATTGGCTCTTGATCATATGCTATCTCTCAAAATGGCAGAACATCAACCATTTCTTTTTAGTACAGTAACTATGTAATCCTTCCATGTTCTTTTAATGCTTTCTGCTTCGTTCAATGTTTTGCCCAAAGAATCCTTCAGTATTTCAAGTTGAAGCTTGAATTTTTTCTTCAGTTCTTTCAGCTTGATAAATGCTGAGCATGCTCTTTCTTTTTGGTTTTCTAAATCCAGATCTGTGCACATTTCATTATATTATTTGACTTTGTCTTCTCGAGTTGCCCTTTGAAATTTTCTGTTCAGCTATTTTACCTCTTCATTTCTTCCATTTACTTTAGCATCTCTACATTGGAGAGCAACTTTCATAGTCTTTTATAACATCCATATTTATGTTTTTCTTCTTTCTTGCCTTCTTAATGACCATTAACCCACAGTTCTCAAATCTGTGAATGAGGACTGCGTGTTTTGGCCTCCAGTTTCTCCTATGATAACACTGTGTCTGTAAGAGGCAGGCACTCACATGAAATAGGATTGCTATTATTGTTGTTGTTAAGTGCCATGGAGTCAGTTCAAATTTATAGCGACCCTTTATAGGTTTTCTGAAGAACAACTGGTGAGTTTAAAATACCAACTTTTTGGTTAGCAGTCCAGTGTTTATCCTACAGCATTATTTTAGTGACAATTTAATGAATTAATTACAATACAAAAGAAGGTAAACATGTAGGAACAGAGATCCAGATGGTGAGAAGTTCAGGTAGATTACGGATAAAATAGACTGCACTAAATGGAGAGAAAAGTTAATGGACTATAAGGCAACCTCAAAGAAAATTAATACTTCATAACATACCAAGAAAATGAAAATCCAAGAAGAACAAGGAAACATTAAAATTATGAGGAAACACAAGAAAAAACACAAAAAGCATGAACTCAACAAAGGAAGTCACACAGAACAAAGAAAGCAGCAACACCACACACACACAAAAAGATAATGGCAGCAATTAATCAATACCTGTCGATAATTACACTGAATGTAAACAGACTAAATGCATCTGTTAAGAGACGGAGAGTGGCAGAATGGATAAGAAAACAAGATCCATCAATATACTGTATGCAAGAGAGACATCTCACACACAGAGTCAAAAACAGATTAAAAGTCAAAGGATGGGAAAAAAATATACCAAGCTAATTGCAATAAAAAATGAATAGGAGTGGCAGTACTAATCTCTGATAAAATAAACTTTAAGGCAAAAACCAGCATAATAGATAAAGATAGACATTATCTCATGATTAAAGGGACAATTGAACAAGCTGACATAACCATAATAAATATCTATGTTCCCAATGAAAGAACTCCAAACTATATAAAGCAAACTCTAATAGATTTGAAGAAAGAAATAGATGAATCTATAATAATAGTGGCGATTTTAATACATTGCTTTAAAAAATGAATAGAACAACCAGAAAGAAACTTGACAAAGACACAGGAGAACTAAACAACACAATCAGCCAACTGGACCTCATAGATGTGTACCAAGCATTCAACCCAACAACAGTACAATACACATTCTTTTCCAGTGCATATGGAACATTCTCCAGAATAGATCATATTTTAGGCCACAAAACAAATCTCCATAAGTTTACAAATATCAAAATACTACAAAGTATTTTCTCAGACCACAATGCTATCAAATTAGAAATCAACAATAGGAAGATCAAGGAAATAATTCAAATACATGGAAACTTAATAACACCCTGCTGAAAAGTGACTGGGTAGTAGAAAAACTTAAACATGAATTCACAAAGTTCCTAGAAACAAATGAGAATGAAAACACAACATACCAAAATCTTTGGGACATGGTGAAAGCGGTGCTGAGAGTACAATTTATTGCAATAAATGCACACATCCAAAAAGAAGAAAAAACAGCAATGAAGCTATGAACTAAGCCCTACAATGTTCAATAGACTCCTGTGAACCTGGATGGAGACCTGGTTGGCCAACAGTGTGGCAAGACCTTGAGACTCTTGGGCCCAGAGTCAGTGACATAGCCACAGAGGAATAGAGTGGAGAGTGAAGCTTCCAGCTGATTAAGAAGAGAGGGCATATTCACAAGAACACCCACACTTGCAGATAATACCCACTTGACCTGGCTTCATTGACTAGATGATCAGAGCTCAACTAGAAGAAGAAAGAAGAAGAAGAAAAAAAGAGTAATGGGATACAATTTGATGAACTTCACCTACACCTATGGATTCAGTAGCTCAAAAGGTGGAACAAATCTTAACAGCAAGGATATTCCCATCCCCTTCATACACAGAGTAGACAGGGATGGGCAACTTGGACATTTGCTACCCAAAGTGGTGGTGGTGGTGGTGGGGGAGGAGGTTACAAAGGCAAGAAGTGACTGGCTTACAAGCTTTCAAGAGGGAACCTAGATCCAGAGGGCACGGAGGAAGTTAGAATCTCCACTGAGTAGTGTCCAATCTGACTAGGTGGGGCTGATGAAAGAAAATGTGGATAGGTCTCTTGTGATACAATAGTGAATAATTGTTATCAGGACTGATTGTGAGCATTGGAAATGTAAAGGTAGACGTTTTGTAGCAAAAGGAGGGGAGTGATTAACTTTGCAGTCTAGGATCAGCGGTCCCTGGGACCATCAAAGGTGAAGAATGGAGAGTGGGACCCTACCCAGAGAAGCAGTGACACCAGAGATGGAGGCAGAGATGATGACATGGAGAGATGGAGCAGCTGGGGACTTTAGACCCAGAGAGGGGGGTAGGCTTGCAGGGTATATACTCTTTGCTTGGTTGATGATACATGGAGGGGATTGTAATCATGACAATGAAACAATATACGATAGGATGAATGTGCAACTAATGCTCTCCCATGTAAACTATTACATAATTCACAATAAAAAATTTAAAAATATATTATTTATTTTTAAAAGCACTTATTCCATAATGCCAGGTCTATTATTAAAAACAAATAATAATAAATATATTGTTTATTTTTTAAAAGCACTTATTCCTTAATGTTGGCCTTCTTTATTTCTTCTAATTTTACATTTGAACCAGGATTTATGTAACTTGGATTAAATGTAGGATCAGGGCACAATTCCAAACACAATTTAGACAACAGCACTAGATATTAATGTTTTGCTCAATGAATGAGTAGACGAATGAATGAATACAGTACCAAGGTCTGAGTAACATCAGTGATCTCTACCCTAAATACTTAGAAAAATAATTGGAAAGATAGCACCAAAAAATCAGTTTCTGAAGGAAAATTTTTCCTGTGTTTAGAGTAATAGTTTTATTTTTATTCCTGTAAAAATAGAAATAGCCTCACAAATATCACTATTTTCAAATTTCTATATGTAAAACACAATTTCTGTTTTCACTGCTCTCAATAGATACTCATGTTTTGCAGCCTGAACCTTCAGGTAAATTGCTTAAGCAAAGTGGGCAAAAATATGCTAATAGGCACTTGACCATTACGTATATTTTAGAAAGTTCGGTAAAGGGGCTCTTTGCCATTAATTCTGTTTGCCATTAATTCTCATATAATGATAGGGCAGGCCAACATAATTGTCCCTTCCTGTACAACCGAGAACACACAGTGCTTGAGAGGTTAAATTACTCTTCACAGAAGTCAGTGGCTACGAATTCACAAATCAAAATGCTGAGAATTCTGCTTATGATAAGCAATGACTAAGTCTACCATTTTAATGGGAACATTAGATATATGATCTCCAGACAGGGAAGAATACTTGTCTGTCCCTGTTTTGCTACACCTATTTGAGGGCTCACTAGGTGGACCATTCTAGAAATGTTTTAATTCTAAAAGCCAAATAGATTATGTGGCTGCTGTTATTGTTGTCAAGTGTTGTCGAGCTGGTTCTGACTCATAGCTATCCTGCACAGTGTCTCTGAAGCTGCCAATCTTTGCAGGAATAGAAAAACCTCATCTTTCCCCTGTGAAGTGGCTGTTGGACTTGAATTGCCAACCTTGTGGTTCAAAGCTCAGTGCTTATTCTCTGGAACCAGCACACTCCCAATGTGACTGTGCTGTTGTTAAATGCCGTTGAGTCAGTTCTGACTCGTAGTGGCCCTTTATGCGGTTTCTGAGGAGTGGCTGGTGGTTTTGAACAGACGACCTTGAGGTTAGTGTTGTTGTTGTTGTTGTTAAGTGCCATCGAGTCGGTTCCGACCCATAGCGACCCTGTACAGGGTTTCCGAGGGTGTAAATCCTTACGGGAGTAGAAAGCCTCATCTTTCTCCCGCGGAGCGGCTGGTAGTTTCGAACCGCTGACCTTAAGGTTCGCAGCCCGATTCGTAACCACTACACTACCAGAGCTCTAGTAGTCCAGGGCTTATCCTACAGTGCCATAGGAGAACTCCATGTGACTGTAGACAGTCTATTCTCACCTTTTAATTTAACTTTAAGGTCACATCACACAAGAGTTGGCTTGATTTCATTTATTTGGATTAATAGAACATATGACACGAGGTTTATAATTTCCTTTTCATCAAAATTGCCTATGATCATCCACAAGTGGTGCATTTAAAAATCCATTAAAGTCTTTGACAGGTTCAGTTAGTAAGGTTCCAGAGAACACAGTTGGCAATTAGTCACACAGGTGCTGCTGTTTCATTGATTAAGGAGCACAGTGCCATCTCCACAGAGAACCTCTGAATTTCAGGGAACAAACAGTAACAGTAGATGCTATCCAAATCTCCTACCAATACTCCAACTTTCTTAGATTTCTATATGAATTCTTTGCTCATTTTAGGGTTTTCAAAATGACTGATTTTATGAAATATCCAATCTAAGCAGTATAGAGGATCCTTTCAGACAAAGTCTGGTCCCTGAGCCAACAGCATCAGCTGTTAAAAATGCACATTCTCAGGCTCTACTCCAGTCCTAATGAGACAGAAACTCTGGGAGTCCTGAGCCTAGCTATCAGTGTTTTAATAAGACCTCTCACATAAGCTAAAATTTGAGAACCTCTGCTAAAAGCCACTTGGAGGTGCCTGGTCAAAAGACTCACCAAACAACACAAGTAAAAGAATCAGGATGACATTCCTTGGTTATGGACAGAATGTATAATTCAATTTCTTCATCTGGACCTCATTATAATGAATATAAATAGAGGTGAAAATTCACTGGCATAGCAGCTACCACGTGAAGATGAATTTGCCTTAGGCAATGACGGAATGGACGTTGGGAGCCTAGACTGAGTTGGGAACCTACTTACAGTCATTGTAGGATAACAGGGACATAAAACATTAAATCGTTTCTTTGGTGCTCATCTTCCATGCCCTATCACTTCAACAATATTTCTTTTTATCACACATTACCTTCATATATCACAAAACAAACCACAAACCACAAATCATCTTAGAAAATGGAAATGAACAAATGATCAATTCAGAATCTCAACAGGAAAAATATTTATTTTCTTTGAATTTACTTTTCATAAGCTTTTAAGCAATTTCAGAATTCCATGGAAATATGAATGCATGTAATTTTAACACTATATTTTCCTTAATTTATGCATACTCTATTGTTTGGATTCTTCATACTCATTTTCATATCAATAGTATGAACTAGGAGTGCTGGTGTGGTGCTATGGGATAGAGCAGACTGCAAGGTTGGTTTGAACCACAAGATAAGTGGTTCAAATTCATCAGTCACTCCTTGGAAACCCTACACAGGGTTGCTATAAGTAGGAACTGACTCAACGACACTTAATAACAACAACAGCAATTTCACTGGTAATGGAAGCTTAAAAATATACATACCTCTAATGCACTGGACTATAAAGTCGGTTTGAATTGCAAGTTCGGCAGTTCAAACTCACCATATGCTCCTCAGAAACCCTGTACGGGGTCACTATGGGTCAGCACTTAACAATAACAACTTTAGGGTAAAGGAAGCAACTCAAAGACTTAGTGATCAGTTTTCATTAAGTGTAAATGTACAACTACACTTTTAATGTGTAATAAAAATTACTAATGAAACTGTCATCAATGTATCACCACAAAAATAGTTTTAAAATCATCCAAGCTGAAAAGTACTTGTTGCTGTTATATGCCGTGGAGTCGGTTCCGACTCATAGCGACCCTGTACCGGGTTTCCGAGGCTGTAAATCTGTACGGGAGCAGAAAGCCTCATCTTTCTCCCGCGGAACTGCTGGTAGTTTCAAACTGCTGAACTTGCGGTTCACAGCCCGATTCGTAACCACTATGCTACCAGAGCGCCTTGAAAAGGACTTAATGTACTGAATAAATAAATCAACAAAGCTCATAATTTGATTATGAATACAGTCCAAATAAAAACACGATTCTGTCTGAGGTTTTCAGGAAAACCAATTTAACATGAACTACAAGAATACAAACTATAAGTTTTGTTGGTGTGAACATTATTGAGTACTGTAAGATACTATCTACAGATTGTTGTTGTTGCTGTTAAATGCATTGAGTCGATTCTGACCCATAACAACCCTGTATAGGGTTTCCAAGGAGCAGCTGGTGAGCTTGAACCACTGATGTTGCAGTTCAAACGACTTTGCAGTCTGATGCATTAGCCCACAGTGTCACACCAGGACGCCAGCTACAGATATTGTTGTTGTTATGTGCCATTGAGTCAGTACCAACCCATAGCGATCTTAATGCACAGCAGAATGAAACACTGTCCGATCCTAGGCCAACCTCTCTACTGTTTGCACGCTTCGTCGATGCTGCCGCTTGGCCAATCCATCTTATTGGGGGTTTTCCTCTTTTTCTATGACCCTCCACCTTACCAAACATGATATCCTTCTCCAGGGACTGGTGCCTCCTAACAATATGTCCAAAGTGTGAGACACGAAGTTTGGCCATCTTGGCCTCCAGGCAGTACTCTGGCTGCACTTCTTCCAAACAGATCTATTGGTTTTTTTTGGCAGCCAATGGCACTTTCAATATTCTCCTCCAACACCGTAACACGAAAGCATCAATTCTTCTACTGTCTTCCTTATTCACTGTCCAGCTTTCGTATGCATATGAGGTTCTTGAAAATACTATGGCTTGGATGAGGCACACCTTAGTCCTCAAGCTGACATCTTTGCTCTTCAACACTTTAAAAAGGTCTTGTGCAGCAGATTTGCTTAATGCAATTTGTCGTTTGATCTCTTGATTGCTGCTTCCAGGAGTATTGATGGTTGATCCAAGAATAATGAGGTCCTTGACAACTTCAGTCTTTTCTCCATTGATAAGAATGTTGTTTATTGGTCCAGTGGTGGAGCTATGCAGAAATAATTATCATAACTTTGTAAACTGAAAAGAGCCCTGGTAGTGCAATGGTTAAGTGCTCAGTTGCTCGTTGATAGGTTGGCAGTTGGAAAGCACCACCTGCTCGTGGGAAAAGATGTGGCAGTCAGTTTTTGTAAAGATTAGAGGCTCAGAAACTCTATGGAATAGTTCTGTGTCCTAGAGTGTTGCTACGTGCCAGAACTGATTCTACAGCAATAGTTTTGGTTTGGGGGTTGTGACTTGAATAAAAGATGGTGGTGGTGGTGGTGTGCTGCAGAGTCGGATCTGACTCATAGCAACCCTGTATAGGGTTTTTGAGGCTATAAATTATTCTGAGGCTATAAAAGAAAAACTTATATTTCTCCCATGTGCTCACTGGTAGTTTCAAACTGCTGACCTTGAGATTAGCAACCCAACTTGTAACTACTATGCAAATAATAAAAGATTTCACAACTCCAAAAGTTTTCTGAAGCTCATTTTTGAGACAAGCACTGCAGAGTACAGCTTATATAAAAGGCATGTGTTGACTCTATAAGATAAAGTTATACCCATACTTCCAAAGAGACTATCTCCAGTATTAAAAAGGCTGAAGACAGAAGAAGCGTTCTTGCCCATCTTTCAGTGTCCCCTCCATTCTCCACTAGTCACTAATTTATCTTTATAAGACCTTCTGTTTTATATGCGAATGTTTCCTGCACCTCCTTTTGAAGTTAGGCAGAGTAGAATAATGCACAGAAGGGAGATTACATTTAAAAAAAAGAAAGAAAAAGCAAGAAACCCTTGCAGCAGTGAGTATAGTCCATTGACAGGATGGTTTACAGATGGAAAATGATAGTAATGAGAATGCTGCATAATTGCTTTCATTTGTGGGCCAAAATCTCAGTCAATGGTTGATCTACATGGAACAAAATTATGAAAGCACTTTGTTTCAGACACTGGAATGGTTCCCTAAATTAGAACAGACCCTCTAACAGTCCATCTGGCTAGGCTTTGGAAGCGAAGGCAGATTGGATGCAATTCTCCAGAATATAAACGACAGTGCAGATCTTTTATCAACAGAACCAGATTTCTGCAGAATCCAATACAAGTTTACATCACTGAGTCTAGGTAACTCATGTCCAAAGTAGACAAATCTCAAAAATAGTTCTGACTATTTATATCCTTGAGGAGCCCTGATAGCGTAATGGGTTCTTAACCAAAAAGTCAGCAATTCAAATCTACCAATCGCTCCATGGGAGAAAGACGAGATTTCTGCTCCCATAAAGATTTACAGCCTTGGAAACTCGATACAGGATCGCTGAGTCAGAACTGACTTGGTGGCACAAAACCACTCACTACCTACATTCGTGTCCTTGATGTGAAAGATAATTTCTAATTTCTTGGTTAATGCAGAAATATTTGACAAGTTTGATGTGGGGTTAACCTATTGATTGGTATAATTTGAAAAGATCAATGTATTACCAAATTAATGGGGAAAATGGTGCTCTGGTTTCCTTCACAAGGGCCTAGTTATGTACAGGAGCCACAAAGAGCCAAGACTTCTTTGTATCATTGTTAGAATCAGGCATGGAAAATTATCACCTGTTGCAGTTGATTGAAGTAGCAACTCCTTTAGTCAGTTTTGCTAATGCCAAATTTTACTTTGTGTTCAAAGGAAGATGGGGTAAAAAAAATCCTCAAAGTATAGCATGGGCTGAGACTTCTGAGCTCTGGGTAACAATACAAATTTAAAAAGTCGAAGGTCTTCTTGGTCTACTTCATGGCACTAGTGTAACAAACTCAAGGTTAGATGGCCTCTTTTATTCTGCCATACCAAGGTCAAGCAGAAGAGATTCTTCAATAAAAAAAAAGATGAAAGCCTATATTGTTGGGTGGTGTGGGACCTAGCTACCAATTGGCACTCATTAAGTAATCCACTGAATGGAATGAACTAATTCTATGTAGCATGAGCTCTGCTGATAACTCCCCCCTGTATTTCTCCTTAGCTAAGTAATCTCCACCCTATCCATCTTTCAGGAATATGTTGTTGCTGTTGTTGTTGTGTGCCGTGGAGTTGGTTCGGACTCATAGCGACCCTGTACAGGGTCTCCAAGGCTATAAATCTTTACGGGAGCAGAAAGCCTCATCTTTCTCCCGTGGAACAGCTGGTAGTTTTGTACTGCTGACCTTGCAGTTCGCAGCCCGATTCGTAACCACTACGCTACCAGAGCTCCTTGATTACTAAATAATTTCATATTAAAAATCAAAAGTCTGTAACCTTTCTTATCTACTTAACACTGTGTATGCTTTTTAAGAATTTGGACTTGTCCTTTGAGGAAGCTTGATGAGTTGTAACTTTAGTTAAGAAGTTACATATAGTCTTGGCAACAGTGGGGGACTTTGGACGTTACTAATGAAGATTGAACAGTAGTAACTAATGCTAGGGTGATATTTTAAGATTTCTGGTTAGAAACAGAATTTCTATTTTTGTTTAAAACTCTGAGATCTTTTTTTCGTATCTCCTCAATCTTTGTTGTTGTGTTCTACTTAGGTGCTGGCCAGTCAGTTCTGATACATAGTGACCCTAGCACAACAGAACCCAACACTGCCTGGTCCTGCAATATCCACACAATTGTTGATATGTTAGAACCTACTGTTAATGTCACTGTCAAGCCATCTCTTTTTGTTGGCCTTCCACTTTACCAAGCATGATGATGTAATCTCCAAGGACTTGTTCCTCCTGACATGTCCAAAGAATGAGAGATGAAGTCTCTTACTTCTCTTACTTTTAAGAAGCATTCTGACTGTACTTCTTCCAAAACAGATTTGTTTCTTCTGACAGTCCATGATACTTTCACTATTCTACACCAATGTCATAATTCAAATTCATTGATTCTTCAAGAAGATCTTCTTTATTTAGTGTCCAGCTTTCAAATGCATATTGTTATTTTTGTTTAGCGCTGTCTAGTAGGTTCTGACTCATAGCGACCCTGTATAGGATTCCCAAGGAGTGACTGGTGAATTTGAATCACTGATCATGTGGTTCAAACCGACCTTGCGGTCCAGTACTTTACCCCACAATGCCACACCAGGACTCACATGAATATGATTGTTGTTGTTGTTGTCAGGTGCCATCGAGTCGGTACCGACTCATAGCGACCCCATGCACAGCAGAAGGAAACAATGTCTGATCCTGGGCCAACCTCACTACCGCTGCCACACTTGAGTCCATCAATGATGCCACCTGACCAATCCATCTCGTTAGAGGTCTTCCTCTTTTTCTCTGACCCTCCACCCTACCCAGCATGACATCCTTCTCCAATGATTGTTTCCTCTGGACAATATGTCCAAAGTATGAGAGACGAAGCTTAGCCATCCTGGCCTCCAAGGAGCACTCTGGCTGCACTTCTTCCAAAACAGATCTATTGGTTCTTTTGGCAGTCCATGGCACTTTCAGAATTCTCCTCCAACACCACAACTCAAAGGCATCATTTCTTTGAGTTGTTGTTAAGTGCCTTCAAATCGGTTCCAACTCATAGCACCCCAGTATAGAGTTTCTGATGTATTTGAACAACCAACGTTATGGTTCATACCAACCTTGTAGTCCTGAGCTTATCCTATAGCGCCACATGTATATTAAACAATTGAAAACACCATGACTTCAGTCAGGTGTACTTTAGTCCTCAAACTAACATCTTTGCATTTAACACTTTAAAGAGGTCTTTTGTAGCAGATTTGCCTAATGCAAAATGTAATTTGATTTCTTGATGTCTGCTTCTCTCTGAGCATTGATTGTGGATCCAAGCAAAACAAAGTATTTGACAACTTTAGTATTTTCTCCATTTATCATGAGGTTGTTTACTAGTCCATTTGTGATCATTTTCATTTTCTTTACTTTGAGGTGCAATCCACACTGAAGATCAAAATACATACTTTGATTTTCATTAGTATTTTAAGTCCTCTTAACTTCACCCAAGCAAGGTTTTATCATCAGCATATTTCAAGTTGTTAATGAATCTTCCTCCAACCCTGATGACACATTTTTCTTCATATAATACAACTTCTTTAATGATTTGCTCAACACACAGCTTGAATACGTATGGTGAAAGAATAAAACCCTGGCACATACCTTTCCTAATTTTAAATCATTCAGTATCCCTTTGTTCTGCTCTTGGTGGATGTACAAATTCCATATTAATTGTTCTGGAATACCCATTCTTTGCTATGTTATCCATAGTTTGTTATGATCCACACAGTCACATGCCCTCATAGTCAATAAAGCACAAGTAAACATCTTTCTGGTATTCTCTACTTTCAGCCAAGATCCATCTGATGTCAGCCATGATATTCCTAATTCTTCTTCTGGCTCCTGCTTGAATTCCTGGTAGTTTTCTGTTGATGCATTGCTGCGATTGTTATTAAATTATCTTTGGAAAATTTTTATTTGCATGAGCTATTAAAGATATTGTTTGATGATTTTCATATTCCATTAGGTCATCTTTCTTTGGAATAGGACAAATATATATCTCTTCCAATTAGGTGGCCATGTAATTGTCTTCCAAATTTCTTAACACAGAAGAGTGCTTCCAGAACTGCATCAGTTTGTTGCTTGGAGTCTCGTCTTTTGCCAATGCCCTCAGTGTAGCTTGGATTCCCTCCTTCAGTACTATTGGTTCTTGATCATATGTTACTTTTTGAAATGGATGAGCATCTACCAATTCTTTTGGGTACAGTGACTCTGTGTATTCTTTCCATCTTCTTTTGATGCTTTGTGCATAATTTAATACTTTGTCCATAGAATCCTTCAATACTGGAAGTGGAGGCTTGAATTTTTTTCTTCAGTTCTTTCAGGTTGAGACATGCTGAGCGTGCTCTTGCCTTTTGTTTTTTAACTCCAGGTCTTTGTACGTTTCATTGCAATACCTTATATATAATACTTGTATCTTACTCTTCTTAAATGTCATTGTGCTGAACGATTTGACGTTTCACTTAATATTTGTATGTGGTTTTGTGTAAGTACAGGGTAATAAAAGCCCTGGAGGTGCAGTTGTTAATCTTGGCTGCAAACCAAAAGGCTGGTGGTTTTGAACGCTCCAGCTGCTCTGCAGGAGAGCGATGTGGCAGCCATATTCCATCAAGATTCCAACTGTGAAGACCCCATGAGGCAGTTCTACTCTGTCCTATTTGGTAACTGTGAAACACAATCGACTCCATGGCATTGGGTAACCAAAGTAATAATGCATTCAGGCTAGTATTTTGCAACTTGGTTGAAGAAACTATTGATTACGTGTTAAGATTGTCCAGATGTTCTCTCCTGCCTCTGGTGGTGGTGGTGATTATGTGATGTGGAGTTGGTTCTGACTCATAGCGACTCTGTATAGGGTTTCCAAGGAGAAGCTGGTAGATTAAACTGCTGACCTTGTGGTTCAAACCGACATTGCAGTCAAGTGCTTATCCTACAGCTCCACACCAGGACTCCATGTTGGATTAGTCAATGGCAAAGTAAGCACATTTTATTTATGTTTACTAATTTATCTACAGTGAACAATTTCACACATTTTTACATAAAAGATTTGGCTTCTAGGTAAGATGAGCATCTATCTCTCTCCCAATCCCATAGAAGTTTTCTACAGAATCAAAGCCTTTTTTAAAATTTGCAATCCCTGATGTAAGTACCCAGAAAAGGATGGAGTACCTAGAAAGCAAGTTAAGTACCAGCTTACTTTGGCTTACTTATTAATTTGTAGTGAACAATTTCACATGCTTTTCACCCTATTATCTTGCTTATTGGGTATTCTGCCCCAGCTCTTAAGAAACTCTGTGCTATTCTGACATCATTTGAAAAATAAAATCTTTAAGAATTGTAGACACTAGTAGAGGCCATTATCTTTAATTTTTTTCCACAAGAGGAAAGCTTTTTGTTTCTTCTACATGTTTGGTAAATTTTTAATTGCTTTATCTTTTTTATATATATATATAATTCTTGATAGTCATTCTTTATATGAAAAATCTGAGGTGGAATTTAAACATATAATTGATATACTGAATATATTCTCTCCCTAGTTTATATACAATAATTAAGCTGTGGCTTATGTGTAAGTATGTTCATAGAAAATATACACTGAGGTATTTCAGAGTAAGGGTATAGCATTGTCAACTTATTCTTAAATGGTTCAGAAAACAATAAATATTAAGAAATGATAAAGCAAATGAGGGTAAATATAAACAATTGGTAAATCTGGGTAAAAGAAATGGGGATATTCTTTGTTTGACTTTTCTCATGGTTTGAAGTTGTATGAAAATGAATACAAAAAGTAAAACAAAATATAAAAACAGTTGTGAGATACTGTGCTTCATGTTAAATGAGCAGTCATAAAACCTTTATCAACCTGTTCAGTGAAGTGATGAAAAACTCCCCTCCCCAAAAGGTTTCAGGGTTAAGTAAAACTCCCTTATTTCACCATTTAAAAATACGAGTTTAATGCTTTAACAGATTAACATAAAAATTAGTTGCTGAAATGGAACTAGGACACAAGTCTCTTAACATATTATTTCCCCCTTACTATGCTGCATTGGGTAATGTTTTATATGTTTGTATATAAAACCTCCACATAGAGTTTTATTAGTATAGTTCTACATTTGGTATCTTCCACTTTTCAGTTGTGCTCTTCGATAGTAATAAAATTAAATGTTTTTATACATTGAAATCATAAATATTTATAGACATGACTATGACGGCACTTAACAACATGCCCTTCTTAATTTTCTTAAATTTTCTAGGATCCCATAGCCTTCCATCTTTACAACTTCCTATCCTTGTTAACTACACATTTAACACATTCTAAATTACATAATTAAAATATCTATGAAAATTCAACACTTTTATTCTCTTATTTGGGGGTATAGTGGTGGATCCATATGATAAGCATTGGACAGAGGGAGAAAGATGAGACTCTCTTTTCCTGTGAAGATTTAAAGCCTTAGAAATTGTATGCAGAATTACTATGAGTCAGAACCGACTCCATGGCACTTAACAACAACAATTATCTTACATAGTATCAAACAACATATCTAATAGTTTTTATTCTTGACCAAATTAATGATATTGCCTCTGTGCATCCCTTCCAGAGTTGCTTCTCTCCCGTGCAGATTCCCTTAACGTCCCAAACATTCTGTTTCTCAATCTTTTAAACACTTTACCCTTCTTTTCTGAATTCTGGCAATTCTTAGCTTTTTTTGGGATCACAGACCCTTTTGAGAATTTGGCTTACAGACCTTTTTGAAACTGTGAGGCATCTCGCCATGCATAAAAGCACACATGCGCAAGACTGTGGATCATTTCAGGGTGTGCTCTAACCTCTCACAGCCTGCATGTGCACTCACCAGGAGAGTGGTTATGAAAATAACCACTTAAATTATGGATTCCTGAGACCAACCTCTGAATTATTTCCTGGATAGAGTAGGTGGGGCCTTAGTTTGGACTGAATTGCATCCTCCAAAAAGTTTTGTTGAGGTCCTAGCCCCTGTAACTGTAAAAACTGTAGGGGTTTTATTATGTTCTGTTAATGTGGTCATGTCCGAGTAGAATGGGTCCTAAAGCTAATCCCTTCCCAGTGGTACTAAGAGCAGATTAGGCATGGTCACACATGGGGAAAGACAGAAATCATGTAAAACTATGTTTACAAGTAGTCAAGGAACAGCAAGGGATGCCCAGGTTACTGATAAGGATCCTCCTCTAAAGCTTTCTAGCCTCTGAAACTGCAGACAATGCATTTTTGTTTTTAAAAGGCATTTACTGTGCAATTTGTTTTATTATAGCAGCATAAGGCAGCTAAGACAAACCTGGAATATGCTCTAGATGATCCTGATGCATGTGGATCAATATTACATTCTCAGAAAAATGGTTCTAGTATTCATGAGACTCATGAAGAATCTTCACTCTGTGACTTTTCTAGGTTTTGTGTTTCTTAACTCCTGGAAGAATCTGACTTCCCAGGTTTTATATGCTTGATGCGAGCATATAGTATGTTATAACATGTTGATGTACTTACTATATTTTTATAGTTTTCAGAATGAAACATATTTCGTAAGCACTTATATAATTTAATTGTGATATTTCTAAACTGTAGGGACCAAAACAGTGTCTACTTAAAGAAACTCTTTTAACACATTGTTGTTATATTGTGTGCTGTGGAGTCAGTTCTGACTCATAGCATCCTTGTATAGAGTTTCTGAGGCTATGAACATTTAGAGGAGAAGAAAGCCTCATCCTTCTCTGCTTAACACATAAGACAGTTAATAAAATTTCTAAGTATACCTCATTACACACTATTAACCACCAAAATCAAATTCAGAGTTAAATTTTTGCTTTGCCATCTCAGTGATTTGCACCTGTAAATTAAACAGGGAAAAATAATCAGTCAAGCGGAGAAAGCTAGAGCTTGTTGTCCTTGATAAAATGAAACAGATTGAAGTCAGGAAGTGCTAATTAGGCATATGTCAGCCCTTGATAAGTTCTTGAGAAGCCACCACCATCCAGAAGGGGCCATGAATAAAGCAAAGGAAATGTTAGAAAGTAAACCAGAATACCTGGTACTTGCTGGAAAGCCTCTGGGTCCTTTGTCTAGGTCAATTGAAATTTGCATCACCACAAACAAAGAGTGGCTGCCAGTTTTTTTAGCCAGCTTTCTGAAAGATAGAGTCTATAGATAGAATTTATAAATCTGGTGTGGTGCTGTGGGTTAATGTGCTAGACTGCAAAATCAGTTTGAATCACAAGGTTGGCAGTTAACTGACCAGTCGCTCCTTGGCAACCTTATACAGGGTCAGTATGGGTGGGAACTGACTTGATGGTACTTAACAACAACAACAACAACATAGATATAATTTAGAGCTGCAAAAATACGATTTGGCCACCACTAACTTAAAAACTCTTTTCAGTAAAGCACTTTAATAAAGGCAACTATTTACTGGGTTTAGTTTGACTAAAGTATACCACCAGAGTCCAACAGATGCTTGTATAGATTTAGGCTATATAGTTTACAAACAGAGTCAGACTCTCAATTTATTATGTCCTGCTTTACCAGACGCTGAATAAAGCAAATGAGAATGCCAACAGCTAATTCAAGGAAGACACTGTAGTCCAAAACAAATTCACTATGCCCTTTATTTTTAGTTGTCGAAGAGAAAAAATCTAAGAAGAGAGTATCTGTGTCTCTTTATACAGAGTAATTGAACTACAGCTAGTTTTGTACACTTGATTTGAGCTTCCATATAGCTCAGGCTTGACTTTGCACCTCTAAACATCTATGGGGGTGCCCTTACTTCGTTTGTTTCTCCTTTGTAACTGACAACTGTCACTTTAAAGTGTTTCTCAAATAATTTTTCCTAACATTTAATTATTGGATATGTCAAAGCAATGTGGGCTATTTCTTTCTTTTTATCAACAAGCTTTATGCTTTATATATACATAAAATACACATATATTATATATATAATACACACACACACATATATGTTGTTGTTGTTAAGTGCCATCCAGTCAGTTCTGACTCATAGCGACTCTGTATAGGGTTTTCAATGAGCTACTGGTGACTTTGAACTGCCGCCTTGCAGTTCAAACTGACCAGTGCTTATCCTACAGTGCTACACCAGGACTCCAAAAGTAGCTTATTGTTGTTGTTAAGTGCCATCAAATAAGTTCCAATTCACAGTGACCCTTTATAGGGTTTGTGAGGCATTAAACTTTTGTGGAAGCAGAAAATCTCATCTCCCTTGGAGCTGCTGGTAGGCTTGAAATATGGACTTTGTAGTAGGCAGTCCAGTGCTTATCACATGGAGCCACTGTGAGTGTGATATATACATCCTTCTCCAAGAACTGGTTCTTCCTGATAGCATGTCTGAAGAATGAGAGACGAAGCCTGGACATCCTGATTTCTAAGGTGCACTCTGGCTGTACTTCTTCCAACACTGATTTGTTTGCTCTTCTGGCAGTCCGTGGTACTCTCAATAGTCTTCTCCTTCACCATAACTCAAATGCATCAATTCTTCTCTGGTCTTCCTTATTCATTGTCCAACTTTCACATGCATATGAAGCTACTGAAAATACCGTGGCATGGGTAAGGTGTACCTTAGTCCTCAAACTGGCATCTTTGCTCTTCAACACTTCTAAGAAGTCTTATGCAACAGATTTGCCTAGTGCAATTCATCATTTGATTTCTTGACTGCTGCTTCCATGAGCGTTGATTGTGGAGCCAAATAAAATATAAAGTCTTTGACAATATCAATCTTTTCTCCATTTATCATGATGTTATATATTGGTTCTGTTGTGAGGATTTTTGGTTTCTTGACATTGAAGCACAGTTCATATTGAAGGATGTAGTCTTTGATCTTCATCAGTAAGTATTTTAATTCCTCTTTACTTCCAGCAAGCAAGGTTGTATCATCTGCATATCTCAGGGTTTTTTTTTTTAAGGTTTTTATTGTGGATTGAGTGAAAGTTTTCAGGGCACATCATCAGTTTCACATTCAAACATTCATATACCTTGTTTCATTACATTGATTATAATCCCCTCCACATACCATCAGTTAAAAGAGTTTCTCTCTAT
>NW_006408528.1:14258184-14266971 GCF_000296735.1 Chrysochloris asiatica | reverse complement strand
CTTGAGAATTACTTATATCAGAAATTTGAGCATGTAGCTGATGAATATCCACAGACAAGTGTATATTGTTCCACAACCTCCTACAATGCTGTTGAATTAAGTTCCAATCAGGTTCTGGTTTATATCTCAGGTTTTTAATGAGTCTTCCTCCAATCCTGATGCCATGTTCTTCTTCATGTAATCTAGTTTATGAATTATTTGTTCAGTCTACAGATTGAAAATGTATGGTGAAAGAATAAAACCCTGGTGTATACCTTTCCTGATTTTCAACCATTCCTTATATCCTTGTTCTGTTAGAATAATTGCCTCTTGGTCTAAATACAGGGTCTTCAGGAGCACAGTTAACTGTCCTGGAGCACCCATCCTTCAAAATGTTATCTATAGCTTGTCATGATCCACACAGTCAAAAGTCTTTATGTAGTCAATGAAGTATAAGTAAGCATATTTCTGGTATTCTCTGTTTTCAGCCAAGATCCATCTGATGTCAGCAATGATATCCTTTATTCCATGTCCACTTCTGAATCCAAATCAAATTCTGGCAGTTCCTTGTTGATGTACTATTGCAGTTGATGCATTCTTGCTCAATTATCTTCAGCAGAATTTTACTTGCATGTGATATTAATGATATTGTTTGATGATATCTGTATTCTGTAGGGTCACCTCTGTTTGGAATGGGCACAGATACGGATGTCTTCCTATCAGTTGGTCAGGTAGCTGCCTTCCAAATTTCATGGCCTAGATAAGCGAGCACCTCCAGTGCTGCATCAGTGTGTAAAGATTTAAATTTGAATTCTGTCAATTCCTGGAGCCTTGTTTTTTTGCCAATGACTTATGCATTTGAACTTTTTACTTCAGTATCATCGGTTTTTGATCATATACAATCTCTTAAAATGGTTGAACATCAACTATTTTCTTTTTGGTACAGTGCATCCATCTTCTTTTGATGTTTCTTGTAGCACTCAATATTTTGCCCAAAGACTCCTTCAGTATTGACTCGATGGCACTTAACAACAACAATATAGGAGTGATAAGGACTATGGATGTACAAGGTACTGCCCTGAATAATGGTATTAATCTTTTTTTCAAACTTAAAAATACAATGAAATATTCTATCAGTCAAAATGTACTTGCAGCCATACCTGTCTATTACCTCTGCTCTCTCATCTTTCTTGGGGTGATCTACTATCATGCCTCTCTTAGTTCTTGCCCCTACACTTCAAGACACTGGCTTCACTTCAGTTCTCCATACACACCTTGGGATTTGTACATACCCTGATTTCTTTGTTTGGATCAGAACATGGACACCTTCTGATCCTTTGGGGTTACAGTTAAAATGTCACCCCTCAGAAAGGCCTGCTCTGATACTCTGAATTTTCCTTTGTTGTATTGTTGGTCTTTATTGTATTTATTATTGTGTGGTGTGGTGCTGCAGGATAATGCACTGGACTGCAAAGGTCAGTGGTTCAAATTCACCAGCTACTCCTTGGAAACCCTATAAAGGGTCACTATGAGTCAAAGCCAAACAATGACACTTAACATAAACAACATATACATATATAGTATATAGCCTACAAAATAAATTTCCTGGTGTGGTGCTATAGGATAAGCACAGGACTATGAACCACAAATTTGGCAGTTCCAACCTACCAGCTGGTCCTTGGAAACCCTATACAGGTTCTCTGTGAGTCAGAACCAATTCATCAGCACTTAATAGCAACAGCAATAAATCTAATATGGCTATTATTCAAATTTATGCACCAACCACTACAGCCAGTGATGATGAAAGTGAAGAATTCTACTAACTTCTTCAGATTGAAATTGATCAAACATGCAATCAAGACACACTGATAATTACTGAAAGTTGGCAACAAAGAGGAAGGACCATAAGAGATAGAAAATATGGACTTGATGATAGAAATAATCATGGAAGATCTCATGATAGAATTTTTCAAGACAAGACTAATAACTTATTCATTGCTAATGCTTCTTTTCAACAACATGATGGTGACTGTAAACATGGAATAGACAGCAGTGAAATTGACTACATCTGTGGGAAGAGGCAATGGAGAAGCTCAACATCATCAGCTAAAACAAGGCCAGAAGCTGACTGTACAGCAGTTACTCATGTGCAAGTTCAGGTTGAAGCTGAAATTTAAAAAAAAAATTAACGAGAGCCAAAAGAACCACCTTGAATTTATTCCACCTGAATTTAAAGACTATCACAAGACAGATTTGATAAATTAATCACTAATAACCAAATACCACAGGAGTTCTAGGATGACATATAAAACATCATAAATGAAGAAAGAAAAAGGTCATTAAAAATGCAGGAAAGAGAGAGGCGTTTCGGCAGCTCCTTTGATCGTTAGACAGGAATTGCGCAGTTCAGAAATTCAACCCCTAAATCATATCAGAAAGCTGGAAGAAAGGTCAAAAGCATGAAACACAGTTCAGTTTCCACTGGTGGTGCTGGCCGCCTCTCTGTGCAAGAGTTAAGATCCCAGGACCTCAATAAACAAGGCCTCTATACCCCTCAAAGCAAAGAGAAATCAGCCTTTGGAAAATTGAGTATAAACAAACCAACATCTTCTACATCTGAAAGAAAAGTTTCTGTGTTTGGCAAAAGAACTAGTGTGCCTGGATCCCGAAACAGTCAGTTTGGCATATTTTCCAGTTCTGAAAAAATCAAGGACCCAAGACCACTTAATGACAAAACTGTCATTCAGCAGTGTATTCGACAGCTCTGTGAGTTTCTTACAGAAAATGGTTACGCTTATGGTATATCCATGAAATCTCTACAAGCTCCATCAGTTAAAGACTTCCTAAAGATCTTCACTTTTCTGTATGGCTTCCTGTGCCCTTCATATGAACTTCCTGATACAAAATTTGAAGAAGAGTTTCCAAGAATCTCTAAGGACCTTGGGTACCCTTTTGCATTGTCCAAAAAAGCTCTATGTATACAGTGGGGGCCCCTCATACATGGCCTCACATTGTGGCAGCTTTAGTGTGGCTAATAGACTGCATCAAGCTATATACTGCTATGAAAGAGAGTTCACCTTCATTTGATGATGGACAGCCTTGGGGAGAAGAAACTGAAGATGGAATTATGCACAATAAGTTGTTTTTGGACTATACCATAAAATGCTATGAGAGTTTTATGACTGGTGCCGACAGCTTTGAAGAGATGAACACAGAGTTGCCTTCAGAGCTGAAGGATTTATTTAATGTAGATGCTTTCAAGCTGGAATCATTAGCAGCAAAAAACAAAGCACTAAATGAACAGATTGCAAGATTGGAACAAGAGAGAGAAAAAGAACCGAATTGTCTAGAGTCATTGAAAAAACTGAAAGCTTCCTTGCAAGCAGAAGTTCAAAAGTATCAGGCTCAGGCATACATGAGCAATTTGGAGTCTCACTCAGCCATTCTTTACCAGAAATTGAATGGTCTTGACGAAGATATTGCTAGAGTAGAACTAGAATGTGAAACAATAAAGCAGGAGAATACTCCACTGCAGAATATTGTTGATAACCAGAAGTACTCAGTTGCAGACACTGAGAGAATAAATCATGAAAGAAATGAATTGCAGCAATCCATTAATAAATTAACCAAGGACCTACAGGCTGAACAATAGCAATTGTGGAATGAGGAGCTGAAATATGCCAGAGGCAAAGAGACGATTGAAGCACAATTAGCAGAATATCACAAACTGGCTAGAAAATTAAAACTTATTCCTAAGGGTGCTGAGAATTCCAAAGGTTATAACTTTGAAATTAAGTTTAATCCTGAGGTTGGTGCCAACTGCCTTGTTAAATACAAGACCCAAGTTTATGTACCACTCAAGGAACTCCTGAACCAAACTGAAGAAGAAATAAATAAAGTTCTAAAAAAAATGGGTTTAGAGGACACCTTAGAACAATTGAATATAATGGTCACAGAAAGCAAGAGAAGTGTGAAAACTCTGAAAGAAGAAGTTCAGAAGCTGGATGACCTTTCCAACACAAAGTTAAGGAAGCTGAGGAAGAATACAGAAAATGTGCCAATGAGCTTGAGTCCTTGGAGAAACACAAGCACCTCCTGGGGAGCGGTGTTAATGAGGGCCTCAGTGAAGCCATGAATGAGTTAGATACTATTCAGCTATTCAGCGGGAATACCAACTAGTTGTACAGACCACACGTGAAAAAGATGAAAAGTGGGAAATAACTTGAAGTGTCTTTTAGAAATGGTTGCTACCCATGTAGGATCTGTGGAAAAACATAGAAAGTATAAAGAATACATGTCTGAAGAACTCATAGAAAATATTAGAGAAACTGGAGACAAGTATAAGAAGAAAGCTGCTCTGCTTAAAACTTCTGATGAATGAAGATGTAATGTTGTTTGTCTCAGCAAGAACTTTATATAACAGTGTACATTTTGAAATGCTAAGATTGAAAAGTTCAAACATTTCCTATACCCATCCTTACAATGTAGTCCCCTGACCATATCTTCCCAAGTCTATAGAATTTTTTTTAAGCTTTTATAAATCTAGTTCATTAACTTAAAATATGTATAACTTGAAATGATAATAAGCTGTTAAGCTTATTAATTTGGTTTATACTTGGAATTAATAAAACTGAGTTAATGTTAAAAAAATATATACAGGAAAGAAAGAAAAGATCAAAATGGGTATCAGAAGATCCTTTGAAACTTATTCTTGAACATAGAGAAGATAAAGTAATGGGAATGAAATGGTGAAATAAAAGAGCAGAACAGAAAATTTCCAAGGGTAACTGGTAAAGACAAAGTATTATAGTGCAATTTCAAAGACCTGGAGTTGGAAAACCAAAAAGGAGGAACACACTTAGCATTTCTCAAGCTGAAAAAACTTGAAGAAAAAAATTAAGCCTTGATTTACAATATTGAAAGATTTTCTGGGAAAATATTGAATATCACTGGAAGCATCAAAAGAAGATAGAAAGAAATCCACAGAGTCACTGTACCAAAAAGAACTGGTTGATGTTCAACCATTTCAGGAAATATCATATGATCAAGAACTGATAGCACTGAAGGAAGAAGTTCAAATTGTACTGAAGCCATTGGTGAAAAACAAGGTCCAGGAATTGACAGAATAACAATTTAAATGTTTCAACACACTGATGTAGCAGCATTGGGGGCACTCACTATTTTATGCCAAGAGATTTGGGAGGCAACTACATGGTCAACCAGTCAGAAGAGATTCATATATGTGCCCATTTTAAAGAAAGATGACCCAATGGAATGCAGAAATTGTCAAACAATATCATTAATATTCCATGCAAGTAACATTTTGTTGAAGATAACTCAAAATGGTTGCAGCAGAGCATCAACAAGGAGCTGCCAGAAATCCAAGTTGAGTTCAGAAGAGAACCGGTAACTATGGATATCATTATTGTTGTCCGATGGATCTTGACTGAAAGTAGAGAATACCAGAAAGATGTTTACTTGTGCTTTATTGACTCTGCAAAGGTATTCGGCTGTATGGCTCATAACAAACTATGGATAACTTGGCAAAGAATGGACATTTCCAGAACACTTACTTGTGCTTAAGAGGAAATTGTACATAGAGCAAGAGGCAATCATTCTGACAGAACAAGGGGACACTGAATGGTTTAAAATCAAGCAAGGTACTTATTCAACCTGTGGTGGTTGTGGTGGTGGTGGTGGTGTGCCATGGAGTCGGTTCTGACTCATAGCGATCCTGTACTGGGTTTCCGAGGCTGTAAATCTTTACATGAGCAGAAAGCCTTATCTTTCTCCCATGGAACCACTGGTAGTTTCAAAATAGCTGATGGAGCAAATAATCTGAGAAGCTGGATTATATGAAGAAGAAAATGACATCAGGATTGAAGGAAGACTCATTAACAACCTGAGATACGCAGATGATACAGCCTTGCTTTCTAGAAGCAAAGATGACTTAAAATACTTACTGATGAAGAAAAAAAGACCACAACCTTCAGTATGGACCACATCTCATTGTAAAGAAAACAAAAATCTTCACAAGTGGACCAGTAGATTACAGCATGATAAGTAAAGAACAAGAATTCATTAGCTTGGATCCACAATCAACAGTCATGGAAGTAACAGTGGAGAAAATCAAATGACATATTGTTTTAGGCAAATCTGCTGCAAAAGGTCTCTTTAAAAGTGTCAAAGAGCAAAGATGTCACTTTGAGGACTAAGGTGCACCTGTCATGGTATTGTCAATTGCTTCATCTGCATGTGAAAGTTGGACAATGAATAAGGAAGACCATAGAAGAATTGATACATTGAAATAACTGTTGGTAAAGAATATTGAAAATACCATGGACTGCCAGAAGAACAGATACATCCGTCTTGGAAGGAGTTACAGAGGAATGTTCCTTAGAGTGAGGATGGTGAGACTTGATCTCATGTACTTGGCTATGTCAGGAGAGATCAGTCCCTAGAAAAGGACAGCATGCTTGGTAAATGGAGGGTCAGCAAAATAAAAAAAGAGGATTCCACCCCCCAAAAGATTCCCAATGAGGTGTTTTGACACAATAGCATTAGCAATGGGCTCAAACATAAACATTGTGAAGCTGCCACAGGATTGGGTAGTTTTATTCTGTTTGACTGAGGGTTGCTATGGTTCGGAACCCATGGGAAGGCACCTAACAACAGCAAATATTTAAGATTACCTTATGACCTTTAGAGTTAAGACTGAGGCTTCACATTTCAAATTTCAACATACAGTTAAAGCAATTCATTGACTGAAAAACAGTCCAACAAAATAAAGAGCAGAATGAATGAAAAGTGGAAAAATTACAGCAAAACTGAAAATAAATTGTGTCAATTATGACAAAAAATATAACTGGACTGTACTGTCCCATGAAAAGATAAATTTTAGTTAAAAAAAAAAAAAGGCTCCTTTTTGCAGTGACGAGGACCTAAAATACAACGATAATAAGTCATTTTTGACAGAATTCTTCAACACTTTTTATAGTTTTATCTTTAGTCATTTGCCTGTCATATCCCTACAATAGTTCCCTTGTTTGTCTTTGTTTGTAAATGTTGTTTATGTTTTATTGTTACTTTGTTTTGTTTTTTAACACTAAGAAGTTTTGCCCTTTGTTTTTCTTTGACTTTTCTCCTGAGAGTGACCCGAGGCAAATGTCCACCTACATTTTTCTCCCATTCTTCTCCATGAATATTTTAATTGGAAGTTGAGAGGAGACCTTGGCAACAGTGTGGTCTAAATGACCATTTCTTTATAAAGGCTGACTTGGCCAAGAGAACTTGTGGCAAATCTTCCCACAGCCATCCTCCAACTGCTGAACAGCAAAGATATTTATGTCACTGTGAGTTTCTACACCTGTGGTCAGTGATTTCACGCCGTTCATGGTTCATTTCATGCCGGGCAGCAGGAAAAGCCGCTGTGCAGCTTTCCCAGGCTGAACATGAACTCATCGCATCGTGAGCTACCCTACTCTTTCCTTATATTTCAGTGGAAGACGTAGAAGATGTAGTAGGGCTTTTCCTTAGGCTACTTTGTGGACAAGATTGGACTTGCTGCATGCTCAATTGTTGGCACCCCCCAAAATCAAAGACCCATGAAATAGTGTATCTTAACTTACTTTATGAACTGGGAAGTTCTACGCAAATGCTATTCTTGTTCTTATTATATATAAAGATATTTATTGGACTCTCGAACTAAATATGGCTTTCATGTATGCAGTTACTTTCCATGCCACATAGATTAAAAAAAACCATCATCCTTTTACTAAGTATACGGTGCTGGCTTTATTAAATTTAGACTTAAAGGAGCAAAAATACTTTGGCTATAATTATTTTTTAAAAAAATTAAACTCTGCAATGAAAAATCTTCTTGTAAAAACACAAGTTCAGATGAAGCAAATTTTGGTGAATAAGTCGTATCAAGCAGAAACTTTATGTGGTATCTCCTACTATTGTGATTACACTAATCCAGATCAAAAGATGTTGCTGAGTAGGTAGACTTTGGTAATGTTTTGCCAAAGAAATGATGGAAGCTTCATCTTTGGGGCAGCTGATGCCAGGCTGGCCAGGAGCCTGAGAACATGTTTTAAAAAGACCCTATGCTGGCAAGAGATAGAGAGATGACTTCATGGGACTTCTCGGTCTGGAATGTCTTTGCTTCTATTACCAATTGTTTTTGCTGGATTTTTGACACAGTGTTTTTTTTGTTTGTTTGTTTCTTCTTTCTCTCTCTCTCTTTTAAAATCTAAACAAAAATAACTGTCAGCCTCCTGAAGTTAAACTTTAGTTGTGCTCCTTCCATTGGATTGACCTGGTTTCACCCCTCTTTCATCATCTGACAAGGACGGGGAATGGAGCAAAGCCAGGAGGCTCCTTGCTATACTGCATGGTTGGGTTTGCCTTGGACACAGTGAGCTTCGTCCCAGCAACAGCCTCATTAGAGTAAGGACTAAACAGGCAACATATGTTAGACCCCCATTCATGGCACCCTCTCTCCTTTTATTTAAACCAAAATAACAAAAAAGCTGTGACAAATTAAAAAATAAAAATAAAATGCTAATATGAAAGAGAATGTCACACACTCAGAAGCTTTTCTGACTATAATCCCTCAGGAATTATTATTAGTATATTTGTGGTGGTTATGTGCCAGGGATTTCGTTTCAACTCATAGCCACCCTGTATAGGGATTCCAAGGCTGTAAATCAGTACAGGTGCAGAAAGCCTCATCTTTCTCCATGGAACTGCTGGTAGTTTCGAACTGATGACCGTGAGATTAGCAGCCCGACTCTAACCACTATG
>NW_006408528.1:14250270-14257254 GCF_000296735.1 Chrysochloris asiatica | reverse complement strand
TCTGAATCTGACTTGAGTTTCTGGCAGTTCTCTATGGATGCACTGTTGCAGCCATTTAAAAATTATCTTCAGCAAAATTTTACTTGCAGTGATATTGTTCAGTGATTCCGCATTCTGTTGGGTCACCTCTCTTTGGAATGGGCACCAATATGAACCTCTTCCAATAGGTTGGTCAGGTTTTTTTGGCATAGATGAGTGAACCCTTCCAGTTCTGTATCCATGTGCTGAAAGAATTTCATTTGTATGTCGTCAATTCCTGGAGTCTTGTATTTCGCCAACCGTTTCAGTGCAGCTTGGACTTCTTTAAATGCCATTGGTTCTTGATCATATTCTACCTCTTAAAATGGTTGAACATCGACATTTCTTTTTGGTATAGTGACTGTGTATGCCTTCCTGTTTATGTTTTTTTTTTTTTTCTTTTCTTTTCTTTTATGAGGTATTTCATGGATTTATTGTGGATTTCATCGTATTTCTTGTGGATATATACCCATTTTAGGGATTGTTGGGTCAACAGGTATTTCTATTTCCAACTTCCTGGTGAAGTCCATTCTGTTTTAAATAGAGGTTGAACCATTTTACAGTCCTACTAATAATGTGGAGCCCAGGTATGGTGCTGTACAATAAGCACTAGACCACAAGGTCAGTTTGAACCTCAAGGTTAATGCTTCAAACTCATCAGATGCTTTTCTGAAACCCTATACAAGATCACTATGGGTCAGAACCGACTTGACGGCACTTAACAACAACAACCAGTAAGGTAGGAGAGTCCCAGTCTCTCCACACCCTAGCAAGAATTTTTTTTGTTGTTTTTTTGAACTTTGCTATTAAAACTGGTGAGCAATCCTATCTTGTTGTTTTGATTTGCTGTAAAAGGTCGGTGGTTCAAGCTTACCAGCCGCTCCTCGGAAACACTGTACAATTTGACAATGTACAGTGGTTAATGAGTGTCTAATTCAGAAGTAGTTTGCCACTGAAGACTGAAGCTGGTACCAATTTCATTTAGTGACCTGTCTGTTCCCTTTCACTGCAGCACTTGCTTTTCCTTATGTCTTGTCTGCTTTATCTCACATACTTTAGACATGTTATTAGGAGGGGTCAGTCACTGGAAAAGGACATCATGTTTTTTCAGTAAAAAAGAGGAAGACTTTTGAGATGGACTGCTACAGTGATTGTAACAAAAGACTCAAACATAACAACAATTGTGAGGATGGCACAGAACCCAGAAGTGTTTTGTTTTGTTGTACAAAAGGTTGCTATGAGTTGAAACCAACTTGAGGGCACCTAACAAAAACAAGCACTGGCTGGAAATGAAGTTCACGCAGGTGCTCAGAGGTGCCCACACACATGGCTGTTTCTACTATTAGGCCCCTATCATTTTAACACAGTCATTGACAGCTATCTCCTAAGGATTCTACCCATGTCATTAAACGCCTTATCTTGGTGGGTCTCTGTTGCTGTTGTTACGTGCCATCAAGTTGGTTCCGACTCATAGTGATCTGTGTAAGGTTCCCAAGGAGCTGCTAGTGAGTTTGAACTGCCAACCTTGCAGTTCAAACCGAACTTGCAGTCCTGCACATTAATACACAGAGCCACACCAGGACTCCTTTCGAATGCTATTCCTTTCTAATAAATAAGTGGTGGGGTGGACTGTTGAGTTTAGCTCTTGCTACATCCATCCAATATGCAACTGGTTCCAACGTGAATGGTTACTGTACAAGGACAGATTATATTAATAGACAACAGTTCTATCATCCTTTTTGAAAGAACCATTTTGTCTACTGATCCAGCATTTCCAGCATGAGGGTCAGCACTGCTCTTTGCCACGATAAAAACACAAGGCCAGGTAAATAAACAAAAGGAACATGCATCCGATTGATGCATGAGTAAGTCAACCATTAAAGCAAAGAAGCTCAAAGAAGTCAACCATTACAATGAATTAAATCAGCTTATTTTTAAAAAATTCTATAGCATTTACATACACAGTTATGTCCTAATTCTTTTAAACAATAATATTTAGAGCTTTAACTTTAAAATATGATTGGCATACATGCAGATAAAATCTAGCATGTACTTAATATAATACTAACATGGGTAATATTTTAATATAATACTGTCATAACAAGCATCCAACAAATACTGGAAATATTAATATTTATCTAGAATGAAAAGTTTAATTTATAAAGTAAGTTTCATTTTGAATTGTGCTTGATATTTTAAGATTTATAGTTATAGTTGATCAAAAGGAAAAAAATCAAAGTATAAAATTAAAGGTGGTACTTACGAAGTACCTTCAGACACTTAGACTAGATAAACTCTCCTTTAGCAAACTGAAGGCTTGAAGGAGACTTTAGGATTAATGGGAAATGCATAGATGATGTGATGTTGTTAGATGCCGTGGAGTCAGCTTGGACTCAGATTGATACTATGCAAAACAGAACAAAACACTGCCTGGCCTTGCTTCATCCTCACAATTGTTGCTACGCTTGAGCTTATTGCCAATGTGCCAATACAGCTTGTTAGGGGATCTTCCTCTTTTTCACTGATCCTCCACTTTACTGAGCTTGATGTCCTTCTCCAGGCTGTTCATAAGTCCAAAGTATCAGAGACAAAATCTTTTCATACTGGCTTCTAAAGAGCATTCTTGCTCTACTTCTTCCAACACAGGTTTGTTTGTTCTCCTGGTGGTCTGTGGTACTTTCAATATTCTTCTCCAACAACATCATTCAAATGCGTCAGTTCTTCTACTATCTTCCTTCCTTACTGTCCAACTTTCACATGCATATGTTGTTGCTGTTTTTAACTGCCATTTAGTTGGTTCCAACTCATAGCGACCCTATATAGAGTTTCCAAGGAGCAGCTGGTGATTTTGACTGTCGACTTTGTGGTTCACAGTCCAGTGCTGATCTTACATATGAGGCTGCTGAAAATACCACGGCTTGCATCAGTCACCCCTAGTCCTCAAACTGACATCTTTGCTCTTGAGTACTTTAAAGATGTCTCATGCAACAGATTTGCCGAATGAGAATGTTGTTTGATTTTTTTGACTGCTGCTTCTGTGAATGTTGATTGTGGATCCATGCAAAATGAAGTCTTAGACAACCTCAATCTTTTCTTTGTGTATCATGGTCCAGTTGTGAGTATTTTTGTGTTCTTTATTCTGAGTTGCAATCCATACTGAAGTCTGTAGTTTTTGCTCTTCATCAGTAAGTATTTTAAGTCCGCTTCACTTTCAGCAAGCAAGATTTTATCGTCAGTATATGGAAGGAAGGTTGTTAAAGAGTCTTCTTTCAATTCTGATGCCACTTTCTTGTTCATATAATCCAGTTTTTCACATTATCAGTATCCCCTGATAGTTTTGTATGCTTACAACTCAACTGGGATGTGAAGACCACGAGCAGTGTTACTATGATGACAAGTATGATCAAGACCAGCGATCCAGAAGCAAAACTATTCAGCAGACCATACATGGGAGATGGAAGAGTGTGTCAAAAGTGCAAACAGGTGACTGTGTTTCAATCACGAAAAATCTTATCTTCTGGAGAAATTGGACTGGCAACATAATTAAATGCAATGATTTGCTTTAATACACAATAAAGTAGAACATTATTTGTTACACTTTAGCTAAAAATACCATTATGTTAAAATGTGAGGTAAATTTTTCCCCCAGGACAGTCAATTCAATCAGCTTTGTTTTGCAAAATAATGACTTGGTTGGACAGTTTTTTACTATAAAGTATATGGCATCGTTTTATTTTCCCTTTAAAGACAGATTAATGGGGAAAGTTGTCAATTTGATCAATGTTGACAAGTTTAAGTACCTTCAGAATCCACATTTGTTGTAAGTAAGATTTCCCAGAGCTAAGTACCACACACACATACATGTGTGTGAGAGAGAAACAGAAAGAGAGCTAGAAACAGACACGAAGGGAGGGAGACAATTGGAAATGGTATTAGGCAATACAGCACAATATCTGGATGGATTAAAGATGGCAAAATGCTTCCTTAATGTAGCCAAATAACTTGAGTTTACTGGTGTGTTTTGACTAAATTATTTGCATAACTTATACATGTAGGGTTCCTGTTGTTTGTCCAACTATTTTTACAGTTTGTTTGCAAAATACCTAATAGTGATGGCAACTTCTGGCAAATTTTTACTTATAATAAATTTTTTAAAAGTTATTTGCAGCATTGAATTCATTTCCAATCTATGTTTCCAACACTATACATAAAATTTAAGAAACTTGCTTGAACAGGAAAAGCCATTAACAGAATGTTAACACTATGCCACCTACTGGACAACTTGTCAACTCCCGAGAAATGCACATCACAATGGTGAAGAGTCTAGAAGCCTACAGAGCAGGAGTCTACAGAGGCTACAGAGCAGACAATGCTTTAGACTTTCCATCTCTTTTGATGACAAGACATTTCCCCATTTATTACTGATGATGTTTTGCTACCATGACTGCTATGCTCAGAATCAAGACTTTAAAGTTCAAGCAACAACAAAAACAACAACAACAACTTCCTTCAAGGGGTTTTTAGTGCCTGTACTTTAGAATGCACCCATTCCACATATATAGTAGCAACTTAATTCTTAGGTAGCAGGCCAAAAGTTAGAGAAAGACTCTAGGAGCTTCCTGTTTTTCATTTACTACCCTTTGAGAAAATAAATATAAGGACTATCTTTGTGGTGTGGCATCACCTCATGGAGGGAACAGAAGGTGCCAACACCCCTACCATCAGCAAAGGGCATCTGTTACTTTGGACTGCAGGAATTAGATTCTATAAGATTTAACTTTATTTTACAGATATCACAACTATAATATTAAATCATAATGACAGGGTGTGTCAAGCCAATCACAGTAGAGATCTAGTCGCTCAATAATTTTGATTGAAATGTACATTCAATATCAAACCCATCGCCACTGAGTCAATTCCAACTCATAGTAAACTTATAGGACAGAGTTTAACTGCTCCACAGGAGTTCCTAGGTTGTAAATCTTTACAGAAGCCAACTGCCACTTCTTTCTTCTGCAAAGGGCTTAGTGGACTCAAACTGTTGATCTTTCAGTTGCACTTTCAGTGAGCACTTTAACCACTGTGCCACCAGGGTTCCTTATTGCAATACTGATAATGCAAATTTAGATAAATGTCTGCCAGCAGCCAATGAAATGAATATAAAAAGAGAGGACATTACATTTAAATATCTACACTGAAACCAAAGAACTTAAAGTTACAAATGATATAGAGAATATGTAGATTTCACTTCAGCAAAGCTGTAAACTAAAGGTCAGGAGGTTAAGTGATGGGAAACAGTTTAATGCAGAGGAAAGACTGGGTCAAATCCTAGCTTTGTTATTTCTCAACTGAACGATCTTGGCCTTGGTTAATCAGCCTCTTAAGTTTTAATTTCTTCATCTATAAAAAGTTAAACTTATTACCTAACTTACAAAATTGGCTGTGAAGATGAAATAAACTAATTAGCTCAGTACCCCAAAGCACAATAGGTGCTCAATAAATAATGTTTTATTTAAAGTAAAAACAAAAACAAACAAACAAACAAAGTCTTGGAACTGGAACTCAGGTGTCCCGACAGTTGGTGTGATGCCTGTTCCAAAGTTGCAGTCTTTCAGGGATTGCACTTAAATCATTTTAAAACAAAGGTTTGGTTCTATCAGTATGCATATGGATGGGCATGATTTCAACTAGACCAAGGTCAAGGGCTGAACTTCATGAATCAAATGATTAACTGTATTTCTTTCTGTTTATGTCTAGAAAATGACTTCCATGAGGCCATGGCTTGGAAATCGGATGTATCAGGTTTGATATTAAACCCTTATATTAAACCACATTGTAATAATCTCCCTTTGTCCTAGTCTATCCTCTTTGGAGGACATAAGGAACCACTGCTGGCCCTGTGGTATAGGCATTGGACTGCTAATTGCAAAGTCAGTGGTTCACCAAATACTCCTCAGGAATAAGATGAGGCTGTCTATTCCCAAGAGATGAACAGTCTCAGAAACCCTTTGGAGTAGTTCTACTTGTCCTATGAGTCACTATTCAAGAATCGAAAACAACGAGTTTTCGTTTGATCTGGAGGACATAACTAGAAGACTAATCTCAAAGCTAATCTTTGACAATTGTCATTGTTGTTAAGTGCCATCAAGTAGATTTTGACTCATAGCAACTCTGTAGAGGGTTGTGGAGGGGCAGAAGATGGGCTTGAACCACCGACCTTTTGGTTAGCAGTTCAGGGCTTATCCTACAACAACACACAAGAACTGTTTGATAATATATGTATTTTCTATTTTCATGATTTTCTATTTCTGAGAGATTGTGAAGAAAAGTTTTAAAGTCTTTGATCTTCATCAGTAAGCATTTTAAGTCTCCTTCGCATTCAGCAAGCAAAGTTGTGTCATCTGCATATTGCAGGTTGTTAATGAGTCTTCCTCTAATCCTGATGCCATGTTTTTCTTCATGTAATCCAGCTTCTCAGATTTGCTTTGCATATCTGTTGAATTTTTGAATAAGTATGTAAATAAGTATGTGAAAGAATATGACTCTGGTGCACATCTTCCCTGATTTAAAACCATTCAGTATTCCCTTGCTCTGTCTGAACGATGGCTTCTATGTACAATTTTCCTCGTGAACACAATTAAATGTTCTAGAATTCTATGCAATGTTACTCATAGTTTGTTATGATCCACATAATCAAATGTCTTTTCACAGTCAATAAAGCACAAATAAAGTTCTTTGCTGTACTCTGTTTTAAGGCAAGATCCAGTTGATGTCAGCAACACTACTCCTAATTCCATGTCTTCTTCTGAATCCAGCTTGAATTTCTAGCAGCTCCTGGTCCAAAAGGAGTCCTGGTGATATAGTAAGATAGGAGTTGGATACTAACTGCGAGGTCAGCAGTTTGAATCCACTAGCCACTACGCAGGAGAAAGAGGAATTCTTTCTGCTCCTGTGAAGATCTGCAGC
>NW_006408528.1:14244398-14250134 GCF_000296735.1 Chrysochloris asiatica | reverse complement strand
TTTTTTTTTTTTTTTGCAATGGGCACAAATATGGATTTCTTTCAGTAGCTGCCTCCCAAATTTCTTGGCATAGATGAGTGAGGTCTCTAGTACTGTATCAGTATGTTGAAATATTTCAATTTGTATTTTGAAAATTCCTGGTTTTTCACCAATGTCTTAAGTGCAGTTTGGACTTCTTCCTTCAATATCATCAGTTCTTGAAATGACTAAACATTGACCAGTTCTTTTGGGTACAGTACAGTGACTTGGTGTCTCTTTTCCATTTTTTTATGCTTCCTGCATCATTCAATATTTTGCCCATAGAATCCTTCAATAGTGCAGCCAAGGCTCATATTTTTTGTTTCATTCTTTCAGTTTGAGAAATGCTGAGTGTAGTTTTCTCTTTTGGTGTTCTGACTACAGGTCTTTGCACATTTCATTATAATATTTACGTTGTCTTCTTGAACTGCCTTTAGAAAATTTCTGTTCAGCTCTTTTACATCCTCATTTCTTCCATTCACTTTAGCTTCTCTACATTCAAGCACATGTTTCAAAGTTTCTTCTGACATCCATTTTGATATTTTCTTTCTTCTATGTCTTTTTAATGACCTATTACTTTCTTAATGTATGATGTTCCCTTTTTTCCACCTCTATTTCCTTTAACTCTTACAATCCGCCTGTGTCTTTGTTCACCTTCATCATGCTTCTGCCCACCTGCCTACATTCCTCATCACCCAAATTAACGTGGAGTCCGGGTGTGGTGCTTTACAATAAGCACTGGATTGCTAACCAAATGGTTGACTGTTCAAACCTACCATTCACTCCTTGGAAATCCTATACAGAGTCGCTATGAGTCAGCACTAATTCAACAGCACTTAACATTGAATTACTACCCCCTTCCCTCCTACCCTTGGTGGCCATCAAAGAATATTTCTTTTAATTTGAAAAGCTTCCCTTGACTTTTTGCACTACAGTCTCAGACAGTGTCTCTTTGTAACAGCCTTATATCAATCAGATAATGTCCTACAGGTTCATTCACATTATGAGGTGTTCCAGTTTCATCATTATTCTTTAACAATACAGAGTATCCCACTGTGTGCATGTACCAAAGTTTGTCCATCTAATCTTCTGTTGATGGACATTTGGGCTGTCTCCATCTGTTTGCTACTATGAATAGTGCTGCATGAACATATTGTTGTTATTAAGTACAGTCAAGTTAGTTCTGATCCATAGCGACCCTGTATAGGGTTTCCAGCTGCTGCTGGTGAGCTTGAACTATCGACCTTGCAGATCTGACTTTGCAGTTCAGCACATTAACCCACAGTGCCACAGTAATGAACATGGGTGTGTATATTATATATATATATAATTGTCTCACAGCTCTTAATTATTGAGAATATATACAAATATAGGAATTGATGGGTCACATAGTATTTCTATTTCCAACTTTTTAAGGAAGCGACATACTATTTTCCATAGTGATTGCACTTTACAGTCTTATCAGCAGTTTAGAAGGGTCCCATTCTCTCCAGCATCTATTGCTTTCTTTTTTTTTTTTTTTTAACTTTTCTATTAATACTGGGGTGAGGTAAAATTTCATTGTTGTTTTGATTTTCATGTCTCAATGGCTACTTACCTTGAGCATTTCTTCATGTTTGGTGGCTGTCTGAATATCTTCTTTGATGAAGTGGCTGGCTGTTCATGTTCTCTGCCCACTTGTATGATGTTCTTGATGTCATCACACAACTCTTCTGGATTTTGGTCATTAGTGTATAATGCATCTAATCTGTTCTTGAGATGGACTCTCAATTCAGATGGGCTATATCCAGGGTTATATTTTGGCTCTGTGGACTTGTTTTCATTTTCTTCAGCTTCAGCCTGAATTTGCCTGTGAGCAATTGATGATCAGTTTCACAGTTGGCCTCTGCATTGTTTGGCTGATTGTATGGAGCTTCTCCATTATCTCTTCCCATTATATAGTCAGTTTGATTCCTCTGTGTTCCATCTGTTGAGGTCATTTTATGTTGTTTGAAAGAGGTGTTTACAATGAATAAGTCTTCAGTATTGCAAAATTCTATAAGATGGCTGCAAACATCATTTCTATCCCCAAGGCCATATTTTCCAATTACAGATTCTTCCTCTTTGTTTCCAGCTTTCACATTCCCATCACCTGTAGTTATCAATGCATCTTGATTGCATTTTTTAAAATCAATTTTGGATTGAAGAAATTGGTAGAATTCCTCAATTTTATCATTACTGGCTCTAGTGGTTGGTGTGTAAATTTAAGTAATAGTGGTATTAATTGGTCTTCATTGTAGGTGTGTGGGTGTTATCCTATCACAGACAGCACTGTACTTCATGAGAGACCTTGAGATGCTCTTTTTGATGATGAATGGTACAACATTGCTCTCCAGTTTGTTGCTCCTGGCATAGTAAACTATATGGCTGCCGGTGTAAAATGTACAATGCCAATCCATTTCAGTTCGCTAATGCCTAGAATATTGGTCTTTATGTGTTTCATTTCATTTTTGACAACTTCCAATTTTCCTAGATTCATACTTCATATATTCCATGTTCTGATTATTAATTGATGTTTGCAGCTAATCTCATTTTGAGCTGTGCCACATCAGCAAATGAAGGTCCCGAAAGCTTAACTCCATCCACGTCATTAAAGCCAACTCCAGTTTGAAGAGGCAACTCTTCTTTAGTCATATTTTAATTGTCTTCCAACCTGAGATCTTCTGATACTGCATCAGACAAGTTCTGCTGTTATCCATAGGGTTTCAGTGGCTAACTTCTCAGAAGTGGTTTTCCTATTCTTCTTCCTTGTTGTTATTGTTGTTGTGTGCCGTCGAGTCGGTTCCGACCCATAGCGACCCTGTACAGGGTTTCTGAGGCTGTAAATCTTTACGGGAGCAGAAAGCCTCCACTTTCTCCCACGGAGCAGCTGGTAGTTTCGAACTGCTGACCTTAAGGTTTGCAGCCCGATTCGTAACCACTACGCTACCAGAGCTTTCTTCTTCCTAGTCTTTCTTAATCTGGAAGCTTAGTTAAAATCTGTCCACCATGATGATGACCTTGCTTTTAAATACCCTGGCACAGCTTCCAGCTTCCCAGCAACACACCAGCTACCACAGTATTACAAACTGACAGACTAGTGGTAGATTTTGCCCATAGAATCCTTTAATGTTGTAACTCAAGTCTTGAATTTTTACTTCAGTTCTTTCAGCTTGAGAAATGATGAGCATATTCTTCACTTTTGGTTTTTGAACTCTAGGTCTTTTGCACATTTCCTTATATTTTACTTTGTTATTCTGAGCTGCCTGTTGAAAATTTATATTTATCTCTTTTACTTCATTATTTCTTCCAGCTGCTTTAGCTACTCTATATTCATCTGTTGAGGTTTCAGAGTCTCTTCCTTGCAGGCTTATAGATAATATTCGATCATAGACAGCACTGTATTTCAAGATAAATCTTGAAATATTCTTTTTAATGAATGTTCAAATGCTTAAATTCCTCTTAAATTTGTCATTCCTGACATAGTAAATCATATGATTGTCTGATTCAAAATGTCCAGTATCAGCCCGTTTATGTGCTCCATTTCATTTTTGACAAGTTTCAATTTTTCTAGATTCATACTTCGCACATCCCACGTTCTATTAGTGGATGTTTTGCAGCTGTTTCTTCTTATTTTGAGTCATACCCCATTAACAAATGAAGGTTTTCAAAACTTTGTTCTATCTGCATCATTAAGGTCACCTCTACTTTGAGGAGGCAGCTCTTCCCCAGTTTTATTTTTAGTGACTTCCAACCTGAGGGGCTCATCTTCTGCCACTATATTAGCAAATGTGCTGCTGCCATTCAAAGGTTTTCAGTGGCTAATGCCCTAGGAATGGCCCACCTGTTCCTTCTTCCTCGTTTGTTCTTATTCTGGATGCTCAGCTGAAACCTGTCTGTCATGGGTGACCCTGCCATGATTTTAAAAATTGGTGGCATAGATTCCTGCACCACGGAAACCACCATAATAGAACAAATTGGCAGATGTATGGGGAAAGCCATATTGCTAGCATACTTATTACTCTGTAAAGCAGGGAGTGACAAGATTTACCTATATATCTACTTAAAAGAGCATTATTTACTTTTAATGTTTTACTTTTAGGAAATAATAGCTACTGCATGGAATTTTCACCTTCAGTTAGCTAGAGTTATGTCATTTGAAGCACAAAGCTCCATTTTTGTTTGTTTGTTTGCTTATTTCTTTCAAAGATTCAGCAGAGATGTTGAAATGGAAGGGGCATATCCATACATTTTGCTGTTCTTGATAACTCTTGTAGGTAAAGATGTTTCTCTCTATTGTATCAATTAGCAATTAACTGGATGAAGAAAAATAAGGTAGAAAATAACCCCTTCCTGTTTCCCAGTTATTTCTGATGTGAATTTGAAAACAGTGGAAAGAAAGCAGAGGCACAGTGAGGGGCAGGCAGAGGGGCGCTTGTCCTGGGTGAAAGTCAAACAAGACATAGAAGGACATTCTGAGGTGACACAACTATGAAAGGCCCTTGACTGAAGCAGCTTGTCAAGAGGGAGGAACTATCTATTCATCTTGAAATTGGGGGGAGGAGGCAGGACGGTTTTAGAGATTGCCCTCGCTGCTCATTACTATCTCTCTACCCTTCAAAGAAAGTAAGAAAGTACTGGAAGCATTAAAAGGGAAGAAAATATTAGAAATGTTGTTGTTGTTAAGTGCCGTTGAGTCAGTTCCGACTCATCGCGATCCTGAACAGGGTTTCTCAGGAGTGGCTGGTGAGCTTGAACCACCAACCTTGCTATAAACCGACCTTGCAGGGCAGTACATTTACCCAATAGGCAATAAAAAAGCAAAGAATCTGAAATGCTTTACATACAATTGTATTGTTATTAGTCTTTACTGGATTCTGATTGATCAGAAAATGCTGGAGCGGATATAAGGCTAGATTGGAACAGGCAAGAAGTAGTCGAACAGAAAACCCTTGGATATTGAGCGAACGTAGAAATGTATGTTGAAAGGATGTGTTGGTGAGTTTCATAGTTTGATTAATGGCCTCAACATCACCTGGAACTTACTAAAAATTCAACTTCTTGATCCCTACCTCATACTGAATAAAAAATTCTGGGGAGTGGGGTCCTGCTGTGTTCTTACAAGCTCTCTTAATGTTGCTGACTACAGTTTGAGAACTAATGCCTTAGTGCAATAAGGAGGGGTGTGTCAGGGTAGGATAGGACATTTAAAACTCTGACAGGTAAAATTCTTGACACTTCTATGTCATGAGAATAAAAGGAAGGGAAGCTGAGAAAATTATTTGAGAACATATAAGACAAATACAGACTAGGAAGAAAAAGTGACAAACTACTTACGAATATTTAGTCACTGAAAACCTTATGAATAGCAGAGAAACACTGTCAGATACAGTGCCAGAAAATGAGCCCTTCAAATTGGAAGCCACTCAAAATGCGAATGGGGAAGAGCTGCTTCCTCAGAGTAGAATTGACTGTGATAACACGAATGGAGTAAAGCTTGTGGGAGAAAAGTCCACGGGACCTTCATTTGCTGATGGGGCACAACTCAAAATGAAGAGAAACAGCTGTAAACATCCACTGAAAATCAGAACATGGAATGTATGAAGTATGAATCTGGGAAAATTAGAAATTGTCAAAAATGAAATGGAATGCATAAACATTGATATCTTAGGCATTAGTGAGCTGAAATGGACTGGTATT
>NW_006408528.1:14242323-14243111 GCF_000296735.1 Chrysochloris asiatica | reverse complement strand
GACTGATTGGAAGAGATCCATATTTGTGCCCATTCCAAAGAGAGGTGATCCAATGGAATAAGGACATCATCGGACAATCTCCTTGCTATCCCAGGCGAGTAGAGGAGTAGAGTTTTACTCAAAGTAATACAGAAACGGCTACAATCATACATTGACAGAGAACTTCCAGAGGTTCAAGTTGGAATCAGAAGAGGACGTGGAACGAAGGTGGATCTTGGCTGAAAGCAGAGAATATCAGAAAAATGTTTACCTGTGCTTTATTGACTACATAAAGGCCTTCGATTGTGTGGATCATAACAAGCTATGGACAACATTGCGAAGTATGAGTATTCCAGAACACTTAATTGTGCTCATGAGGAATCTGTACCTGGGCAGTTGTACGAACAGAACATGGGAACACTGAATAGTTTAAAATTCAGAAAGTTGTGCGACAGCGTTATATTCTTTCACCATACTTGTTCAACCTGTATGCTGAGCAAATAATTTGAAGAAAAACGTGGCATCAGGATTGGAGGAAGACTCATTAACAACCTGCGATATGCAGATGATACAAGCTTGCTTGCTGAAAGTGAAGAGGACTTAAAACATTTACTGATGAAGATCAAAGATCACAGCCTTCGGTATGGATTACATCTCAATGTCAAGAAAACAAAAATCCTCACCACTGGACCAATAAACAACATTCTGATCAGTGGAGAAAAGATTGAAGTTGTCAAGGACTTCATTCTTCTTGGATCAACTATCAACACTCATGGAAGCAGCAGTCAAGAAATCAAACGATGTATTGC
>NW_006408528.1:14220054-14242223 GCF_000296735.1 Chrysochloris asiatica | reverse complement strand
AAACAAAAATCCTCACCACTGGACCAATAAACAACATTCTTATCAACAGAGAAAAGATTGAAGTTGTCAAAGACTTCATTCTTTTTAGATCAACTATCAACACTCACAGAAGCAGCAGTCAATAAATCAAGCAATGCATTGCATTAGGCAAATCTGCTGCACAAGACCTTTTTGAAAGTGTTGAAGAGCAAAGATGTCCTTTGGATCTGGGGTCTCTGCCCTGTCAATTGAAGCTCTTAGATCCAGAGAAAGACTGATGCCAAGTTACGTGGCGATATCGAAGGAATGCTGGGCCTACAGATGCTGAAAGGAAACAAGCTCCTTTTCCAGAGTCTACTATACTAGGAGAGGATAAACGGTTGTTTGTTCAAACCATCCACTTAGGGTATTTCTTTTACAGCAGCAATAGAGAACTAAGACATTTAGAAAAATGCTGTATCAACATATAAATCAAAGCAATTATCTCCCCCAATAAATGTTTATTTCCACTGCTGGAAATAAATCCACAACCCCCAAGATAAATTCTGTAATGCACTCTCCCCTTCTTTCTGGTTTTTAGTGGTTGTGGTGAGTTCCTGCAAGACACCCAGTTATTGACAGAAGGAATGCTTCTTCTCATTACTTTTAATGGAACAAAATAAATCTTTGTCAAAACACATTGGTCTTTGAGGAGAAATATTGTCAATCAATTTCCATAGATTGGGACAGCAACTGAAAGTCTCAAACATTTTCTTCCCCTCCACCCCATACTTGTTACTGGTGCCTGGACTCACATACAATTCTGTACTTCCCTTTGGAGATCCAGCCTATTACTGTCCCTGTCTGCTAGCTGACACACCATGTGACAATATCTCTGCTAAAGATTTGTATTCAAAATCACAGGAAGATATGGACCTTAAATAGTGACTTAATTAAACCCTTTATGTTCAAGATGTCCATTCTTTCAACATGGTATACATTCGGTATATACTTGTCTCTGAATAGATTAGTAGCAGCTATTTAAGATCTAAAGGAGCTCTGGTAGTATAGTGGTTATGAATTAGGCTGCTAACCTCTGGGTCAGCAGTTCGAAACTACCAGCTGTTCCACAGGAGAAAGATGAGGCTTTCTGCTCCCGTAAAGAATTACAGCCTCAGAAACCCTGTACAGGGTCGCTATGAGTCAGAACCAACTCCACGGCACATACAACAACAACAACAATTTAAGAGAGAGAGATGACATTCTGCAATGATGTGTTAAGGGAAAGACAAACTTCTCTAAATGAAAGGAAAAGGAATTCATTTTCCTTCCTCATTTGCTCCCTGTGAGGACTGAACTATGATATACTTCTCCTTTCTCTTTAAAAAGACAGAAACTTGTTTTTCTTCAAGTTTATAATGGAAATAAAGTTTTTGACTAAAGCTTCAATGAAGATGAATGACCTATTGACAACTAAGGTGCCTTTGTGATATAGTGGTGAAGGTCTTAGCTGCTAACAGATAGGTTGCTGGTTCAAACCTAGTAGCTCCTCTTAGGGAGAAAGCCATGCCATCAGCTTTTGTAAAGATTTATGGCCTTGTAAACTCTATGGGAAAGTTCTACTGTATCTTACAGGTTTGCTAAGAGTCAGAATTGCCGTGAAGGGAGTGGATTTTTATATTCATACACCGATTATTTTATTTTCTTTCAAGTATAATATGCTTCCTTAGAAATTCTTTAAAAACTAATGGTGTCAGGGAGTTTCAGTCAATAGGCATGAAACAACTAGAATAGGATAATGAGAATATTGGCACAATGTGAAGAATATAACCAGTGCCATCCATCATTATGTCTAGAAACTGATGGGTGGAAGTGACTTTTGCTGTGTATATTTTCAGAAAAATTAAAATAGCATATTAATATTAAAAACTATAAAGTAGTGCTTATTAACATAAAGTTTATTGTTGTCGTTAAGTGCGGTCAAGTTAGTTCCAACTCAAAGTGAGCCCATATAGGATTTCCAAGGAGCAGTTGATGGGTTTGAACTGCTGACCTTGTGGTTCACAGTCTAGTTCTGATCCTACAGCATCATACCTGGGGTCTATCATAACGATTAATTATGGGCAAAGCTGCTCATTCCCTATCATCATTCTTTTCTGTTCTCAGAAGAGCACAGATTTTTAATTTTTATGAATCAGTACGATTCTTCCTTTCTTCTGTCCAATGTGAAGCAGAAGGCATAGGATGGACAATTTTCTAATTTTAAAATAAAAATACCTTAACATTGGAGTCTTGGTGTGGCGAGGTAGGATAAGCACTCGATTGCAAGGTCGGTTTGAATTGCAAGATTGGCTATTCAAACTCACCAGTGGCTCCTCAGAAACCGTATACAGGGTTGCTATGGGTTGGAACCAACTCGGCGGCAGTTAATAACAACAACCCAAACATAAACTCTCATCAACTATCACCATCATTAGATAAACAGTAAGAATATTTTTGTTCCATAAAAAGAGGAAGAAGACAACCTCAGAACAGAGTGCTATCCTTTACTTTGAGCACATTTAGTGGTAGGAGAAAATCTTGAAATTATCTTTGATCTTCTCATTTTTCTGATGAATAGTGAAACCCAGTGGTGGACCTCATGGCTCATCGGACCACATTTGAGAACCACTGTTTTGGAGTGGAGGCAAACTGTCAATGGACAATGTATACTCTGCCTTTCAGGGCGACAAGATGGAGATTCCAACCTGGGCTCTGTAATTAGGATCTTTAAACTTTCAATCCTGCTACTGCTTTTGGTTATGTGAAATTTCTTTGAGTTTCTAAGCCTCACAGTTCCCTGGGGCAAAATGGGTCTAATAATAATGTCTGTGATTATTGTGAAAATTGAATGCGGTAATCCATTTAAATCCCTCATAGTAGGGACACAGTAAGTTTTAGTAAATATTTGTTTGGATTGCTTAGCCATGTCATCCTAGGTAATTTATTTAGCTTTTTTGTATTTTCTGTATTTTTTTTTTTTTTTTTGGTATTTTCTGTTTTTTTCATTTGTAAAATGGAGATAATCCTATCTAGCTTGTTATTAGGAGGGACCAGTTTCTGGAGAAGGATATCGTGCCTGGTGAAACAGAGGGTCAGTAAAAATCAAAGAAGATCCTCAATGAGATGGATTGACACAGTGGCTACAACAATGACAACTATTGTGTGGTTGGTTCATTTCCTTCTGTTGTACATAGGATCACTATGAGTTGGAACCAACTTGATAGCACCTAACAACAATACATAATGGCTGCAATGTTGTGGAACCTAAATGAGATAATGCAGGTTTGTAAAACAAGATCTGTGGTATTCAATGCTTTTTTTAATTTTTATTTTTGGAAACAGATTGCCAAACCTTTCTTCTGAGGTTCCTCTGGGTAAATTCAAACCTCTAACCTTTCAGGTTGTATCGAACACGTTAATGGTTTACACTGCCTATGGACTCCATGTTTGTACATAGCATGGAGTAGCTCAGAGACTTAATAAGTGATAGCCATTATTTTTTAAAAACCATTTCACTTCTTCTATGTCAAACCCAACGCTTTGGTAGCGTAGTGGTTACGAATCGGGCTGCGAACCTTAAGGCCAACAGTTCGAAACTACCAGCAGCTCTGCGGGAGAAAGATGAGGCGTTCTGCTACCGTAAAGATTTACAGCCTCGGAAACCCTGTACAGGGTCGCTATGGGTCGGAACTGACTCAACGGCACTTAACAACAACAACAACATGTCAAACCCAAATCTCTCTGTCAATCTGCTCTATGTTAAATCCAAATCCCTCTTTGTAAATTATCAGGGCATGATGCCAGGCTTCAGCCAATCTCTCTCTCACTTGAATAAAAGCTTATCTGCCACATTACAAGTATCTAAGTTCCAGAAGAACCAATATATGACCTTGAATATATCCCACCTGAATTTAGAGGTCATCTGAAGAACAGATTTGATACATTAAACACTAAAGACCAAAGAACAGAAGAGTTGTGGGATGACATTAAGAACATCATACAGAAAGACAGCAAAAAGTAATTAAGAAGACAAGAAAGAAGGAAAAGATCAAAATGGATGTCAGAAGAAACACTGAAACTTTCTCTCCAGCATAGAGAGGCTAAAGCAAATGGAAGAAATGAGGAGTCACAAGAGCTGAACAGAAAGTGTCAAAGGTCATCTTGAGAAGACAAAGTCAAATATTACAACAAAATGTGCAATGATCTGGAGACAGAAAACCAAAAAGGAAGAACACACTCAGCATTTCTCAAGCCTCAACTTTCATTATTGAAGGATTCTTTGGGCAAATTATTGAATGATGCAGAAAACATCAAAAGAAGATGGAAGGCATACACAGAGCCACTGTACCACAAGGAAATGGTTGATGTTCAACTGTTTCAATAGGTAGTATATGATCAAGAGCCAGTGATACTGAAGGAAGAAGTCCAAGGTGCACTGAAGGAATTGGCAAAGAACAAGGCACCAGGAATTGATGGAATAAAAATTGAAATCTTTTAAGAAAGTGAAGCGGCACTGGAGGCACCCACTCAGTTATGCCAAGAAATTTGGAAGACAACTATCTGGTCAACTGACTGGAAGAGATCTGCATTTATGCATATTCCAAAGAGAGGTGACCCAACGGAATACAGAAATCATCTGACAATCTCTTTGATATTCCATGCGAGTAAAGTTTTACTAAAGGTTATACAGAAACTATTCAAGTATACATTGACAGAGAACTTCCAGAGGTTCAAGCCGGATTCAAAAGAGGCTGTGAAACAAGAGATATCATTGCTGATGTCCGATGGATCTTGGCTGAAAGCAGAGGATATCAGAAAGATGTTTACCTGTGCTTTATTGACTACGCAAAGGCTTTCAATTGTGTGGATCATGACAAGCTATGGACAACATTGAGAAGTATGAGTATTCCAGAACACTTAATTGTGCTCATGAGGAATCTGTACCTGGGCCAACAGACAGTTGTTCGAACAGAACATGGGAACACTGAATGGTTTAAAATTCAGAAAGGTGTGTGACAGGATTCTATTCTTTCACCATACTCATTTAACCTGTATGATGAGCAAATAATTTGAGTAGCTGGGTTGTATGAAGAAAAACGTGGCATCAGGATTGGAGGAAGACTCACTAACAACCTGCGATATGCAGATGATACAACCTTGATCACTGAAAGTGAAGAGGACTTAAAACATTTACTGATGAAGATCAAAGAACACAGCCTTCAGTATGGATTATATCTCAATGTAAAAAAACAAAAATCCTCACCACTGGACCAATAAACTACATTCTTATCAATGGAGAAAAGATTGAAGTTGTCAAGGACTTCCTTCTTCTTGGATCAACTATCAACACTCAACAAATTATTTTTGGACATTTTTGAATGCTATTGAAACAAACATGCTGAAGAATCATAAAAGTGAATTTCAGTTACAATTGTTGTTTTTGAGTGCTGACAAGTTGATTTGGACACATAGTGACCCTCTATAGGGTTTTCAAGGAGTGGCTGGTGAGTTTGAACCACTAACCTTGAGGTTCAAACCGACCTTGTGGTCTAGTGTTTTATCCCACACCAGGCCTATAAACAGCAATAACGTGGGGAATGTGGTTGGTGTGGCTGGACTGGACATGATGTTCCAAGTGTTTGGTTGTCTATGTATTGCTAGAATTAACAAACAAACAACACAGTAACAACAAACTCAGCACTATGCTCTGTAAGACTGGTAACTCAGCGAATCTCCCAAAGTGCCATTTATTTCCCAACCCAACTGCCACCACTAGTCACCATGGATGTCACGTCTGGAATCCAGCTCCTCTCTTTTACCTAATCTCAGGTGGAGTTTGGACATATGGGAAATTCTGGATAGTGAAGGAGCAAAAAGGAGGAAGAAACTCAGCTTACATTTCTTAGCCCCTCCAAGAGAAATATCTTAAGTATGCTCTTTCTAATATACACCTCTCCATCCAAACCTAGGAGTCCTGGTGTTGCACTGTAGAATAAGCACCGGATAGCTAACTATAGGTCAGTGGTTCAAACCTACTAGCTACTCCTTGGAAACCCTATACAGGACTGCTATGAATCAGAGCTGACTCGACAGCACTTAACAACAACTCCAAACCTAAATTGTTGATCAAACCTTGACATACACTGGAAATAATCACTCTCCCTCTCCCTCCAACAACATCCTATTGATGGTAAAAAGGGAAATTTCTTTGTGATACTGAAGAAGTCATAGCTCTTTTATTCTTTCCTCTGCATGGTGGAGAGAGTGGGTTAGAACCTTTAAAATCTGGTCTAATTATCCATAAGAGTGTATACTGAAGAGAAGGGAGAAGGCAAAAGGTTAAGTTTTAGATGAATAATGAGTGACACAGAAAGAAAAAGGAACATGGTGGGGGTGTATTATGTTCTTGTGAAAATTTCTCAAATATACAAGTAGATCATGTGATTAACATCATAGACTAAGATACTCAGGACTTTTTAGTCTGGATGAAGACCGGCAATGAGTATGTGGACATAAACTTGATGTTGGAAGATGCTTTTATTGACAAAACCTGGTATGTGCAAATTTGTAGTTTTCTCTTGAATCATTTAAGAGAAAATTTATTATAATTATGAAAAATTGAATAAATGTTTTGCCCTTGTTATGTTAAGAGGTACAGATGGAAAAATGAAACAATAAAAAGTGACGTAGAAAGTTTATGACTATTAAGTCCATATAAGAATATCAAATAAACTGGGGTCTACCCTTCATCTTTTGAGGTTCAATTTACTATTGCCAGTCAGTCTGCTCCTAAATTTGTGAACCAAAAATTTTTTTTCTTTCTTTCTTGCAATAAACATGTTAGGCAGGATTTACATTAATTATATGCAGTGTTTAGGAAACTTTGGGCTTCTTGTAAATTGATTAAACTAATTTACCATTTGAGGCTTACCTCAACTAAATAAAAGAGCCCTAGTGGCACAGTGATTAAATGTTGGGCAGCTAATAGCAACTGGTGTGGCACTGTGGGTTAATGCACTGGGCTGCAAAGTCATTTGAACCATAAGGTCAGTGGTTCAAGCTCACCAGCCATTCCTCAGAAACCCTATTCAGTGTTGCTGTGAGTCGGAACCAACTCAATGGCACTTAAAAACAATAATGACAGTAGCGATTGGTATGGCACTGTGGGTTAATGCGCCAGACTGCAAACCTGTTCAAACTGAAAGGTCAGTGGTTCAAGCTCACCAGTTGCTCCTCGAAAACCCTATACGGGGTAGCTATGTGTCAGAACTGACTTGATGGCACTTAACAACAACAATAACAATAGCAACTTTGGTGGTTCAAATTCACCAGCCAATATCTGATAATTACACTTTCTCTTCTATTACAGACAGACACAGGTCTAGCTTCAAAAGTATTAGAGACAAATTTCTATATTAAAGATCAAGGGGTGCTAAAGTTTCTGGAAAGACAACTGCTAGGTATTTCCACTAATGGTTCTATAAGGCTATTTTCCACTACGGGGGCTAATATAAATATTGTATTTGTAATATTTTGATTGATAAAGTTCATAAAGGTCATGAACTATTTTTTTCCTTGGATGCTTTAAGTGTAATTTCTCATACAAACAACAGAAGGAATACTAAAATGGATTGGTTCTTTTAATCAAAATTGGATTGAATAAAACATTTTCCTCCCTCCTACCATATAGACATTGTTTTTCTCCATGAACTTGCTTACACTTTCATAGAATAAGTCAGAAGTATTTAACTTTAATACATTAATAGTTAAATAAGTATTTAACTATGAAAGATAAAAATCTTCACACTTTCTGAAGCAATTATTTCCTTGACTTTAAAATCCATTTTTAAAAAATACTTTAAAATCCAATTATAACAGTTGTGGACAGGGTAAGAAACTTAATTTAAACTAAAACATATTAAACAATAGAATGCAAAAATGAAATAAATGAGTTAAAATTAATGTTAGGAAAGACCAGAAATAACTTCAGAGATGGTCAGTACATTGTAGAGAATATCCGAGACAATAAATAAAAATCATTTACACATGGAAGAACACAGAGTTTTTCCTTGGGTTTCAGCATAACCTCTTCCCCTTGCCCCCTCACCGCCATTGCACAAGTACACAGAGTACCAGGGTAGTCATCACATAGGGAAATGGGACCATTTATAACACATGGAAAAGAGTGGCCATGTTCCAAAATAGATCTTGGAAAGTTTATCACTTCCAAGTGAGTGAATAGGAAACTTGGCCATTTTTAGACTAATTAAAATGCAGCGTATTTTTACTTGTCATTTTAAACCACTTTTTCCCCCCAAAGCATTAAAACAACACATATCATGGGTTTCTGACTAAGTTTCATGTAAGCAACCAAAATATAGTTTTGAAATTTGATTTGAAAACCCTGTTGAGTTGTATTTCACATTTTAAAACAGAAGCTACGCTTTTAAAATAATAAAACAGGCTCCGTTTTTGCATTTGATCCTTCCTTTTTATGAATGAGATGATAGCTTGTCAAAGCACAGTTTCCCCTTCTTGTAAGCCACAGGGCAGAGTGAAATACTTGAAGCATGTGTGTATCACATGACTACCACAGAGATAATAGAGCAAATTAGGAAAATCAGTACTGAATTCCCTTGATTCTCTAAGAAAAAGAGAAAAATCCTTGAATGAGCTGTTCAAAAGACTTGTAAAATACAAACGTGAAAGACATTTTACATTATAGTAATATAACTTCGACTTTTAAGTTTTTAACGTACATTTTATAACAAGCTTGTTTTTCTTTTCTGATATACTTACGCTCTGGAGTCAGACCAAACTTATCATGTGTTAGCTGTGCCATGTTCCGGTCAGTTACTTACCTCTCTGTGCCTCCGTTTCCTCATGTGTTCAGGAGATGATGATAGTACCTACCTTTAGAAGGCTGCTGTGAGGATTAAATGCATTAATAGGTATAAAAGGTTGAGGATATCACTGATTTATAGTAAGTGCCATGTAAGTGTTAGTATTGTTGTCACCATTTTCATTGTTATTGAAGCAATTAACCTGTTTTTATGTCCATGTTTCTTAGAAAGTTTTCAAAACATACTTTTCTTAAAAAACAAAACAAAAAAAACAGCCAAAACCAGAAATTAAGTATCAGCTATGGATTTAAAAAACAAGTTTCACATTTGGCTCTGTTTAGATTGTTGCCTGGCCAATCCCAGCATCATCACTCAGTTTCTAAGGACCTACTATGAACAAATTGGTCATGTGATAGGATGCTTGAATTACTTTAGAAAAAAATAGCATTTGAATTAAAAAATTTTTGGAAAGCTTATTAGCATTTTATTGAGAAATACCTGCCTTTATATATAAGTAATAAGTCACATGGGGTGGTGCTGTTGGATAAGAACTGGACAGCTAACTGCAAGGTCAGTGGTTCAAACCTACCAGTTGCTCCTCAGAAATCCTATACAGGGTGGCTATGAGTCAGCTCCAACTCAATAATACTTAACACCACCACCACCACCACCAACAAGGTATCTATGTGACTAGTGTGTTAGTGAAAATGGTAGGTTTAACAGAGATGGTGTTATAATAATTTATAAAACTGTTTAGATTAAAAATAATACAAAATTAAAGAAGTATGCTACAAGGTTGACAACAGACTAAACTTAGGTTATCTGATCTTGGGTAAGCACTAGACTACCAACCACAAGGTCAGTGATTCAAACCCATCAGGTACTCCTTGGAAACACTACGTAGGGTTGCTATGAGTCCGAACCAATGCAAAGGCACTTAACTACAATAACAGAAACAGAAATAATAATCTTGGGTAGGATTTTACCTTAGCAAATACTGGTGGTGGTGATGTGCTGTGGGGTCAGCTCCGACTCATAGAAACCCTGCATAGGGTTTCCAAGGCTATAAATCTTTATGGGAGCAGAAAACCTCATCTTTCTCCCATGGAACAGGTGGTAGATTCAAACTGCTGTTGTTGTCGTCGTCGCTAAGTGCCATCAAGTCAGTTCCAACTCATAGAAACCCTGTATAGGGTTTTCGAGTAGTGGATGGTGAATCTGAACCACCAACCTTGCAGTTCAAACAGACCTTGTGGTCCAGTGCATTATTCCACAGCGCCATATCAGAGCTCCTTAGAATTATTATTATTATTATTTTTAAAGAAACAACGCACTGCCATTGAGCAGATTCCAATTCACAGTGAGCATACAGGGCCACCGTAGAACTGCTCCTTAAAGTTTGTGAGGCTGTATGTAGCAGACAACCTCATCTTTCTCCTGCAGACTGGCTGGTAGGTTCCAATGACTGGCTTTGTGTTGACCCACCAGGGTTCCAGAACTATTTTGTGAATATGACACAATGTGGCCAATCCCACTAAGAAAGCCACATTTGAAAATGATCAAAAAGACCCACCTGGTCACATAAGTTTGGAAAATGCTGGGTATAACAACTCGGTAGTTAGCTGCCTTTGGGTCGTTTCTAATTTATGTTGACTCCACATGTGCAGAATAGAGCTACTCCATAGGGTTTTCTGAACCTAACCAAGTTGTTTCTGACTCATAGTGACCCTATGTTGCTGTTGTTGTTGTTAAGTGCTGTCGAGCATTCTAGGTGCAGGAAAGAGCACGTATGAAGCACTCAAGAAGGAAAGAACGTGGTGTTCTAAGAAAGGGATCAATGTCAGTGTAGTTGCAGTGAGTGAGTGGTCTCAGGAAGACAGACGAGTTTGGAGAAATATGCAGCGTCTGTCAAATCACAGAACTTGAGGCCACACTGAGGAGTATGTGGCTATTGGCTCAGGTGAGATTGAATGTCATTAGTGGCTAAGTCCTGGTGTGGCACTGAAGGATAAGCACTGGATCAGAAGGTCAGTGGTTCAAATCCACCACCGCTTCTATACAGGGTCATCTGAGTCAGAACCGACTTGACAGCACATATGCCCAAATCTGATTTATGTTTTAGGATACCATGTGTAGGGAAAGGAAGTGAATAAGATAAGCAGATCAGACTGGAAGTTGTTGAAGGGCCCTAGAGAGCAATGAAGGTGGCTAGGCTGCATTAGAGATGATAGAATAACAGCAAGACTTTTCCCAGCCTTTCATATGCTTAGGTGTAATGTAAAACTGCATGTTTGGGAGTTAAGATCCAACTTGATTTGATCAAAGAGCACACATTTAGAATTGCCTGGTTTAAGATTTGCTTCCTGATTCATCGGGAGATGCAAAGTATTTTTCCTGAAATGTATAAAGGAGTATTCCATTACTAAGTTATTTGCAGGGGTACCGTACCGCAGGAGAAAGTTAAGGCTTTCTGCTCCAGTAAAAATTTACAGCTTCTGAAACCCTGTACAGGGTCGCTATGAGTTGGAACTGACTCCACGGCACATAACAACAACAACAACAGCATATGTTGTTGTTATGCATTGGTCTGCTAACCGCAAGGTCAGCAGTTCAATCTACTAGCTGCCAATGGAGAAAAGTGAGACTTTCTGTCCCCATAAAGGTTGCTATGAGTTGGAACCAACTCCATGCACACGACCACCACCATGTTATCTACAGAAAGCAAGATCTGTAGAAGTGGAAAAGAAAATGAATTGAGTTAAGGAAGGAGAATGTAAAAAAACTGAGCAATGGGCTTTTCCTTAGAAGGACTGGCTTCTAGAACAAACGAAGGTGCTCAGAGTATTGAGTTCTGGGCAAAAGAGAAGGGAGTGGGCATCAGAGACAGGCGTTGCCTCTTTCTCATACATTGTAGTCTTAGGCCACTCCTTCTCATGTGTTTAACTCTCCTTGTAGTACATTATAAAGATATAGATGCAAATATTTTTTCATGGTTCCCTACAACTCTGTAGACTCTCCCAGGAGAGCACTGGACTTGGAGTCAGAGGTTGAAGTTGTCACAACAGCACTATCCTACTGGTAGGTCAGGCATCATCTCTGGCTAGGTCTCCTCCTTAATGAAGTGCTGAGCACATAATCACTGTTGTTAGGTGCCATCAAGTCGGTACCGACTCATAGCGACCCTATATGCGTAACAGAATGAAATACTGCCTGGTCCTGAGTCTACCTCACAATCATTGCTATGCTGGAACCCATTGCTGCTGCCAAACCATCTCGTTTGGGTCTTCCTCTTTTTCTCTGTCCCTCTACTTTACCAAACACAATATCCTTCTCCAGGGACTGGTCCCTCCTGACAATATGTCCAAAGTATGAGAGATGAAGTCTGGCCATCCTGGCCTCCAAGGAGCATTATGGCTGTACTTCTTCCAACACAGATTGGTTTGCTCTTTTGGCAGCCCATGGTACTTTTAATATCCTCCCCCAATACCATAAATCAAATCAATTCTTCTCTAGTGTTCCTTATTCACTGTCCAACTTTTGCATGCATATGAAGTTATTGAAAATACCATGGTTTGGGTCAGGTGCACCTTAGTCCTTAACATAATCACTACTAAGGGTAAATATTAGCTTTCTAAAATGTAGGCATCACCTCAAATGCAAGAAATGTCTCTATAATAAATTAAATAGCAGTCAATGAAACTATGTTGTTGCCGTTAAGTGTTGTTGAGTTAGTTCCAACTCAAAATGACCCTGTATAGGGTCTTCGAGGAGGAGCTGGTGAGTTTGAACCACCGAACTTGCAGTGTAAACCGACTTTGGAGTCCAGTGCTTATCCTATAGAACCACAGCAGTGAAATTACAGCTTCCAGTTTTGATATTTGCCGACTCCAAGTAGCTACGCCTCGTATATGCCCAGACATTAATACTTCAGTAGCTGAAAAGAAATTCCAAGTTTCTCATTGAACATCTATTCACTATAATCATTCATTCAATTTATAAAAATATACATGTTCCTCATGAGATGCAATACAATTATTTTCACTTTTAACAGGATAAAAAAAAAAATCACAAAATTAAGTTTTCCTGGAATTAACCCTTGAGCAACAATTGCCTTAATGCCATCTTTGCAGTTTATGTGATGTTAGGAATGAGAAAGTGCGCTAATATTGTCCCGAACTCTCAGTCCTGCATTAGGCTCAGTGCAAGAGGTATTAAAGCACTTTGCATTACTCTAAACCTTCTGTCATAAACTTCATGGAATCTTCAGCTAAAGAGATCTCATCCCAATGTCCAAAACATGCACATTTTCTACAATACCACCTCATGCTTGCAAGAATTCTGTCAGACTTAGGTTAGAAACAAATAATTATGCTAAAATGTGGGTTAATTAATGTATGAGTCAAGTTAATTTAAAATTTAAATTTGGCAGCAATGCAATTTGCCTTTCCTTGTTCCCATGTTGCCTGAGCTGACTTTATGAATGCCCAGCTAGAGTGGAAATCTTAAACAGCAAAGCTTTTATTATTATTATTACCAGAGAGACATTTTTATTTCTTATTATATCTTGGGATAAGTGTTGTTGCTTTTGGACTCTAGAAAAGAATGAAGATAATTTCATATTTATCTAACACCAAATTTGTATCTGTTTATACAACCAACGCATTCTTTTAAGATATTTTTAATAAAAATGTATTTGGGTCAGACATGAAAGCCTAAAATTCTATAAGAGTTGTCTCACCTCTCACATGTTTTTTGATTGCTGTGTAGTTGAAGGAGCACAAGCCTGGACTGTTCGGGGTTGTCTCAAAAGCCTGATATTTGCTATAGGGATAGCCATGACAAGAGGCACGGGTGGCACAAACTGTTAAGCAACTGGCTGCTAACTAAAAGGTTGGTGGTTCCAACCCACCTAACTGCTCTGTTGTAGTTGTTGTTAAGTGCCGTCAAGTCAGTTCCAACTCACAGCAACCCTTTATAGGGTTTCTGAAGAGCGGCTGGTGAGTTTGAGCCACCCACTTTATGATTTAAACTGACCTTGTGCTCTAGCGCTTAACCTACAGCCCCACACCTAGCAGTTCTTGTATGGAAGAGATACCTAGTGATCTGCTTACATAACGACTACGGTCAAGAAAATCCTATAGGGCAGTTCTACTCTGCACATATGTGGTTACTAGGAGTTGAAACCAACTCAATGGCATCCCAAACAACACAAACGTAGCCTGGCTCCTGTAACCATACAGTGTCGGAGAGGTAATATTAAAGTCTCCAGAGAGACTGACCCAAAGGTCCCTAACAAGGAGCTTCTAATTCCACCTGTTATTTAAAAACTCTGATCATTCAAGACTATTAATACTCTAAATATAACGAAAAAGTTCTCCAATTCACAATCAAAATGCATGAACCTTAGTGAGTTATATAAACTTTTTAAACCTGTTTGCTCACCTACAAAATGGACTTGATGATATCCCATAGGTTTTTCATGAGATGTGATTGAATATCGATGTACCTAGGATATAGTAGGGGCTCAATGAATTGTACTGTCGTTGTTACAAAGTGCTATCTGCTCAGTTTCATTTCATAGAGACCCTATTTAGGGTTTCCGAGGCTGGAACTCTTCAGAAGCAGAAAGCTTCATATTTCAAAAGGCAAACAGATATTGATTAGAAGAAAATACAAGAAAGAATTAGTTGAGAGTTCCATGGCAACAGGTAGCTGTTACCTTGTTGTTGTTAAGTGCTGTTGAGTCGGTTCCGACTCATAGCAACTTTGTATAGGGTTTCTGAGGAGAAACTGTTGGGTTTGAACCACTGACCTTTGGTTAGCAGTCCAGTGCCACACCAGGACTCCAGCGGCTACCTTAAGAGAGAAAAATTTTAAACATTACTGTAACAAAAACCTTTTCAAGGGAAAACACACTATATTTAATACCATGTTTATGAGTTTTAATTCATTTTATTGAGAAGAGAAGGTTTATGTATGAGCTGGGAAGACATAAGAGATGGATGATTGAGTCCTTGGTAATCTAGCAGAGAAATAAGAGAAATTAACAGATATTCAAAACACAAAAGAGAGGATCAAGCAACACGTTGTTATCATTTTGGGCAGTCAAGTTGGTTTTGACTCCTAGAGAGCTTATAAAACAGCAGAACTGCCCCTTAAATCTTTACCGGAGCAGATCACCAAGCCTTTTCTCCCTCAGAGTGTTATCCTCTGAGCGCTTAACCGTTTTACCATCGGAACACAATAAGGAAATTATAAAATGATTAAATTTATTATCTAAATTTTAGCATATTTGTCCTAACAAAATTCACCTGTGTAATTTTGATATTTGGATGCTAAAAATATCCAAATTTTTGGATGCTAAAATATTTAAGATTCTGGAATCCTGATATAACTCTCTTGGATAAATACTGGACTGCTAATCATAAGGTCACTGGTCAAACGCATGAGCTGTTCATCAGAAACATTATACAGGGTCATTACGAGTCAGAACAATCTTGGGTAGGATTTCACCCTTTACGACAACAGATAGCAATCTGGAGGGCAGGGGTTTTATAAAATTCCTTCCTTCCTACCACATACACTATTATAAAAAAGAGATAAGGAATTTTTGTTTCAGTAAATTAAAAATAAGAAGGAAGAACAACAAAAGGGAAGTATGAATACACACACGTGCAGGCATGAGTTGCACACACGGTAACTATGGAATCCATCATACAAGTCTCCTGTTCCCATCACATTCATTCTAAGGAAAGAGATGTGACGATGTCATATTACTGTTGGCTTGGCCATCCTGCTAACACTAAAAGGAGAAAGAAGCATTTAAATTAAGCTTTATGGAATTGTATAATTTCAAAAAAGGGCAATAAAGCCAGGAGTATATCTCAAGCTAATTGAAACGATTGTCTACATTCAGTATCTTAATTTCCCCATTTACCCTTATTCCTCACCCACACTCATCCTCTACTGAAATTGATGTTAGTCAACTCCAAATCTCACTTTTTACCCTCTTTGTTCTACATGTTACATCTGATATAGGTGCTCATCCCCGTCTGCCTGGTTTACAAAACCCCCTCCTTTTATATTTCTTCCTGTTTCTCTAGACTCTTATCTCGTCATTTTTCTAGTCTCTTTTACTTACTTGTCCCTTTAGAACTGTGTTTCTTAGGTTCTGTCTGAGATGTTTTTCTGATTTTCCCTTTTAAATTTTCTGCTTTTGATTTTTTTTCTTATCTATTATTTAAAAACAACAACAAAAAAACTTTTCCACAGACAATTTCTTCTAACAGCCATTGGAAATAGATACATTTATGTCTCTCGGATCTATATCTCTAACACAGAATTCCCTCTCAAATAAAAAAAAAATGTCTGTATTTACGATGACCGGACATCACCGCATGAATACGTCAAATTTATCGTCCTCTAAATTGAATTCTTCATCTTTCTTCCCAGAAAAGATTCCTTGTCTGGATCTGTTGAATGATACAACATCTCTCCTATTACCACTGAAAGGAAGCTGGAATTCATCATACCCTTCTCCATTTCCCACATTAATTCTGACTTCCAATTTTGTTATTCACAAAATTCTAAGAAAATTATCTTTAAAATATCTCCAGTCTTCTTACTTTTCTGTCTCAACCAAGAAAGCTCTGATTGTTTCTCCCCTCTTCTAACGGAAAAAGGCTCCTGACTTCCAGTAAATTTGTATTCATCCCCCTTTCAATCCTATATTTCTCATATCTTTCCAGCAGGTGGTCTACCAAAGGGCAAGTCTGAGTATAGCAGACGCACACATTCACTCCTTCAAGAACCACTTTGCTATCATGATAACCTGCAAACCCATAAGCCATGCAGACCTCATCGGGGAAAACACAAACACCCACAGCTTCCCCAAACACCCATACTGTTGAAACTTCTAGGACTCTGGACAGTCTGGTGCCCTGCCTGTAACACACTTTATCTCTTCCCCTTCCGTATCATTTCAGTGTTGTTGAATCATGTCCCTTTTAAAGTCACCTTCTCCAGTTTGGTGTCCTTTCTCTCTGCTTCCAAAGAGCTCATGGATTTTCTCCATTTGAGTACTTAGCACACTGCACCATAGCATAACTGTTGGTTTAATCGTCTCTTCCAACCTGGTGAAAACAGAATCTGTTCTTATCACAATAAGCTCTGACTAGGGGAATTTAGTAAATGTTTATTAAGTTTTAAAAAATTAGCCAAGTTATGAAGAAGAAAATTTGTTGCATGTGCTACAGGTGAATGCTGAATATATTTAAAAGAACAGAGGACGGTAAGATTTGAAATGTAGAATTCCAAATCACCAGCAAAAAACCTCCTCAAATGAAAGCTATCAAAACCAAAGCACAACAGCTCCCTGTGTGAGCTGTGGATGTAAAGGGCTTCACACCACCGTGTAAGGCAATAGGATGGAATATAAACTGGGGCTAACAGGCAAGGGATGCAAGAGTTGAAAGTAAAGGACGAACATATAATCTAGAATCAATTTTGTGGAAGAATTATGCCTTCTGAAGTGGAATTAATTAGCTGTTGAGGTTTTCTACCTGACTTGAACAGGAAAGATGAAATGGAATTATATCTTGAAACATTTTAAATGCCAGACTGGCGGTGTTTCTAAGTCTCACAGCCCATGGGCAATGACTAGATTTTCATGAATGTTGTTGTTGTTAAGTGCCACTGAGTCGGTTCCAGCTCATAGTGACCCCATATCAGTGTCCATGGAATGACTGGTGGACTTTAAACATCAACCTTGTGGCTGATAGTCTAGCGCTTATTCTACAGCACCACAACAGAGAGTGACAAAATCAGAGTTTAGATAATCAATCTGACTGTGTTGTGTAACACTCATCACCACACAGATTGACTGTGACTGAAAATTAAGATATCAGAGTTTTGTTAAATGTAGTAAAGAGATATGGTGAAATTACAAGAAGAAGAATATATCGAACATGGGAAAAATTGGGAGTGGCCTTGAAACTTGGTAAGAGAAAGGCCATACATTTGTAAACAGAAATGTTAGTTAAATGGGAGGCAAAATATTGATTATAGAAACAGAAATATTTTACAAAATCAATAACTTTACTTCTTCCAAATATAGCTTGTTAGGTTTAGAATATCTGTGTTATTCTTATATTATAGAATGAATGCAATGTCACTTCACATTCTATTTTTAGGAAAGAGGGACTTTCGCTAGAACAGAGTCAAAGTCTTATACCTCAGGCATCCTCATGAACCCTGAGGCATCGTGAAATAATTCGGCAACAGTTTGGAGTCACAGACACTGCCTGGAAAGCAGGACTTTTCACTGTAATCCTTGATCCATATTCCAATCACACAATATTGTTTTCAGAAAAACAATTCAAGAAAATTCACTTTAAGAATTTTCTCTAATTGGTTTTCTTAGAACTAGAAGTATTTAGGAACAAATTCCAATCACATTTTCTACTGATTCTGCCCCACTGTTCCATCCCAACCATGCACTTTCAAAGTAAAAATGTCAATACCTGAAACCTTTCAATATTACTGTTTTTCTAAACTCATAAAGTGAAGCCAGTAGCCGTGCTAATGTGCTAATGATTGGAAAATGTTTTGATATTAGAGATAAACAAAAATATCTCTGAGAACACAGAATATTATCTCTCAGTTTTATAACTTTCATTATATAGAGTGATGGAAGATCATACTAACACTAAATAGCATACAGTTGTCCCGGACAAAATTATGTTTTAAATTATAATTAAGATGGAAAAAATCCTATACCTGTGTGTAATGGTTACTTATGTACTGACATAGAATCCTTGAAGACGGACATCTCTTATTTGTCTACGTATCTTCAGGTTTAGTATGATGCTGGGCATATAATAAGCAATGAAAAATTTTTTTGAATAAATGACATTTTAAAAAATACAACACTTACATAGAACTTACTGTGTACCAGGTACCTCCCCAAATGTTTTACAAATATTATTTCATTCATTCCTCATAAAAATGTAAATTTACAAAGGAAATTAAGACACGGAAACGTTAAAGTACGTGCCCCAAGTCACACAGCTAGAAAATGATGGAGTTGGTTGTCAAACCCAAGCAGAACTGTACCAGAACCGGTGTTCTTAATATACATCATTTAAAATAAATGTTGGATTTTAAATGATATATCTATAATGTAGATAAATATATTTAAATATACATTTCTATATTTTTTATTACAACATTGGACTTAGAATAAGAAGACCTGCATTCAAACACGTACTTAATTTACTTGGTGTATGGTTTTGAGCAAGTTCATTAACCTAATGACTCCCCAATTTCCTCATCTATGAAAATCAGAATATCTCATACCTCACAAGTTGATTGTGAACTTTAAATAGAATAATTTATATGAAAGTACTAGAACACGATCAGTATCCAGAATATTTTAGTTGATACCAAAGAAAATGGTTCTATTTTCCTCGTTCTCCCCTTTAAAAAGATAGCATACAATTTGCACATTACACATTATTCAGGTCTTAGTAAAATTATATCAAACTCTGTGTTCTAGAAAGCATTACATTTAGAGTTCATTTTCTAAAATATTTTTTTGAGGAGCAGAGAAACTTCAAACACAATAGTCTATTTTCTGGGGGGAAAATGTTTTTCCTGGAAGCTGTTATATTTTAAATATATAAAATTAAAGAAAAAACTCTATTTTCTAATTGGAAAATAATATATATACAAACATATGATCTTTATTTCTTTAATATGTACATTAAACAAATAAAGACTAAACTGGCAATACAACAAAATGACAATTATTTTTACCTTCCAACATTAGCGGGATCTACCAAATCCGACGGGAATCATTTTGGGATTCTCAAGTACTGGCTGCAAACTATCGTCATCTAAATAATATAACAAAATATAGACAGACGCCTTCCTATCTTAAGATATTATGGCTTAATTGTTTTGGGGACAAGTCTAGACATCCATATTTTTTTCCCCCGGTTGGTTCTAGTTTGCAGCCGGGATTGAGAACACTGGTTTAAGTTATCATTGAAAACATCACCGGTCTCCTATTTCCATTTTACTTTTACTCTAATGAAAACCAACAATAGATAATCTTTTCATTCATGTCAATAGTGAAAAAGTCTGAAAAGTTCTCCAAGAACAATTGCTATGGCATAATACACTAAGATCTCACTCCTCAACTTCAACTGATTGAAGCAAGTGCTATCTTTTACATTTTTTATTATTGACATTTATATTCATCATGTTGTTTAAGCATCACCTTTAACTGTTCCTAAGTTCTTCCATTACCCTTATAATAATCACAGTGTACCCTGATTAATAAATTCTATCATTGCCCACCCATCATCATTAACTCTGAACATCATGACCAATTCAAATTTACTCTACTTACTGTGCTGCTATGGTCAATAAATAATATTAGAACATTTTATAATATAACCAAATGTTATACTTATGGCCATAGTTCCTGAAATTAACTGCAGGTTAGAGGCACTGAACCAAAGCAAATCCTGGCTGCCGGATGTTTTGAGCTATGTTAAAACATTGAGTGGAAATGAATGCCCACTGAGAATACAGACTTAAACTGTAAAAATGTTTTCAAGTCAAATAATCTTTTATAAAACACAGTTTAAAGACATATTATTAGCCTACTATGTGTTTGGTTAAAGAACTCAGCTATAAACATTAAAACTGCTAATTTACTCTCACTGTTTCAATATTTGTAGATGAGTTCTTTAATCAATCACCCTAGTAATATGCTACTAAAATCTCTATTGTACAAATCCCACAACACCAAAAGTGCCCTACTTTATCCTTTAATTGTAAGCCAAAGTGAATCAGATGTATACAATGTTTGTTTTCTGTTATCATTTAAGACACACTCAAACCTGGACATTTAAATCTGCTATTTAAAGATTTATTTAAGGCACTCCAGGGTCCAACTTTGATTTATTTTGAACATTTCACTTTTAACCATTCAAAGATTACAACACATTGCATTGAACTGACCACTTGGTTAAGGATAACTACAACCATGAAACTGTCAGAGTCTTGAGAATATGGCCAATGGAAGGTCTGTGCCTTTTGTTCTCAGGTAGATTTGTAAAATAAAGTTTGAATAATAAGTTTAAAAATTTATTGGATTGTTGAATGTTTACATTTTGATTGGATTTCCTAGGCTGTCGGGGAAAATAAACTCTTTGAGAAGAAGAGTTAATTTGTTAGAGCTTTTCTTGATGTCTTTCACTCGGCTTGGAAAGAACATCATGAAAAAGAGTACCCTTTTGGACACTATGCACACAGCATATTTTTCCTAATAGGTGTGAAGAATGGCTGCTATGCATAAATGATTGTTGGAAAATAATTCACTGTAAAACATGACTTAACAAGCAACTCCATCCACTTCTCTACTCATTTCCAATATCCAGAACAACCATCCACACATCTTATAGTTGGCAATATTATCTGTTTGATAACTAATAAACACTTTTTGGAAATAGCTCAGAACTTTACGAATAAAATTATTGAGGGGAAATTGATATTAACACCATAACTAAAGTCACAAGTAACCACAGGTTGTTCCAACACTTTTCTTTTAGTCCAGGTAAAGAGAAGTGAAGGAGACCAAGTTGACTCTACATAGGAACCTCAAACACCGCAATCACACTGCAGTTTAGTAATAAAAAGGCAAAGTGCCCCGTGCACTTCTACAGTTAACCACCTCTGGGATGTCCCGAAACTTTGGGTCCCGCTTATCCCATACTCTCCTTACCTGGGAAAGCTCTCACGGAGCGGCTGGTCACAGCTCGATAGAACCAAAGGTCATTCACAGGTGGTGACTCGAGACTCAGGCACTCAAGCTCCAGTGCCCATCTCCCAGGGAGATGTCCACCGCAGGGAAAGGTGCTGACCGTGCGCACCTCTCCAACCCGAGAGGTCTGCGAGCCTCTCGATGCAGCCCACCAGGAGTGTGGGAGGCTGACTTTCCTAGTTTGACAGGAGAGCAAACTGCATTAGTCTTTTAGACCTTCTCTCTCTGGGCCCCTCCCTCCCGATTTCCTGACTCTTTAATACTATCCAAGCGATGGTTTAAACCCAGCCCTAGGTTATATTATAGGCTAAAAGGCAAGTTACCATTCCCCTTGCTATATACCTATCTCCGCGAAGTCCGGAAGGCTCACCTTCCCAGAGCCTGCCTTTCCTTGCCCAGCTGTGAAGCTGTGCGCAAACTTCTGACTTCTCCTGAGTCTCAATCCTTCAGCCTCGCGCTCCAGCCTCCTCCCCCGCACCTCCCCCGCACCCCCC
>NW_006408528.1:14202943-14219954 GCF_000296735.1 Chrysochloris asiatica | reverse complement strand
CCCCCCCCAACGTCCTCCTCCCCTTGGCAGCAAAGGAGGTGGCAGCGGAATTGATGAGCACCAGCTCCCTTCAGACCCTCCCTCCTCTGCCGGTCCCCTCCAGTCCCTGGAGAGGGAGGGGCGCTCTGGCGAGCACGGTGCGCCTCGGCGCCAGTTCCTCGCCCCGGCCCGCGAGTGGGGCTGCGCCCGCAACGGCTACCAGGCTCCAGTAGCGGCTGGGCTCACCCAAGAGTCCGGGAGACTAAAGCGCGGCGTAAACACTGGAATCAGGCGGGGACCCGAGTTAGACCTAGGATAAGGAAGGATAGGGGAATGGGGAAGACAGTCTGGGCTAGGAGATTCGTAGCCAGTTCCTGGATACAGCTTTCTGGGATCCCTGTTCCCTTCCGGGAGGATGCAAATTGCGGAGGGAGGTGAGTTTCTAAAAGAAACCCCTACCCCCCTTATTCCTTTCACAGTGGCACCCCAGAGCCTTCAACCGCCTCTCGGTAGGATGGGGGGGAGGGGAGGGTAGCACTGGGTATCTTGTGGAGAGAAGGGTTGGCAGTGGGCGAGATAGTGACAGTGGTGTGGGGGTATAAAGACGGCTAAAAGCTGGGGTGCTAAAAGGAAGGAGGAAAGAGGAGGGAATATGGGGGTCCGACTAGCTCTGGATAAACGTCCGGACTTGGGTGATTGTAGGCTGGAGGCGCAGGTTGGATTTGGAGGTCAGCGTCCTCCACGTAGGGAGCTGCTGGTTGACAGAGTAGCCTAGGGTGACTGAGCGCAGTGAGGATGGCGAGGGACAACCAGAATATGGGGTGTTATACTTGGTGTCAGGAACTGCGACCCCCTCTCCCTCAAGAAGAAAGGAAGCTTAAAAAACAACCACACCCCCAAACAAAAACAAAAGCAAAAACACTTGAAATCCGAAGGAGCCCGGGACAATTCTATTCCTGGCAGGATGCAGACAGGATTGGCCCGCGCGCTTTGGTAGGCGAGCAAGTTGGTTCCAAGGACAGCCCACCCTCCCCCTCTCTTAGCCCAGGAATGGGTCGAGCAAGGCAGTAGGTGGGACTCTTCCCTAACTCTGAGAGCATTAAACTAAGGCCACCCGAGACTACCAGGTGGGCCACCTAGGTGACTGAAACTACTCAACAAAACAAATATTAGAAACAACATAACAGAGAGGGGAGAAAGCTAGATGGCTAGGCAGTACATTTTCCCTGCAGACTGAGTTTGTCCTGAGCTCTCTGTGAATGGCCCACCACCAGCCTCAGTCCATCCTCAGATCCCTTTCCTGGGAGGCTCAGTGACTTTAGGCAAAAGGTTTATGTTTCTCTGTCCTCTTCTTCCCAGAGGGACCACCTGTTGTCGTCTAGTCAATTCCAACTCATAGCAACCCTACAGGATAGAGGAGAACTGTTTCATAGCGTTTCCAAGGTTATATATAGCGGACTGCCATATCTTTCTCCAGCAGAGTGGCTAGTGGATTCAAACTGCTGACATTTGTGTTAACAGCCTAGAACTTAACCCACTGCACCATCAGTGCTCCTTCGAGGGATGGCAGGGACTCCTAATTCATTTGCTGGAGCGTTTTCCAGGGGGCCCAAAGTAATTTTGAGTTCAGAAGCAGATCAGCTCTTCCACCAGAAGTTCCAGGGGTTTTGCCCTGCCAGGCTCTCCATGAGAAAGGCCCCTCCTTCTCTGCCACCTCTAGTCTGGTGACCTAGAAGGCTGTGTGTGACTCAGCATGCACTCAAACCTCATGGCACCGCCCCACTGCAGGGAAAGATTTTGTCGCCCCTCAGGTTCCTGGGATCAAAGTGGGGATGATGGTAGCAGTAAGAAATGTGACTAGCAAAGAAAACTGCAAAGGAAAACATACATGCAACCACAAGCACACATGCAGTTAACAAATTAAACTTTACAAGAAACCCTCCCACTTCAGGATTTGGATATAAACATGCACCTTGTGTTTTGACATCCTGGTTTCAGTAGTTTGGTGCTTCCTAGCAGATGCTGACCAGCCTAACGCCTCCACCATGCCCTCTTGCAATGCTCTCTTTTGGAACATTAATTATCCTCTTTCAGTGTAAACAAGATGAGAATTATTAACAAGATGATGGTGTTTGGTTCGCTTTCACAGATCCAAAAAGAGTTGAGTGTCTCCTGTGGTTAACTGCTGAGGGCCAAACATTGAGAATTCCTTTCTGTTGAAGCCTAAATCCCTGAAATAACATTGGGCAAGGAAGAGTTTTGCCAAATGGAGGGTGCCTTTAGCACTATGTGGTAGAACAAACACAGGGAGATGCTTTTGCTGTAGGTTAATTCTAAAACATCCTATGTCACTGTTGCTGACAGCCAGTGCTCTGAGAACACGGATGCCTTGCTCCATAAAGCTACCAGGAAGTATAGGATAAAATCCTTCATCACAATTTAGAATGACACCAATCTTAAAATCAGTGACAAAATCAGAATGGGTTTGTTATGAAGACTTCAACTGTGTGTGGTATAAGCAACCAGAACCAGACTGATTAAAGCGCTTAATGTTGCAAACTGAAGCATGATTTCTTGAGATTTGTATGTCTTTTATATGGATGTAAGTTTGCACTGAACTGCAAATTAAAACATATTCCTTTCTGTGGGTCATAATCCAAATAATCTGAAGATACTTACTTAGAATAGTAACTTTTCCCATAAAATTCCTCTTATTTGCAAATATTCCTTCATATAAAATCAATTACTCAGAGGGAAATTTTGTATTGTGCATAAAAAAAGAAATAAATATTTTAAAGAACGGTGATCACACATGTATGGTGTTTCCACTGTTTTCTTAAAGACAAAAAAATAGGAAATACCCCCCCCCCAAACACACACACACAAACCCACTGTCTAGTGCATTCAGACTCATAGAGACTCTACAGGACAGAGTAGAACTTTAAAACTTGAGGGTTTCCAAGGCTGCACATTTTGACAGAAGCAGACCACCACATACATCTTTTTCCTGTGGAACAGCTGGTGGATATGAACCACCAACGTTTTGGCTAGCAGCCAAGCGCTGTATCACAGTGCCACCAGGACTCCTCTACTGTTTACTTACACCATAGTAATTTCATCTTTATGAGACTTTGTCTCTTTCCTTCTGCCCTTCTAACTGTTTTTCCTTTTTGTGAACCTACTAATTCGGGGAGACAAAGAATTCTGTAGTAAATTTTCTTGTCTCCTGTGTCTGGACACTGAAGAAACAATCTTCAGATGCAAATTCCACTTCAGTTCTGAAAACCTTTATTTTCATTGCTGAGCAAGTTAAAATTTGCCACATGTGGCGGTGGTGGTGGTTATGTACTGTGGAGTTGGTTCCTACTCATAGCGACTCTGTACAGGGTTCCCAAGGCTGTAAATCTTTACGGGAGCAGAAAGCCTCATCTTTCTCCTGTGGAACAGCTGGTAGATTAAAACTGCTGACCTTGTAGTTAGCAACTCAGCTTGTAATCCACTACGCTACCAGAGCTCATATGACCTACCAACTTTACCTCACCAGAACACTTTGTGGTGTTGTTGTTAAGTTCCGTCAAGTTGGTTCCAACCCATAGAGACCCTGCATAGGGTTTCCGAGGAGTAGCTGGTGAGTTTGAACCACCAACCTTGTGGTTCAAACCGACCTTGCAGTCTAGCTCATTAACCCACAGCTCCACACCATACCAGAACACATTACTCATCTGCAAAACCAGAGCTGGAACCAAATGCCAACGGCCTTTCTGGTCCTAAAATTCAGTGATTTTTATCATAAAAGCTCTGAAGACTATGAATTGTGGTGAGTAGAAAGAAGATTGTCTTTATTAAAGACTAACTTGCTAAGATCGACTCTTGAAAATTATAATAATGCAATGTAATGGAGGGGTTTGAAAAACAAGCCATTTTGTCCTATTAGGGAAATTTGTTTATCAATCAAAATGAATTAAACTTTTCTCTTTTTAAAGGAAATTTAGAGAGAAAGTTTCTGACCTCTCTCAAGAATCCAACTGTTAGCTTTAGTAACTCTCATTCAGCAGTTTCCTTACTCTGAGACAGAGCCCAAGTGTTCATGCTTATGTATTTCCTATCTAAAACATGTTCAATATATCTTATGTCATAACACACTGGGCGAGTCATCCATGTTGCTGTTAAGTTAGTTGAGGCGGTTCCAATCTATAGTGACCCTGTATAGGTTTCCAAGGAATGACTGGTGAGCTTGAACTGCTGACCTTGTGGTTAGCAGGCTAGTGCTTATTTTACAGTGCCACATCCACAGGAAACCCCAAGTGTTGAAGATGCAATCCCCACCTCAAGGAGATCAAAAACATTTCATATGAAGACATTTATTCTCTCCTCTTGGAGTCCTGGTGTGGCACTGTGGGTAATGTTCAGGATTGCAAGGTCAGTTTGAATTCCAAGATCGGTAGATCGAGCTCACCTGCTGCTCATTGGAAATCCTATACAGGGTTGCTATAAGTCAGAACCGACTCCACAGCATTCAACAACAAAAACTTGTATCTTCTTCCCGAACAGACAACAGGTGATTATTCTTCATATAATTACCCTTCACAGATTTGGAGACCTTACCATGACAGGGAGCATAGTAAATTCGCTTGGGTAAAGATAAATGATTTCCTTTTGAAACAATTTCTACTTTTACCTGATCATGCTTTATGGGGGGTTGTCTCCTGCTTTCATTGTCAGCCTCTTTTCCAGAAATAGGGGCTGATACACCTGTAAGCTGCTTTTCTCAAGTCATCTTTCCAAGGGTTTAACACGTTTATGTTTCTGTAGTGAATATCTCCTGCAAGGGAGAAAAAAGAAACAATAACAAATTCAGCTTAAACTAGGAAAAACCTTTCCAGATTGTACTTACTTAAACTTTAGTTGGGTTAACAGTTAACTCCATAAATACCTCAGGTTAGGAGACGATGGTTGGGGCAGATATCATTAAGATGCAGTAGACACTAATTGCTCCATCTCTAATGAAGATGGGAAATACCCCAATCTTTCCTAGCTTCTAGGGAGAATATCGGAGTCCTGGTGGGAAGTTGTACGATAAGTACTGGACTGCTAACCATAAGGTTGACAGTTCAAACTGACCAGACACTCCTCAGAAACAACAGGGAGAATTATAGGGGGAAGCCAGGAACTAGGGGGAAAAAACACAGAAGCAGATGTATCTATTCATTCATTCATTTAATAAATAGTTAAGAACTGTTGAGCTTAAAAAGCTTACATGCTAAGGGGGTAGTGGTAATGGTGGTGGTTGTGTGCCACCAAGTTGGTTCTGACATATATACAGCTATCCTGTGTAGAGTTTCCGAGGCTGTAAATCTTCATGGGAGCAGAAAGCCTCATCTTTCTTCCACGGTAGATTCATGGAGCTATAGGTAGATTTGACAGTAACCACACTGACCTTGTGGCTAGCAGTCCATCTCATAATCCACTATGCTACCAGGACTCCTTTATTATTTTTAAGATAATAAAATAAGAAATGACTCATGAATTAAAAGATATGGCAAATGCTTATTGACAGAGGACCATTGACAGGGGACTGAGAGGCCAAGGTAGGAAAACATTCCATAGGGTAGTCAGGGAAGGTTGTCCTTGGTCTCAGATGGGAATGAGATGGTTTTTGGAAGTACACCATCAGACCTTTCTTCTGAGTTACCTCGGGATGGATTCAACCCGTCATCATTTTGGTTAGTACTGGATTCAGGTTTCTACATACCTGGGGCTGGTTCACATGAAGTTAAAAGAGAAGCCTCACAAGGCATTTTTTTTACTTGGATTGCATTGGGAGATATTGGTAGAGCAATAAAATGAAAGGGAACAATGCAATTTCCCACGGAACTTTGACTAAATCTTAAATATTTATAATTCTTAGTTTTCTGATTAGAAATCAATAACTTTGTTGATTTTTGAATGCATAGAATACCATCTATACACTAGGCATTATATTAAGCACTTCAGTACATGATCTCATTTTTACTCCATGAGGTAGTTATGGTTCGTCTCCGCATTGCGCAGATGTAGACACTGATACTTAGAGGAAATACATGATTTGGCAAAGGAGCTAAGACTTTATCATTCTAACCTATATGCTTCTGTATACTTAACTGGTCTTGGTTCCATTATTACTCAACCCAGACACATTCTCACTTCTTGTTGTTGTTATGTGCCGTTGATCCAACTCATAGCGACCCTGTATAGGATTTCTGAGGAGTGGATGTTGAGTTTGAACAGTTGACCTTGCAGTTCAAACCGACATTAAGTTCCAGAGCATTAACCCACAGCACCACACCAGGACTCCATACTCTTACTAGTAGATAAAATAATCTACTACAGGCATAAAGGCATAAGAGCATTTAACAGACAATTCTATGGGTACTACCATATATTATTTTTTAATGGAATGCAAACAAGATTAAAAAAAAAAAAATCTGTTTCAACCAGCTACAAACTGAATACCTATCTATCTGAATAACAGCTTTGGCCCTCCAGGTAGAGTACCAGAGACTGTATAGTCTAATGGTGGGGTCAACACATTAAAATGATTAGTAATTATTCCAAGATTCACAGTAGAAGTCTTTTCCAGTGCTCTTGGAGCTCACAAGAGAGGGGATTAATTCTGCCTGGGAAGAGATTTGTTTTTACTAGTTATCATCTCTCTGAAATTGAATACTCTGGCACTAACAGACTCTGGTGTGGGTGGGCAAGTGTTAGAAACACAGAGCTTTATGTGCCCCAGAAATAGAATTGGGCTTTTTTTAGTATAAAATAAGATGTGACACTTAAATTGCATGGTAAATACACATGAATGAGATTTTGTAGAATATATTGTCCACAGAGTTTTTCTTTGGATATTGTCTTTAAGCATATCTAAAGGATTATTTCCAGTTCATAATTTAAGCAAAAGTGTTATAATTTTGGTGACAGTTTGCATGGCTGGGGCATTTAAGGGGTTGCTGTTGTTAAGTGCCATCAGGTTGGTTCCAACTCATAGAGACCCAATTAAGGGGTAGAGAATAAAATAGAGTCAGTATACTGAGAAAAGACAGTTAAAGAGTAAAAGGAAAACAGTGATGTTAACAATTAGCCTAATTGCTAAAATGGAAACCTAAGATGACGTTTAGGAGCTCTGGTAGCGTAGTGGTTACGAATCGGGCTGCAGGCCACAAGGTCAGCAGTTCGAAACTACCAGCTGTTCCACAGGAGAAAGATGAGACTTTCTGCTCTTGTAAAGATTTATAGCCTCAGAAACCCTGTGCAGGGTTGCTATGAGTTGGAACTGACTCCACGGCACGTAACAACAACAAAAGATGAATTTTAAACAGAATTTGGAATTTGTTGTTCCACCACCATCTTTCTTAGTTTGCTGGAGCAGACAAGAGTGGAGACAGCAGTTGAAAAGGGATGCAGGTTCATAGAGGTTCCTTTACTTGTGGGCATCTCTAGTATTCTAAAATTCTATGATTCTAAGTAACAGTAAAATGGGCATTTGGTGGACATCTATAAATACTTCTTAAATTGAATTTAGTTACATTTGTTGCTGAGAAAGGAAGATGATGAGGGTGCCCCAATATTTCAAAGGTAGAAATTGGAAAGAGAAAGGAGTCTTTTAACATAAACAGAAAAAGCCTGACTGAGCAAAGGAAGGATTAAAAGTGAGGAGAGGACCTGGAGAGATCAGATTCCCAGGGTGATTCCTAAACTAGAGTAATCACAGAGGTGTTTGTTCTTAGAAATTGTCTACAAGTTACTAAACTGACTATAAATTAACACCACACATACATACATACATGCGCCCACATGAATGCATGTGAGTGTATGTGTGAAAATAACATCTTTAGAACCTCATTAATCGCATCTGCTAGTTTAGTATCAGCCTTTACCAGCTTTCCCTTGTCTACTTCAAAGGGGGGCAGCATTTTCCCATGTCCTCTTTATTCTGTTCTATTTCAAGAATGTTTTCTCTCTGCTATTGTTTCTTCCAAATATCTCTTTCTATTTTACCTTGTTTTTAACCCTTTTCTGATATTCTCCCCCTCATATATTGTCATTTCTTCTCCTTTTTAATAAAGTCTGCTTTCTTTTTGTTTCAAAAATTAAAAAATAACCTATATCATTTTCATCTCTCAATGATGAACCATCTAGAATCTCAGCTATTTGAAAACAGCTCTATAATAAATACTACTTAAAAGAAAGTTTTTATTTTTATTTTTAATGATTCTGAGTTGAGCGCTTCACAAAAATGGCCAAACAAAAGTCATCCATATTCTATGCAGATTGTAGACTTGGCTAAGGAATCCTGAACAGTGTTTCTCAAACTTTGAAGTGCTACATATCGGCAGGGAATGTTGCTAAAATCCAGATTCTGATCTGTCAGGTCAGCAGTGAGACCTGAGACTCTGAATTTCTTTCTAGGCCCCAGGTGCTGCGACTGCCTATGTTGTTACTGTTATTAAATGCCATCTACTTGTAGTGGTAGCATAGTGGTTTCGAATCGGGCTGCGAACCACAAGGTCAGCAGTTCCAAACTACCAGCTGCTCCGCGGGAGAAAGATGAGGCTTTCTGCTCCCGTAAAGATTTGCAGCCTCGGAAACACTGTTCAGGGTCGCTATGGGTTAGAAACGACTCGACGGCACTTAACAACAACAACAGTTGTAGTGTAGTGGTTACAAGTTGGACTGCTAACCTCAAAGTCAGCAGTTCGAAACTACCAGCTATTACATGGGAAAAAGATGAAGCTTTCTGTTCCCCCAAAGATTTATAGCCTCGGAAACCCTGTACAGGGTCGTTTTGAGTCAGAACCGACTCACTGCACGGCACACCACCACCACGAGTTGGTTCCATCTCACCACCAGTTGGTTCCATCATTGAACTGCTGACCTTTCAGTTAACAGTCCAGTGTTTGTCCTACAATACCACGCCAGGACTCCATTATTCTCTTTGTTGTTGTTGTTATGTGCTGTTGAGTCGTTTCCTATCCAAAGTGACCCTGCATAGGGTTTCTGAGGATGGCTTAGGGGTTTGAACCACCGAATTTGCAATTCAAACTGACCTTTTAGTCCAACACATTATCCTGCAGTTCTACAAGTATTTAAATGTCTAAAACAAATATATTTTCACTCTAGTTGTGGAATAGTATTGAGTTAGAAGGAATGCAGCTTGGTAGGCTTGGAGACTTAGTAAGAGCAGATCCTATTAACCATGTTGTTGTTGTTCTGAAGTGCCGTTGAGTCAGTTCTGACCCATAGTGACCCTGTATAGGGTTTCTGAGGAGCAGCTGGTGAGCTTGAACCACTGGTGTTGCAGTTCAAATGGCTTTGCAGTCTGGCTCGTTACCCCACAGCGCCACACCAGGTCTACTATTAACCATATTATCCGTCAAATACTCACCTCCATATCAATCCAACTCAACTGTGACATCCTTGGATGCAGGAATACTTCCTCGTTTTTTCTCACACAATACTGACGTTAACAGAATGTACTCACATAGCATTTCATGAATGAGCATCTGTTGTTACGATGATTGTTATTGCTGTTAAGTGCCAATGAGTGAATTCCGACTCATAGTGACCCTGTATAGGGTTTCCAAGGAGCAGCTGGTGAGTTTGAACCACTGATCTTGTGGTTCAAACTGACCATGCAGACCAATGCTTTATCCTACAGTGTTACACCAGGAATATATTATCCATCTGCTACAGATTAATATAATACCTGGATGCTTTCAAATAACTTTTTATTCCTTTCAATAGCTCTGAGGGTGGGCATCATTTGACAGCAGAGGAAACAGAGATTTAGAGGCGAAGAAAGGAAACGAGTAGAAGGTTATCCCCACAGGTGTTGCAAAACCAAGGAAAGCAAAATCGACCACTGGGCCATTTGCTTTTTGAAGTAGCTATGGTTATGTAGCCCTCCTTTCTTCAATTCCCAAGTAAATGAGAACTGATGGTCTATTATTTACTTTTAATTTCTATGCCATATTGATTTTCTTAATACTTTTCATTCTCATATGAGTTTATTAAATAGAGGGTTTCTGGAAATAAATGTTTCTTGTAGAACATTTAAAATTAGAAAGGAAGAAATAAATTATCTATAACTTCACCAGAGATCAGCAACATTAACATTATGACATTATGGCTCATTTCTCCCCAGTAGTTTTTCCATGCTAGAAATATTAATTGTACCTGCTTATCCTTCACTTATTTTAAATTGAGTTTAAATTGAGACAGCAATTCCTTTTGCAGTTTACTTCTTCCAGTCATTATTTTAGATTTGACAGGTAAAAGTACTTTACATAAAGACAAATGTGAAATGTTGAATTACTCTAGCACCAAGATGTTATATCTGAGGGTGAGTGTTAAAGAAGTTCAAAGTATACAATAGATGATTTCCATGCATTCAGAGTAAGTCTTTTCAATTTTCCCTCAGTCTGGAATCTATTTTCCTCCAGACACAACTATAGTAGTATAAATAACTCCTCTATGTGATTGCAGTAGTGTCTGTGTAGAAATAACATTGGATAATATAACTAGAGAGAGAGTCCATCCTCCTTGGTAATAGGCACACACGTACAATATCAAAAAGAAAATTTCAGCATTTGCATAATTTAGATACTAGTATTTATCAGAATTTGAGAAGTATAAGGGATAATGACTATATAACATTTTGTTGTTGTTGTTGTTAAGTGCTGCAGAGTTGGTTCTGACTCATAGCGACCCTGTATAGGGTTTCTAAGGAGCAGCTGATGATTCAAACCAACCTTGCCATCTAGTGCATTACCCCACAGCGCCACACCAGGACTCCTATGGATAGCACTTTAGGTCTATGCTATAAAATCTTCAAGGAGAAGCCCTGACACCAGTTCTATTCAAACTATTCCTAAGCAGAGAAAAAGACGAAATACTCCCAAATTCATTTCATGAAGCTAGTCTAATCCAGATACAAAGAAAATAGCAAGACCAAAGTTGACGATTTGAAAAGAATAAAATTTACAAAGCATGGTACAAATTGTGTCCCTCATGAAAATAGACACAAAAATCCTCAAAAAAAAAAAAAATCATAGCCAATAGAATACAACACCATATAAAAAATAACAAATATACTGTGACCATGTGAATTTCATACCAGGTAGCATAGTGGTTATAAGTTGGGTTGCTAACCTCAAGATCAGCAGTTTGAAACTACCAGCTGTTCTGTGTGAGAAAGATGAGACTTTCTTCTTCTGTAAAGATTTACAGCCTCAGAAACCCTATGCAGGGTCACTATGAGTTGGGACCGACTCCACGGCACATAACCACCACCACCATGCATGCCTGGTGTGGTGCTGCAGGATAAGCACTGGACTGCTAACCACAAGGTTCAAGCCCACTAGCTGATCCTCAGGAATCCTATACAGGGCGTCTATGAGTTGGAACCAACTTGATGACACTTAACAACAACTACAATGCAAAGATGGTTCACCATTCAAAAAGCAGTCAACATAGCCCATTACATAAATATAACAAAGAAGTATCAATAGATGCTGAAAAAGCATTTGATAAAATCCAATACCCATTTCTGATAAAAACTCACAGGAAAATATGAATAGAAGAAAAATTCCTCAGCATAATTAAGAGTATATGCATAAAACCAACAGCCTACATTATTGTATATGAAGAGAGACTGAAGGCATTCTCCTTGTGAACAGGGACCACTTCTATTGTATATTGTATTGTAAGCCCTAGCCAGAGCAATAAGGCAAAATAAATAAATGGAAATAAAAGGCATGAAAATTGGGAAGGAAGAAGTAAAATTATCTCTATTTGCAGATGAAATCTCAGAGATACAGCAAGAAACTACTGGAACTAATAGAAAAATTCAGTAAAGTGGCAAGGTATAAGATCAACATACAAAATCAGTCAGATTCCTCTACATGACCAAAGAGATGTCTCAAAAGTAAATCAACAAGAATGCCCAAATTTGCAGATAGTACCCATTTGACCTAGCTTCGATGGTTTGATAATCAGAACTCTACTAGAGGAAGATAAAAAACCAATTTTTGATAAAGGAAACAAGTGTAAAATTGCTACAATTTGATGAACTCGATCTATACTTATGAATGTAGTAGCTCAAAATACCAACTGAGAGGGAAGGAGTCTTCAAATGAAGTATCACTCTTATCACCTCTGTAGATAGGGACAGGTAACTTAGATATTTGCTACCTAAAATAGGGGGCAATGAAGGCATGAGGTTTCAAGTTTTCAAGAGGGAGTTTAGCTTTTTACAAGAATGTGCAGGGGAACGTAGAGTCCCCACTGAATAGATTTCATTTTGTCTAGATGGGTCTGTTGAAAAGAGATGGGGATAAGATTCTTATGATTCAATAGTGAGTAATTGTTATCATGACTAATTGCGACCATCACAACTGTAAAGGTAGAAGTTTTATAACAAAAATAGGGGAGTAGTTAATCTTATAGACCAGAAACAGAGGACCCTAGGACCATCAAGGGAGAAGAGCACAGGCGGAATGCGGGATCTTATCCAGAGAAGCAGCGACACTAGAGATGGAGGCAGAGATGAAGATATGGAGAGAGAGAGAGCCGCTGAAGACACTAGATTCATGGAAAGAGAGGGACTGAGAGCTGGTGGCCAGGAGGCAGGCTTGCAGAATGTACCCTCTGTTTGTTTCAATTATTGTATATTGCTGAGTGTTTTTGTGTACACCCCTCTACCCCCACAAAAAAAACACATAAGAAAAAAACCACACAAAAAACATAGGGAATGGAAGCAAATACTGTTGAATGGTGATGCAGGGAGGAGACTGTAATCACTGTAATGAAATGATGGTGTAAAGCCGATGTCCTCCCATGTAAACTATCAGTCAGTTCACAATAAATAAATTAAAAAAAAGTAATTCAAGAAAACAGTACCATTTATAACAGCTGCCTAAGAGATGAAATACTTAGGAATAAATCTAACTGGAGAAACAAAAGACCTATACAAAGAAAACTGCAAAATTCTACTACAAGAAACCAAAAGAGACCTATATAAATGGAAGAATATACCATGTTCATGAGTGGTGGTAGTGGTGGAGATGATTATGTGCTGTGGAGTGGGGTTCTGACCCATAGAGATCCTGTATAGGATTTCAGGCTGTAAATCTTTATGGGAGCAGAAAGCATCATATTTTTCCTGCAGAACGGCTGGTAGTTTCAAACTGCTGACCTTGAGGTTAGCAGCATGACTCATAACCACTATGCTACCAGAGTTCCTTTGTTCATGACTTCTACTGTGAAAATGTCAATGTTACCCAAAGCAATCTACAGATACAATGCATTCCCAATCCAGATTCCAACATCATTCTTTAAAGAGATGAAAATTAATCTTCAACTTAATGTAGAAAGGAAAGACTCTGGCTAATTAAGTACTACAGAAGGACAACAAAGTAGGAGGTATCACACTCTCAGATCTCAAAACCTATTATTCAGCCACAGTAGTCTAAACAGCCTGGTACTGGTACAGAGACAGGTGCAGAGAGACCAATGGAACAAAATTGAGAATCCAGAAGAAATCCTGTGGACAGCTGATCTTTGGCAAAGTGCTAAAATCTATTAAAAGGGGGAGAGCTAGATTATTTAACAAATGTGGCGGGCAAAACTGGGTTTCCGTTTGCAGAAAACTAAAACATGATTCACTTATATGTTATGCAAACACCAACTCAAGATGAACCAAAGACCTAAATGCAAAACCTAAAACTATAAAAAGCAACAAAGAAAATACAGGGACAAAATTGTTGTTGTTGTTAAGTGCCGTCGAGTCGATTCTGACCCATAGTGACCCTGTACAGGGTTTCCGAGGAGCAGCTGGTGAGCTTGAACAACCTACCTTGCAGTTCAAACGGCTTTGCAATCCAGCACATTAACCCACAACGCCACACCAGGACTCCAGGGACAAAATTAGGGACCCTAATTTAAGACATAAATAATCTATAAAACATACCCTTTAATGCATAAACAGCAGAAGATAGACTACATAAAAGGGACCGCCTACAAATTAAACACTTAGGCCACCAAGAGACTTCTCGAAAATAAAAAAGGGAACCGACAGAAACTTCCATATCTCAACAACAAAAAGACAATCTGAATATTTAAATGCCAGAAGACATGAACAAACATTTCACCAAAGAAAACGCTTAGCCAGCCAACAAACATTGAAGAAATACTTGTGATCATTAGTCATTATTGTTGTTGTTAGTTGCCATGAAGTTGGTTCAGATTCATAGTGACTATACAACAGAATGAAACTCTTCCTCGTCCTGCACCTTTCTTACACTTGTTGTTATGTTTGAGGCCATTGTTGTAACCATGCAAATCAAAACAACAATGAAATATTATCTTATCCCAGCAAAAATATCAAAGTTCAGAAAGATAAAAAACAAACTAGGTGAGTCTTTGGAGAGATTGGAACTCTCAGCACTGCTGGTGGGACTGTAAAATGGTACAACCACTGTGGAAAATGGTATGGAGTTCTTTAAAAAGTTAGAAATACTAATCCCACTACTAGGCACATAGCCTAGAGAAATCAATACTGGGGCACAAATAGATGCATGCATACCCATATTCCCCACAGCACTGTTCAGAATAGCAAAGACATTGAAACAGTCAAGTGCCCATCAACAGGTAAATGAATAAACAAATTATAGTACATACACACAAAGAACTACTATGTAACACTAAAGAATAGCAAAGGATTCACTAAACACTTCACAAAGTGAATGAACCTGGAAGACAATACGCTGAGTAAAATCAGTCAATCACAAAGTGTAAATATTGTATAAGAACACTGTTATAAAAATTCAGGAAAAGATTTTCACAGAGAGAGAAACGTTCTTTGATGATTACCAGGATTGGGAGCAGAGTGGAGGGAAAATCATCAACTAGATAGTTGTTGTGGTGGTTAAGTGCCTTTGAGTCAGTTCCGATTAATGGCGACCCTGTATAGGGTTTCTGAAGTTTAAATCTTCATGGGAGCAGAAAGCCTCATTTTTCTCCCATGGAGAAGCTGGTGGACTGGAACCACGACCTTCTAGTTAGCAGTCCAGTGCTTATCATATAGCTTAGCATTCATCTGGATGAAGGGAAAGACAATATTTAGGCATAACTCTAAGTTATTGCAGGTTTGGCTCTACACTAATGAAACAAAGTAAATATCACAATAAAGTGAGTCACATGAATTTATTTCCTAGTGCTTTTAAACATTATGTTTATGCTATACTGTAGTATATTAGTGTGCAATATAGCATTATGACGAAGTTTGAAATGTTGAAAAAAAAAATCAAAATGTGATATAGGGACATAAAGTGAGCATAAAACTAATGGAAAAATGGTGGTGATAGACTTGCTCAATGCAGGGTTGCTACAAATCTGTAATTTGCAAATTAAATAAATAAAAATAGGAACAAAAGACCACAATATCTACAAAGGACAAGATGTATGGCTGTACAACAAGGAGATGATCAACACAATAAGACTAAAACAAAAGAAGACAGAAAAATGCACAAGATTTACGGGCAACAAAAGTAAATACCCTTACATGCATAATCTTGCAATATCAGTAATAGCAAACAGTCATCTATGAGTGGATTCAAACGCAGACATGTAAGCTGAACAGGTATGGAAAGGCAACTGGGACCACTCCTAGGAGTATAAATAGGTTTGACAGAGGATATTTTTAAATACATACTTTATGTGCTATAAATACATCCATGAATATAGTAAAGCAAACAGAGGGAAATATATAAAATGTCTTAGTTATAGCTACACACGTTAAAACAATGAATCACTGGGTTTGGGGATTAGGACCACATCTAGGTCAATTGGAATAAGAGCTCACAAAGACAATGTTTTACATCCAACTATGGTGAGTAGAGATGCCTGGAGTCTTGAATGCTAGCAAGCAACCATCTAAGATGCAATGATTTTCTCTCCCCATCTGAAGGAAAAAATTGTGAAGAAATCTAAAGACTCAAGGATACAATTAGTCCAAAGGATGAATGGACCTTACTCACCACAGCCTCCACATCCCTAAGGCCAGAAGAATGAAATGGTTCCAGGCTACCATTACTGTCTGCTCTGACTGTGACCAAGAAGGTTCTGCACAGAATGGAAGACAAACGAAGATCAAAATTCAAAGCCATAATAAAGACCAGACTCCTTAGAAGGTGGCCCCTAGATGTATTTTAAACCTGAAACTAAACCCAATTCTGGGAATCACATTGCAAGAAACCAACAGACAGGCCCAGAAAATGAACATTTTGTGAGGAACATACTCTTCAGAATAATTAACCATAAGAAACTAAAAGGGCCATGTTTGCCCCCAAACAAAATTCAGAAGGCAGGAAGGGACAGGAAAGAAGGAGCAATGGGGAGCCTGGGGAAGAAGTGGAAAGGGTGCTAATGTTAGATTGAGGAATTGCAACTAATGTTATGGATTGAAATGTGTACAAATTATTGAATGGGGGAAAAATCAAAACAAGAAAACACTGTAGGTCTGTTCTACTTTGTTTTATGGGGTTGCTATAAAGACGACGGAAACCCTGTACAGGGTCGCTATGGGTTGGACCCGACTCGATGGCACTCAACAACAACAACAACATAAAGACGACCATCATTCAGCTGCCAGTTTGTTGTACTGTGGTGGCTTGTGCATTGTTTTGCTTCTGGAAGGGATATCACAGATATTTTAAATAGCAGCAGAATTATCCATGGTGATCAGGTTTCAGTGGTGTTTCTAGACTAAGCCAGAATAAAAAGGAGAGGTAGATCGCTAGTGAAAATTTTGTTAAAAGCAGTGTGGCATTGTCTGATATAGTGCCAGAAGATGAACCCCTCAGGTTGGAAGGCATCAAAATATGTTTGGAGGAAAGCTATCTCCTGAAAGCAGAGTTAACCTTAATGATGTGGATGGAACAAAGCTTCATTTGCTGATGTTGTTGTTATTGTTGTTGTTTGGTGCCATTGAGTC
>NW_006408528.1:14200346-14202543 GCF_000296735.1 Chrysochloris asiatica | reverse complement strand
GTCCTCAAGCTGACATCTTTGCTCTTCAACACTTTAAAAAGGACTTGTGCAGCAGATTTGCCTAATGCAATACATAATTTGATTTCTTGACTGCTGATTTTGTTGATAGTTGATCCAAGAAGAATGAAGTCCTTGACAACTCCTATCTTTTCTCCATTGAATAGAATGTTGTCTATTGGTTCAGTGGTGAGGATTTTTGTTTTCATTACACTAAGGTGCAATCCAAACTGAAGACTGGTCTTTGATCTTCATCAGTAAATACTTTAAGTCCTCTTCACTTTCAACAAGCAAACTTGTATCATCTGCATATCACAGGTTGTTAATGAATCTTCCTCCAATCTTGATGCCATGTTTTTCTTCATATAACCCAGCTTCTCGAATTATTTGCTCAGCATACAGATTGAGTGAGTATGGTGAAAGACGACAATCCTGTCACACATCTTTCTTAATTTGAAACAATTCAGTATTCCCATGTTCTGTTCAAACAACTGCCTCTTGGTCCATGTACAGATTCCTCATGAGCACAATGAAGTGTACCAGAATACTCATAATTTGCAAGGTTGTCCATAGCTTGTTATGATCCACACAATCGAAAGCCTTTGCATAGTCAATAAAGCACAGGTAAACATCTTTCTGGTATTCTCTGCTTTCAGCCAAGATCCATCACACATCAGCAATGATATATATCCCTCGTTTCGCATCCTCTTCTGAATCCAGCTTAAATCTCTGGACGTTCTCTGTCAATGTATGCTTGCAGCTGTTTCTGCATTACTTTTGGTAAAATTTTACTTGCATGGAATATCAAAGAGATTGTCCGATGATTTCTGCATTCTGTTGGGTCACATCTCTTTGGAATGGGCACAAATACGAATCTCTTCCAAACAGTCGGCCAGATAGTTGTCTTCCAAATTTCTTGGCATAGATGAGTGAGTGCCTCCAGTGCCACCTCACTTTCATGAAAGATTTCAATTTTGATTCCATCAATTCCTGGTGCCTTGTTCTTTGCCAATTCCTTCAATGCACCTTGGACTTCCTCCTTCAGTATCATCGGCTCTTGATCATATACTACCTCTTGAGATGGTTGACTATCAACAATTTCCTTTTGGTACAGCAACTCTGTGTATTCCTGCCATCTTCTGTTGATGCTTTCTGCATTATTCACCAATTTGCCCAGAGAATCCTTCAATAATGAAAGTATAGGCTTGAATGTTTTTCTTTAGTTCCCCTAGCTTGAGAAATGCTGAGTGTGTTCTTCCCTTTTTGGTTCTCTGACTCCAGATCTTTGCACATTTCTTTGCAGTATTTGACTTTGTCTTCTTTAGCTGACCTTTGAAATTTTTTGTTCATCTCTTTTACCTCCTCATTTCTTCCATTTATTTTAGCATTTCTATGCTGGAGAGCAGGTTTCAGTGACATCCATTTTGATCTTTTCCTTTTTTCTTGTCTTCTTAATGACTTTTTACTTTATTCATGTACGCTGGGTCTTAATGTCTTCCCACAAGTCTTCTGGTCTTCGGTCTTTAGTGTTTAATGTATCAAATTTATTCTTCAGATGATCTCTAAATTCAGGTGGGGTATATTCAAGGTCATATTTTGACTCTTGTGGACTTATTTTCATTTTATTCAGTTTCAGTTTGAATTTGATATGAGCAATTGAAGGTCTGTTACATAATCTGCCCCTGGCCTTGTTTTGATTGATGATATAGAATTTTTCTATTGTCACTTTCTGCAAATGTAGTCAATTTGATTTCTGTGTATTCCATCTGGTGAGGTCCATGTGTATAATCATCTCTTATGCTGTCTAAAGAAGGTATTTCAAATGAACAAATTATTAGTTTTGAAGAATTCTATCATGTGATCTCCAGCATCATTTCTATCACCAAGGCCATATTTTCCAAATACTGATCCTTCCCCTTTGTTTCCAGCCTTTGCATTCTAATCACCAGTAATGATTAATACATCTTAATTGCATGTTTTTGATCAATTTCAGATTGAATAAGGTGGTAGAATTCTTCTATTTCGTCCGCACTGGCTTTAGTGGTTGGTGCATATATTTGAAAAATAGTGGTATTAACTGGTCTTCACTGTAGGCGCCTGGAGATAATTCTATCACAGACAGGGTTGTACCTCATAACTGATCTGGATATAATCTTTTAGACAATGAATGCAACACCATTCCTCTTCAATTTGTCAATCC
>NW_006408528.1:14198758-14199941 GCF_000296735.1 Chrysochloris asiatica | reverse complement strand
CACCACAGTATGACAAACTGACAGATGAGTAGTGGGTTGTTGTTACTAAGTGCCCTCAAATCCATTCCCATTCATAGTGACCTAGTAGAGGGTTTCAGAGGAGTGATTGCAAGGTATGACCTGTGCTTAGCAGGACTGTGTCTATCCTACAGTGCCACACTAGAATAAACAACTGCAAACATTCATTAGTAATCAAAACATGGAATGTATTAAGTATGAATCTAGGAAAAATGACAGTAATAAAAAATGAAATTGAACACATAAAAATCAATATTCTAAGCATTAGTGAGCTGTAATGAACTAATATTGGGTATTTTGAATCAGATGATCATATGATTTAATATGCTGGAAATGACAAACTGGAAGAATGATGTCACATTAATCATCTAAAAGATCATTTCAAAATCTGTCTTGAAGAACAATGCTATCTCTGATAGGATAATATTCATATATCTACAAGGAAGACCAGTTAATATCACTAGTATTCAGATTCATCCACCAACCACTACAATCAATAATGAAGAACCTGAAGAATTCTTCAGCTTCCTCAGTCTGAAATTGATCAAATATGCAATTGAGATGCATTGATAATTACTGGTGATTGAAATTTTAAAAGTTAGAAAAAACAGAGGAAAGATGTTGAAAAATACGACGTTGGTGATGGAAAGGATGCTGGAAATTGCATGATAGAATTTTGCAAAACCAACAGCTTCTTCATTGCAAATACCTTTTTTAAACACATGGACCTCACCAGATGTCATTTGCAGGAATCAAACTGACTACATCTATAGAAAGAGACAACTGAAAAGCTCAATATTATCAGTCAAAATAAGGTCAAGGGCCGACTACGGAACAGACCATCAATTGTGCAAGCTCAGTCTGACGTTGAAAAAATTCAAACAAGTCAATGTGAACCAAAGTGTGACTTTGAGTACAATCCAACTGAATTTAGATCCCATCTCAGAAGCAGATATGGTGCATTAGGCATTGATTACTGAAGACCGGAGGAATTGTGAGATGACATCGTTTTTCTAATGTTGAATCATCCTTGAATCCCTGATATGAATCCCACTTGGTCATGATGTATTACTTTTTGATGTGTTGTTGGATTCTGTTGGCTAGGATTTTGCTGAGAATTTTTGCATCTATATTCATGAGAGATGTTGTTGTTTTTATGTGCCGT
>NW_006408528.1:14190623-14196356 GCF_000296735.1 Chrysochloris asiatica | reverse complement strand
TTGGCAGTTTTTTTGTTTTTGTTTTTTCTTTTAGGGTTTTATAGATGTCTCCCCATTGCCTTCTTGCCTGCATGGTTTCTGCTGAGAGCTCAGAGCTTAATCTGATTTGCTTGCCTTGTAAGTAACATTTTTCTTTTCCCTACATGCTTTTAGGATTCTCAATTTGTCTTTGATTTTGGAGAGCTTGATTATGATATGTCTTGTTGATTTTCTTTTGGGGTCTATCCTTCAAGGGGTTCATTCAGCTTCTCAAATGCTTATCTTCTCATCCTTTAAGATATTAGAGAAATTTTCTTTCAGAAGATCCTCAACTATCTTCTCTGTGGACTTCTGTGATTCTTCCTGTTCTGAAATGCCAATAATTCTTAAGTTATTCCTGTTCATGTTATCTAATGTGAATCTTAGACTCTCTTCAGATTTTTTCATCCTTTTTTCTGCTTGCTCTTCTTTCTTAGAAGTATTAAGAGATTGGTCTCCTAGCTTACTGCTTCTGGCTTCCAGCTCTTCAGTTCTACTCCTTTGCCCTTTCAGTATATTGTCCATTTCTGATATTTTATTATTAATCATTTGGACCTCTTTTTGCTGGTTTTGAATTCTTTCCAAAGCTATATCTATCTTATTTGATTGTTTCTGTAGCATGTTCATGACTTCTTTCTTATTTTTGTCCACCCCTCTGTGGAGCCTTTGGATTTGTCTCACTATCATTCTCCTAAATTCCTTTTCAGGGAGATCCAAAGCCTGCTCTCCTAATGGGAAGTCTATGTATACCTCCAGCTCATTTGTCTCAGTTACTCTTTTCTGTTTTTGGACATGTGCCGACATCTTTTGTTATTTCTTGGACATTTTCAATAATTAGTTGTGTTTTCAAATGATTAAATCAATGTACATTCCTGTACTATTAAGCTTACTGAGTGCCTCCTGGTGAATGTGATCTGGAGATAGGTTTACATTTTCACGTCTCTTATTATTCAACTGTGAGCAATCTTAACAAGTGTTAGCTATCTATGTAATGTGTAGCAGGTGGTATTGACTCCTGTACGGATGGTGGGATATTATAGGGTGTGCTTATATCTTGGCTATATGGCCATGATTGCTGTCTCTTCTTGGGTAATGTAGGTCGAGAAAGCGCCCACCTCCAGAAAAAAATGTAAGACCAAAAACAGAAACAAAAGTAAAAGCAAAAACAAAAACAAACAAACATAAAGAAAACAAAAGCATAGCAAACTAGTTCAGTAGCCTTTGCTGCGCAAGTCAGTGTGCGTGCACAATAGAAACCTTCAGCAGAGAGTGGGGGTGTCCACTTGATCAGGCGCCCCCTCTAGTCACCGCTGTGGAGGTGCACAGAGAGGGAATGAGAAATGAACATGAGAAAGATTGTTCACACTTTTATCTCTGAATATCAGTTAGGTATCTGGGTATGCACAATGTAAATCTCAAAATGACTGCATCCTTGTATATAATAGTGTTGGCTCTTGCCTTTTATAATGCAAATATGGCTTGGCTGTATGACCAGATCTGCTGTTTTGTTAGATAAGGCTTCCTCCCAAGTAGGAGAATCAATTTTAGGGCTAAATCCCAAAGTCAGATGTCATAAGAAACCACAGGAGGATTAACCTCTGGAGTCTATAGGGCTTTTAGATACTTCCTCTTTGCACTGTGGGAAAATTGTACCTAGTGTACGCAACTCTGGTCCCTTTTAGGGATGCAGTCCTACCTTCATGAAGACACCCAGGCTGGGCAGAGAGGGTGTGACAGGGAATAGCACAAGAGAGGAGGAAAAAAAAAAGTTAAAAAAAACCCACGCCTCTTTTTCCACAAGTCACTGGGTGGCTTTTGCACTGTATTAGACTGGCTGTGGCCCTGCCATCTCCTATTGCCTTCTTGCCTGCATGGTTTCTGCTGAGAAACCAGAGCTTAGTCTTATTGGTTCTTTTTGTAGATAACTTTTTCCCTTCAAGCTGTTCTCAGGATTCTTTCCTTGTCTTTGGATTTAGAGAGTTTGCTTATGATGTGTCTTAGTGGTTTTCTTTTGGGGAATCTATCTTTGCTTGGGGCTTAGTCAGCTTCTTTGTTTGTCTTTCATGATATTAGGGAAGTTTTCTTTAAAAAACTCTGACAATTTTCTCTTTTTATTGTGTTTTCCTGATCTGGAATCTGCTTTTTATTGTGTTTTCCTGATCTGGAATTTCAACCATCCATGTTGTTCTTCTTCATGTGTCCCACATACCTCTTAGGCTTTCTTTGGATTGCTATATTTCTGATTGTTTTTCAGCACACTAGTATTGAAGTATTCCATTCTCTAATTGTACCCACAGGAGAATGTTGGTGAAAACCTGAGGATACACCAACATATGGTCATCAATTAAATACAAACATGACAACCCCACAATGTTCCAGAAACAACAGACATGAAGAAACAAGAGAGAATGGCTCGAACAAATGGCCAAGATGCAGAGCCAGAAAACATTTCTGAGGAAGAAAAGGTAATGGAATGAACTGGAAAAGAATTCAAAAGAATGATAATTAGGTACCTTCTAAGAAGCTCTGGTAGCATAGTGGTTACAAATTGTACTGTGAACCTAAAGGTCAGCAGTTCGAAACTACCATCTGCTCCACGGAAGAAAGATAAATCTTCAGGGTTGTTTTTTTTTTTTCATTCTTTTTTCTGATTATTATTTTAGCTTATTAGTATTGATAGCTTTATCTTAAATGTATTATTTCAAGCTTCCATCCACTCAGATCTACTCCTTTGTCCTTTCAGTGTATTTTGCATTGGTGAAAACTTAGTATTAACCATCTGGATTTCTATTTGCAGGTTTTGTATTGTCCCAATCCTTTATCTATTTTCTTTATTATACTTGTAGTCCTTTCCTGAATTCTTTCTTGTTTTCCTTGATCCTTCTGTCAGCCATTTGGAGCTACCTAAATATCATTCTCTTGAAATCTTTTTAAATCCCTTTCTTTTTCTAAAAAAAAAAGATATGAGCTCTGGTAGCGTAGTGGATTACAAGCTGAGTTGCTAACTACAAGGTCAGCAGTTTTAATCTACCAGCTGTTCCACAGGAGAAAGATGAGGCTTCCTAGCTCTGCCTCTAGGTCACTTAGTTGAGCCATTCTGTCATATTTTTCATGTAAACAAAAATTGTCTGCTGCTTTTCAGATATTGTGTTATTGTATTTGTATTAAGTTAATAATTGTATGCTGGTATATTCTTAGGCCTTTACTACCTACCTCCTAGTGGGTGTGATCAGTATCTGTGCACCATTCTATGTTCACTGTTCATGCAATTCAGCTAGGGATCGATTTAGCTGATGTTGGTTGTTGTCACTGGTCCAGTGTATAGCAGCTGGTATTGGTTTTTGCCCAATGGACGCGGTTGTAGAGAGTATGGGTGTGGTTGTCCTTCACGGACATGGTTGCTGTCTCCTGTCAGTTGAGGCAATAATATAAAACACATACACAAGATAGAAGGAAAACAAGCACAAACCAGAAAACAACAATGAAAAGAAAAAAAACAAGCAACAGCTAGAAAAATAATATAGAAACAAAGAACAAAAAGAGGGAGAAGAAAATAACATCATTAAAAAAGGAAAAAATGAAAGACCCAAAACACAATTTAAGTATTAGTAAAAGGAAAAGTGAAAGTAATAATAATAATAAAAGTGAAGATTGACCAAAAAATATATTTAAAAAAGTAAAGAAATAAGCAGCAGCAGTTGGGAAAAAGTAGAAGAAAAAAAGAAGAGAGGGGAAAAAAAAGAAAAGAGAAAAAATAAGCAAAAGAGAAAGAAAAAGCAAACAAAAACAATGCAAGGGGAAAAAACCAAGGACATGTGCTGGTCCCAGAGATGAGAAACTTCTGGGGTTTCCTGCCAGCCAAGGACCTCATATTGTGGATAGGTCAGGCATGAGACAGGAACACTCAAATCTAGATAGAGTTCCTGTAAGGCTAGTTGTTGTCTGTTCTAGGCACCCAAAGTAGTCTGTGCAGATGCCAAAAAGGATCCGGGTATTTCCACCCCACAGAGGAGCTGAGGATGAGAGTTCAGAGCTGATCCAAACTGACTTTGCAGGTTTGAAATAGCTCACACCTAAGTCCAGGCGCTGCAGGTGGTGCTGTTAGCTCCCCACACACTTCGATGTGACTTCAACAGTCCAGAGAGCAGGAGTTTTCCTTGGAGTGCATCTGGGTGGATGCCAGCTTCACCTCTGGTCAGCAGGGTAATGTGGGGTACTAGAAAAAAGAATTTCACCCCTTTCCCCCCAACTATAAGTACTATGCTATTTTTTCTCCTCTACACATCTGTTCAACTGCTTCTCCTAGTGAGGGCTAGTCCAGGGCTGACCAAGACTGACTCTGCAGATTTGGAGTAGGGCTCACTTGAACAGGGCCAATGCAGACAGCTTCTTTAATGGAACCCATAAGAGCAGTGCTCACATCCATGCAGGTCTGACCGCAGGGAGAGCTGGAGATTCCCTGGCGGTACATGCGGGTGGCCGTCACAAAGGGAGTGTGGAGAAGAAGTTAAAATAAATGCACCTTCATCTCTTCCAGCCACAGTTATGTTTCTGCAATGCTAATAGGTTTTCTTAGCTCTGAAGCTGCTCCCAATAGCTCAAGATGGCTGTGTCCCTCTGGTTGGTGGAACAGGTCACCAGTCATCTCTCCTTTTTTTTTTCCCCCCACATCTACTCAGCTCTGTCTCCTAGTAAGCATTCAGTACTTTCTCTATCCCTTCACCTGAAGCTCAGAGTTCCACGACTATCATCTGCACCTGTTTAATTTGATGTTCCATATCTTTTTTTGTAGAGGGGTTGTAAAGCCTTTCTGCCTAGTCCACCATGTTGCCCCCTCTCCAGCCAGGGTATTTTCAATCAGCTCATATGCACGTGAAAGCCAGACAATGAATAAGGAAGCCCAGAGAAGAATTGATGCATTTGAATTTTAGTGTTGGTGAAAAATATTGAAAGTACCATGGACTGTTACTTACATTTGTACTTTTGTATAACAAGGATCATTTTTAATCTACAAGAAGAATGAACAAATCTGTTTTGGAAGAAGTATGGTCAGATTGCTCCTTAGAAAGAATGGTGGCAAGACTTCATCACTTGTGCTTTGGACATACTGTCAGGAGGGACCAGTCTCGGGAGAAGGACATCATGCTTGGTAAAGTGGAGGTCAGCACAAAAGAAGAAGACCTCCAATGAGATGGATTGACACAATGGCAACAATAATGGGCTCACACATAATAACAACTGTCAGGAATGGCAAGGCCTAGGCACCATTGCTTATGCTGTATATAGGGTCCTATGGGTTGGAACCAACTCTATGACACCTAACAACAATAATAGTAGTTGAAATCATCTCAATGGCACTTAACGATAATAGAAAGTCCCTCGTTAAAAGACATCCATTCTTTTTACTACTTTGGGGTGCATCAGTAAATAATAGACTCTATGATCTTACACATTATCATTTAGATGAGAAAGAAAGAGAAGTGATAGAGGGTGGGATATATCAATAGTTTTATTTCTGAAAAAATTCAAGTAAATATGATCAGTTATTAACATCTTTCAAATCTAGTTAATGGGAATATTTTTTCTCTTAAGTTAACTTTTACATTTCTTTATTATGGCTAAAATTTGTTGTTGTTGTTGTTAAGTGCCATCGAGTCGGGTCCGACCCATAGCGACCCTGTACAGGGTTTCCAAGGGTGTAAATCTTTACGGGAG
>NW_006408528.1:14189371-14190523 GCF_000296735.1 Chrysochloris asiatica | reverse complement strand
GCTTTCTACTCCCGTAAAGATTTACACCCTCGGAAACCCTGTACAGGGTCGCTATGGGTCGGAACCGACTCGACAGCACTTAACAACAACATGGCTAAAATAGTCTATAATTAAATAATAAAAAGTCTTTTTAAGGTAAAATATACATGTAACCCCTTATCTCAAAATAATCATAATAATAATAATTTAAAAAACTTTTTAGTCAAGTTCTGATACCATTCCACATTTGACATTTAGAGGTAGCCTCTTACAGAACGGTGAGTTGAGCAGGTTGTCTTCTTTTGGTGTGTGTTTTTTGTGTATGATTGAAAATCCAGACTCATATCAGAAGTTTCAGAGACTCATTACTTCTCTAATATATATCTACCTTGGCTTGTGGACTCAAAAATTACATCTTCATCCAAAACCAGAGAAGGCAAATGTCTCCTACTAAGAGAACACACTGTATTAGAATTAATAAATTCTTGAGTGAGAATGTCTGAAGCAATAAACGCTCTGTATTTTTGTTGTTGGTATGAAATCTAGAACATGCATTCATTGGAAGAGAAATTACTTAGGGAGACCTAAAACACTGCTATAGACTCTTTTAATATTTGCCCTTTAGCTTAAGTCTTATCATTTCCATGGAAGCGCCTTTCTAAAATAAAGTGATGCTGCTGTACATTTAAGTAAGAAGATAATTTTTAAAACTTCTACTGCTATAAAAATTGTATCCTGTCAGCCTTTAACACACATACATGCACTTAAAAAGCGGAGTTTTAAAAAAAATGTTTTATTGTGAATTATGTGATAGTTTATACGGGAGAACATTAGCTTTGCATTCATCCTATCGTATATTGTTTCACTGCAATGGTTACAATCCCCTCCATGCATCATCAACCAACCAAAGGGTATATCCTGCAAGCCTGCTGCACAGTCGTCAGCACACAGCCCCTCTCCCTGTCTGGGTCTAGAGTCCCTAGCCACTCCATCTCTCCACATCATCATCTCTGCCTCCATCTCTAGTGTCACTGGTTCTCTGGGTAGGGTCCCACACTCCACTCTTCTCCCTTGATGGTCCCAGGGCCCTCTGCTCCTGGACTGCTACAAAATGTTTACCTTTACATTTCCAACCCTTATAGTCAGTCCTGATAACAATTATTCACTATTGTA
>NW_006408528.1:14186690-14188502 GCF_000296735.1 Chrysochloris asiatica | reverse complement strand
ATGGTGTGCTGTGTTTCTCAACTTTATTAAATGTTGAATCCTTGCTTTTCTGTGAGAGACTGTTCCGAGGAACACAGTCTGGGAAATGCTACATTCCATTTTCCTACAACTTATGTTATGATTTCATTTTATGTCATTTGTGTGTTGTTGTTGTTGTTATGAAGTGCATGTCATCTGATTGTTGTTGTTGTTAGGTGCCATCAACAGAGAGACAATACTCACAGTGATGGGATTTATTAGGAAAGCAGCTAGTTACAATTCAGAGTCAAAATGTTTAAGATACAATTCTTCAGTCAGGGATAGCCTCCTCTTATCCATGCCTGAAGGCATGCCTCTCATTGTCCCTTAGACTCTCTTGGGCCCTGCAATGCACAGACAGGTGTTACAAAGCTCTTTCAGCTCTTCCAGTAAGTGCTTGGAGACATCGCATTCCACCAGCAAGTCTCATGTCCAAAGACACTCAGCTTCCTTGCACCATTAATCTAGAAGCCCATCATGCTGTCTCATGATTCTGCTGCCACTGCTTCTTTACCACTGTTTCTCACCACCTCCCTCTGTCTCTGGTGTCACAGATCTCTGCCTCCTGAGTCTAAGAGGTTCACCACTGGGATCTCAGGTTCAAAGGACCCATTCCATTGCTGGATATTCTTCCCTGATGGTAGTGAAATCCTCCTTTCTGCCTCTGGAATGGCTCAGTTTAAGCTTAGAGATGGAAAAACTGACCAATCAATCCCCACATTATGGTTCCGTATACCTTATTTGCATGGTCCCACCCCACAAGGGTGCTCTGCCCACTATTTATATTATTACCGAGTTATCCAATCCTCCTGGTGGTTCACAAGCACATCACATTTACATAGTCCTATTTGATGGCACTTAACAACAACCACACAGTCATTTTGTGGGAGTTACAAAGTCTATAGCTATAAGGATCATGCTAAGTAATTAACTGAACAATAAACAGCAACCTTGGAAGAGAGTTAGGTGCATGGATTTATCATAGACATCCTTTGATGCTGAGCCACATATCACTAAAGGGAAAGAAAGTATTCTCAGACTTTTATCTCCCTATTATTGCTGTTAGTTTCCATATAAAAGGCTATGACTCATGGCAACCTCATATATAACAGGATGAATGTTGCCTCATCCTGTCCCATCTTCATAATCATTGGTATGCTTACGTCTGTTGTTGTGAATATTGTCTTGCCATCTGCCATAGATTGCAACATGTCCCTCCTCCCCCACCTAAAATGTGTGCGAACTGGACTGGGTCATGACTGTCAGTGGTTTGGCAGCTATTTAATGATGTAATTATCCCCAGTGCTGTGATATGATGTGATCACTCCATCAGCTGTAAGGGGATTCGGGTGGGAAGCAAACCCCTTACTCAGGTCAACATTGATCTAAGGGGACTTCCCCTGGGCTGTGGACGAGACCACCTTTTATCTTTCAAGAGACAAAAGGAGAGAGAATTAAGCAGAGTGAAAGACCTACTTTTTGTTTGCTAATGCTATCTTTCTCTGCTATTCATAAGGTTTTCAGTGACTAAATATTCTGAAGCAGTTCGTCACTCCTTCTTCCTAGTCTGTCTTTGTCTGGAAGTTCATCTGAAACCTGTCCACCATGGGTGACCCTGCTGGTATTTAAAATACTCGTGGTGTAGATTTCAGAATCACAGCAACTCACAAGTCACCACAGTACGACAAACTGACAGAAAGGTGGTGGTATTTTCAATAACCTTATATGCATGAATAAGCAAGACTGTAGAAGAATTGATGCTTTTGAATTATGGTGTTGGAGGAGAATATTGAA
>NW_006408528.1:14179939-14186090 GCF_000296735.1 Chrysochloris asiatica | reverse complement strand
TTCGATATTCTTCATCAACATCATAGTTTGAACACATCTATTCTTCTATTTTCCCTTTTCACTATCTAATTTTCACATATGAAGTGATTGAGAAGGCTTTGGCCAAGTATACCTTAGCCTTCAGTGAAATGTCTTCTCTTTTTAATATCTATTACTATGGGACTCGACGGCACTTAACAACAACAACAACAACAACACATCCATATGAAGATAACAAACATTCAGGTGTAGAATTCAGGGCAGAGGTGAGGACTGCAGAAAGATATTTGGGACTCACTTGTGAATAATGAATAGTTCATTTGTGAATAGTGAATAATCAATAATTATGATTGATGTTATGTGGAGAAATGAATCAGTGAGTAGTAAAGCAATAAAGTAAGATAAAATGAAGAAGCAAATGGATCTTCCTGATTAGTGTGACACTTTAAATGTTTAAATTGACTTAAACTAGTCTTTTTGAAGCCAAGAAAGTTGCTTCTTTCCTCCCTGATTGGATTTAATGATCTGCAATCTATCTCTTATTATATTTTTTATTTTCCCAATTAACAAGACTTGTAAAGGACAAATAGTGTCCCACTCAGTATCATTCCATGGTCCTTTGCTTCTTCTTCTTGGCTTTCCTTCTGGAAGCACTCCATACAATCTCACATATTTTAACATCTCACACTCTCAATAAATATCTCACAATGTTGTTCATCGGCCTGTTCTTACTCAGTTATGAGGAACCCCATTTAGGTAATGAAAAAGAAATATTTTAACCAAATTATAGCTAAATGTTGGAAAGTTTTTTGGCAAGCATGTACAAGAATCTGTTTTATCATTAATTCCATGTAGAGTTGATGAACACAAAATTTTTAATTAAATACCATATCACTTTAAGAAATAGCAAATTGTATTTAGTAATGCCATTTAACAGAAAATATATGAGTATGTATTTCTGTGACTATGGAAGATTAAAATGCATTCTTTCATTTCTCTTGCATTTGAACATTTTCCTTTTATCATAGACTATTAATTATGTATGGAAATAGTCCAATACACTTGTTGCCTTTGTTTCTTATGCCCTGTTTATAATAAATACTGGAAATGTTCAAGATAGTCAAAGTAACTTTTGTCTATTGTCATCCAGTTCTGACTCACTACTCCTAATGTAGCCTTCAAGTAATTATTATACTTGATACACATGGACTAGACTGAACTATAATCTCCTTGTATAAAATTTATATGATTAGAATCATGTGTTTATCATTGTTTACTTTTATTTTTTTCATTGCTATAAACATGTATGTAATGAAGTATTTGACATTTCAACACTCCGTACATGAACAGTTAAGTGACATTAATTATATTTTTCATGTTGTCCTAACATCATCTTTATTTGTTTCTAAATTATACAATCACCCTTAACAGAAGCTCAGTGTCCCCTAAGCATTGAATTTCCCTTTCTGACTTCCTCCCATCAGTCCCTGGTAACCAATCATAAATTATGGTTTCTATATATTATAGTCTCTATACCTTTGTGCGAGGAGTCCTAGTGTGGCGCTGTGGGTTAATGAGCCAGACTGCAAAGCCATTTGAACTGCAAGGTCGGTAGTTCAAGTTCACTAGCTGCTCCTTGGAAACCCTATACAGGCTCGCTATGGGTCGGTATTGACTCGACAGCACTTCACAACAACAACAACAGCTTTAGAATCTTAACTATATCACAAAACTACTTGATCTCCACCACTTTTTTCTGACAGACAAACTGCAGATGCACATATGCAGATGATACAAACTTGTTTGCTGAAAGTGAAGAGGACTTAAAACATTTACTGATGAAGATCAAAGAGCACAGCTTTCAGTATGGATTACATCTCAATGTAAAGAAATGTAAACAAAAATTCTCATCACTGGACCAATAAGCAACATTCTTATCAATAGAGAAACGATTGAAGTTGTCAAAGACTTCATTCTTCTTTGATCAACTATCAACACTCACTGAAGCAGCAGTCAAGAAACCAAAGGATGTATTGCATTAGGCAAATCTGCTGCACAAGACCTTTATAAAGTGTTGAAGAGAAAAAGATGTCAGCTTGAGGACGAAGGTGCAACTGACCCAAGCCATGGTATTTTTAGTAACCTCATATGCATGCAAAAGCTGGACAGTGAATAAGGAAGACCATAGAAGAGTTGATGCCTTTGAGTTATGGTATTGGAGGAGCATATTGAAAGTTCCATTGGCTGCCAAAAGAACCAATAGATCTGTTTTGGAAGAAGTGCAGCCATTGTGCTCCTTAGAGGACAAGATGGTCAAACTTCATCTCTCATACTTTGGACATATTGTCAGGAGGGACCTGTCACTGGAGAAGGATATCATGCTTGGTAGGTGGAGGGTCAGAGAAAAAGAGGAAGACCCCCCAATGAGATGGATTGGCCAAGTGGCAGCATCAATGGACTCAAGCGTTGCAACAGTAGTGAGGTTGGCTCAGGATCGGGCAGTGTTTCGTTCTTTTGTTCATAAGGTTGCTATGGGTCGGTACTGACTCGATGGCACCTAACAACAACTTGATCTAAGAATAGAGCATGTGTTTTTTTTGTTTTGTTTTGTTTTTTGTTTTTTTTTAAATGCACTCTTAATTTAATAGGCAACCTTATACAGTTCACTATATGGTTTATGGAGTCTTGGTGTGGTGCTGTGGGTTAATGCACTGGACTGCAAAGTTGGTTTGAACTGCAAGGTCGGCAGTTCAAGCTCACTAGTTGCTCCTTGGAAACTCTGTATAGGGTTGTCTGGGTCAGAACTGACTCAAAGGCACTTAATAACACCAACAGAAGACTTATAGATGATGGGTTTTTGACAAACGTACTTGGAAAGCTAGGACTGTACTCAAACTTTGCAACTTGCAGATTCAGATTTATTAGAACATGTTTCGAGGGTTGGGAAGTTGACTTGCCATCTGGGGGTTGACAACCAGCCCTGCTCAATTCTCCCTGATTTTTGTAAGGTCTGGGAAAGAAATGCCTTCTGGGCATCTATTAGGTGGAAAGAACACTTGCTTCGATTTTGCAATGGTAATGTGAAGCTCAAATTGTTTATCTCTGCTTCCTTGTTGTTAAGTGCTATCAAGTTGGTTCAGATTCATATTGACCTTATGTATAAGGATTCCAAGGAATGGCTGGTAGATTTGAGTTGCTGATCTTGCAGTTTAAACTGACCTTACAGTTCAGTGCTTATCCTACAGCGCCACACTTGTTGTTGTTTTTAAGTGCCGTGGAGTTGGTACTGATTCATAGCGATCCTGAATAGGGTTTCCAAAGCTTTAAATCTTTACAGGAGCAGAAAGTCTCATCTTTCTCTTGCAGAACAGCTGGTAGTTTCAAACTGCTGACCTTGCGGTTCGCATCCCGATTTGTAACCACTATGTTACCAGAGCTCCTTACTAGGACTCCTAAATATCAATATCAGAGTTCTAAAGCAACAGAGAAAAAATATGGAGTCTAATAGTAGATGTCTGTAGTTGTTGTTGTTAAGTGCCATTGAGTAGGTTCCTGTATAGGATTCTCAAGGAGCAGCTGGTGGGTTTGAATTGCCAACCTTGCAGTTCACAGTCCACTGCTTATCCTACTGCTCCACACCAGAAGTCCCAGATATCTTTAGTACTTCTGTATAAATCTGAGGGCTCAGTACAATGTTTTCTCTTAGGATTCAGCACTAGGCACCTGTAAGTGGACAGAAAAGCCATCTACTCAATGATTCAGGTAAAAGTGTTGTGGGTAAGATAATTTTACAATGGGGTCACTAGGCAACATTGATGAGTACATTATGTAGGTATTTTCTAGAATGCTGGGAATCACTGACCTAGGACTGATCACGTTTTGTTTTGAATGTGGAGGAAGGTGGTAATTTTAAGTTACACAATGATTATCTCCTACATACCTAACATTGAGTCAGAGAAAGAGTTGAAAGTTTCCATGACCTCTCTGATAGAATTGAGTGAAAGAGATCTTAGATTACTGATAACTGAGAAAAGACATAATTCATATTTCCTGTCTCTCCCCTTTGAAATCACTGAGGTTTAGTATTTCTATAATCCATGTCCCATAATTCTTTGGAGGAATTTAATGGTGATATTTACTCCAATATTTTCAGGGCTCTTTCCTGTTGGAGGCATTGTAGTGAGGCGGTTATAACTGACCATTCTGGGTCCAGCCTACATAGGTTTGTCTCCTGACTTTTTGTGTGGTCTTGACCAACACATTAATTATGTAAGCTTTAGTTGCCTTATTTGTAATAAAGGCATGATAATAGTGTTGCCCTCACAGACATTTTTAATGAGAATTAAATGAGAAAATCATATCATTAATGTGGCATACACCAGACACTGAATGAAGGTTTTAATATATAATATTCATTTTTTTTTCTAAAGTACTAGAGTTTTGCTTTTTAAACTTCTATTCACACCAAACAGAAAACTTTGTTAATCTGTCATGATGGTGATAACTCTTGGGACTTTTTTTCTTTCTCCAAGTAGATAAATTATTTCACAGCTTATCAGCTGTGATCCGGTTCCTTAGTTCATATTCAGGCAAAATTGCTTTCTCAAATAATGGGAATTGGGTATGGAAACTACAAAATCAGGACAAAGGATGTTAAATTGCTATTGCTAATATAACTTACTTTGAGCCTGACACTATAGTATTTTACCTACTATCACAGTGCCCAATTTCTGCTTGAAATAATTCTGCATTCCTTCACATTTTACGGAGCGTTAGCCTGACTGACAATTTGACAGTCAGATAATCTAAACTGATGGCATTGCATCCCTTTTTTAACTTGATCGTCCAATTCATAGGAACAAAGAATTTCCATTTGGTGTATTAAAAGGAATGTGGGGAAAGTATATATACATCCACAAATTGATTTATCTATGTATGCAGCATATCTCTGGTAGGAAGAAAAATAAGCCAATGTTATAAAATATACCACCAGGAATTTATTTTCTTAGAAGTTCAAATAATGTATGTTGGGGAAACTATTAGAAGTAAAATATTAGCATTGTATTAAAAAACAAGAAACAAGAATTGAGGACACTTGGAGTCAAATAACATCTAATCTCTGCTTTGACTCAGCCATGCTTTCTCCTCTTGAGGTCACAAGGATATATAAATATGTTGTTCTTTGTTCTCACTCATAACTACCCTGCATAGGGTTTCTGAGGAGTGACTGGTGAGTTTGTACTGCTGACCTTCCAGTTCAAACTGACCTTCCGGTCAAGTGCTTATGCTATGGCTATACACACATACAAGGGTGAGCCAAAAATTATCTGCACTCTAGCTGCAGAATTTATTTAAATCAACTTTTAGAAAATTCAAATACATCATTTTTGACATAATCTTGCTTTTAAATGCATTGTATCCATCTGTCGTATTCCCTTATTAAAAAGTGTTTTAGGCTGAGCTGTGAGCCACAAATGCACCACTGTCTTCACTTCCTCATCAGAGGTGAATTTTGTTCCCCAAAGGGATGTTTTCAGGGGACCAAACAGGTAAAAGTCCCATGGAGCAAGATCAGGACCATATGAGGTTTTAACGTCTCAAAATGAAGTTTTGGCAGAGTGTCAACAGTGTGGGGAAAGATATTTGGGCTTGCATTATCATGCAAAATCACAATGCCTTTGGACAGCAGCCCTCTACGTTTAATTTGAAGTTTAAGCTTTGACTCTTCAATGAGCACCTCACTCTAATAAGAAATGTTGGTTGTTGAACCTTTTAACTGATAGTGTTCCAATACTGGCCCTTGAGATTCTCAAAAAACTGTAAGCATCAATTTTCCAGCTGATTGGTTGACTTTTGAGCTTTATCTCGGTCAGCAATTCAGTCTGTTTTTATTCTATACTCCTCCTTTTATTATCAAGCTTGTAGTTATGAATCATATCTCGACACCAGTAACAATTTTTTAAAGAAACTTTTCCCTTTCTCGAGTATTGGTCCAAATTTTGTCCACGTACACACCTGCCCAGCAGTGATCTTGAACAGAAACTGCTGATAGGAGAGTGCAGAAACAGAAGTTTTAATATAACTGGAATGTGGATAATTTTTGACTCACCCTCATATGTGTGTGTGTGTACGCACGCACACACAGAAAGAAAGCAAAATAAATAGATAAATA
>NW_006408528.1:14175598-14179704 GCF_000296735.1 Chrysochloris asiatica | reverse complement strand
CACTCCCCCACTCCCCAAGTCTTCAGCACACAGTCGCTCTCCTTCTCTGGATCTAGAGTCCCCAGCTGCTCCATCTCTCCATGTCATCATCTCTGTCTCCAACTCTGGTGTCTCTGTTTCTCTGGGTAGGGTCCCACACTCTGCTCTTCTCTCTTGATGGTCCTAGGGACCTCCACTCCTGGACTGCAAAGTCAATCACTCCCATTCTTTTGTTACAAAACATTTACCTTTACATTTCCAACCCTCATAGTCAGTCCTGATAACAATTATTCACTCTTGTACCATAAGAGACCTATCCCCATCTCCTTTCATCAGCCCCACCCAGACAGATTGAATACTACTCAGTCTAGATTCTACCTTCCTCCATGCCCTCTGGATCTAGGCTTCCTCTTGAAATCTTGTAAGCCAGCCACTTCTTGTCTATGTAGGCCCCCATTTTGGGTAGCCAATGTCCAAGTTGTCCAGCCCCGTCTACTCTGTGTATGGAGAGGGTGGGAATGATCCTCACTGTAAAGATTTGTTCCCTCTTTTGAGCTACTGCATCCGTAGGTATAGGTCAAGTTCATCAAATTGTATCAGATTACTCTTTATTCCCTCTTCTTTCTTTTTCTAGTTGAGCTCTGATCATCCAGTCATTGAAGCTAGGTCAAGTGGGTATTATCTGCAAGTGTGGCTGTTATTATGCACATGGCCTCTCTCCTTATAAGCTGGACGCTTCATTTTCCACTCTAGTCCTCTGTGGCTATATCACTGACTCTGGGTCCAAGAGTCCTCAGGTATTGCCACACTGCTGGCCAACCAGGTTTCCACAGGAGTCTACTGAATGTTGTAGGGCTTAGCTCACAGCTTCATTGCTGGTTTTCCCTCACTCCCCCTTATCGGTGAACAAAGTGGTCACCAATCAGTTCACATGCCTGCTCGTGTATTCCCATTGAGTTTTAGTCTTGGAAGGGGGTTTGTCCTGAGAGGACCCCACCACTGCCTTGATGTCACCTGGGCAAGCAACTTGCTTGTTCTTATAGTAGTAAGTCTGACTACCATTATTGTTTTGTATTTTTCCTGTCAGTCTTTATTTCAAGAAGTATCTTCTATTCTTCTAGCCGCTCCAGGCTGGCCTGCTTGTCCTTTCCAGTGGAAATTTCCCACCTCAGAAGATTCTGGATGGGATTCAGAATTCCCCCTATGGTCTTATGTAATGCAGAGGTTCTGTAGGACGCCTCCTTCACTGGGCATGTTATAGCCCCATTTTACATATTTCAATCAGTTATAGGCAGAAGATGGACTTACAAGCTTTCTATGATGATATTTTTGGCTATTCCTTTCTCTCCCTCTGAAGTGTCTATTTTATAATGGTATGCCAGGGAAACCAAGATTCAAAAGACAGCTAAGCATCTTAACATTATTTCCCCCCCTTTTGCCCATTCCAACCATGTCTCAATCCCTGTATTCCAGAGCCCTGTTGTTCCAAGGTTGTGCACACATCATTATTTTCCTCTGTCCCACTTAGCCCATGCAAACTTGCCTAATTGTTCTTCAATTCCCCTCTCCACTATTGTGTATTACCCCCCTCCCTAGCACCCAAACTATCCTGTGTCTATTCCCTGCCCTGTATTCCACCTTCCCCTCCCTCCCCTCATGCTACCCCCACATCCTGGTAACCACCTAAGAGTTCCCTTTTGTGGTTTAGTATGGGTTTTTCTTCTTAGTCTTTTACAGTAGTGGTCCTATGCAGTATTTCTCCTTTTGTGACTGATTAATTTCACTCAACATAATGTCCTCAAGGTTCATCCATGTTATGTGGTGGCTTGCAGCTTCCTTGTTATTCTTCAAGGTAGCATAATATTCCATTGTGTGTATGTACCACAGTTTGTTTACCCATTCTTTATCTACTCATATTATGGCTCATATTTCTTGTTGGTAAATACCAAGTAGAGGAATTGCTGGATCATAAGGTATTTCTATTTCCAACTTTCTGAGGCAGCGCCATGTTGCTTTCCAGAGAGGTTGGACCATTTTGCAGTCCCACCAGCAATGTAGGAGCGTCCCAGGACACTTCATTCTTGACTTGGGGTTTTGCTCTAGCACCAAAGTGAAGCTCTGGTAGGTAGATTGGGCTTTATGGAAAGACTGCTTTACCCTGTGTATGCTAGGCTACTTCTCATCAAGACCACTATTTGAATCTAGGATCTTACCATCTCTGGTAACATCTTGCTGGTGTTTTGAGAAAAAGCAGTCAGAGAGAAACAATATAGAAAGAGAGAGTGATAGAGAAATGTACTCCACTGCCTAGCTAAATGAAACTGGACTTATTTTCTCATTCTAGAGAGTCTCCTAGTGAGTCTAGGCCAAGCACTCAGGAAGGAAAAGTAAGGGAGAAGACATAGCTAGTACTTCTTTAAAGAAAAACAAACTCTGTACCCCTCTCAGACTTGTGAATAGAAGAGAAAAAGAGTAGTAAGAACCAGTGAAGACGACATGGACATTATCACCATAAAGTTCATGGATACTGTCTAAAGTGGGTCACACCTCTTTGTGTCAGACCTGTTAACCAATAGTTCCTCCCTGTGAAATTCAGCGTAGCATCTGCTCATCCTTGGCGCTTGCTGTTGTTGTTAAGTGCTGTCAAGTCAGTTCTGATTCATATCGTCCCTATATAGGGTTTCCAGGAATGGCTGATGGGTTTGAACTGTCCGCCTTGTGGTTAGCAATCTGGTGTATAACCTACAGTGCCACACCAGGATTCCTTGGTGGTGTCGTTGTTGTTAGGTGCTGTTGAGTCATTTCTGACTCACAGTGATCCTGTGTAGGGTTTATGAGGAACAGCTGGTGATTTTGAACCACCGACCTTGCATTCTGTTACTAAATTCTGATTCATCTTTGACTCTTATATAGAGGAGAGGTTGAGGAGAAGTGTAAGTTCCTCTTTCTATAAGTCAAAATGTCAACTCTTTGTTCTTTCCTCTGTTAATTCCATGAAGTGAATATCAAGTCTTTGATCAACTAATTAAGAGTCTGTCCCTCTTAGGGGAGGATATGAGCAAGCATTAGTGAGTCCTACTTGTACTGTTGGGGTACTTTTCTTGAAGAGTCTCATTGCTCTGTTTTGTGAATCTGGGACCGATGATAAACGCATTGAGCTCTTCTGTTCTTGTTATCTATTGAGGTGTGACAAATTACCCCAAAGGAGAAAAAGCAGGTGATGCAACAGTTTATGGTAACTGGTGTTGTCGCATTCTAAGCTGGACCATGTGAAGCAATACTTTTCACTAACGTTGTGGGTCCAAATAGCTACAAGACAAAGCAGGTTAGGAGTCTTTTCTCCCATCTTTCCAGAATTTGCCATTTTGTTGAAAGACAACTCTCAAAGAAAGACAAATGAGGGACAAAAGATTATTAGATTCGACTCTAACATTTATTGACTTGAACTTTACCCAGACCTCATACTAAGAATGTTAAATCATCAATTGGTGTCAAAGACTGGAGTTTACTTCTGAGTCCAGGGAGTTTCATCCTAAACCAAGGGCATGGGATTGACTGGTGTCTGTGATTTTGTTAACCTAAAAAAAAGTCAGCACTGAGAACATTCATGTTTCTTCTTAGGAAGGAAATTTTTTATTCCAGTAATAAAAATATGTGGTCTTCAACTTTCAGCCAAGAAGTAGGTAGGTATATTGAGGGACAACAACACTAGTAATGTATGTTCACTATGAATGATGAAATGGCCAATCATTCAAAACCAAAAGGGCAACATTTACCTATGAGAAGATGGGCAGAATTAGGAATTACAGGGAAGAGGCAGGGTAACTGTTGCTTAGAGGGTATTGCAATCAGTGAGATGAAACACTGTATGAGTTGTCGAATGTAAAACTGATGTATTTGTCTGAAAACCTTTACTCAATTCACAATGGGAATTTTAAAATAAATAAGTAAATAAAAATATGTACATTTTCTGAGACCACATGGAAGTGTCTGAGCAGAACCCCTCATCCAAGTTTCTTTATGACAAGTGTATTAATGTTCTCTATCCTCTCAAATGATGCATTTTCATGATGCAAATAAACAAAATGGCTTATAGTATATAACAAAATGAAGAAACTGCCTATATT
>NW_006408528.1:14171307-14175177 GCF_000296735.1 Chrysochloris asiatica | reverse complement strand
GAAAGGTATGTGCCAGGGTTGCATCCTTTCATCATACTTATTCAATTTGTAAACTGAGCAAATACCCAAGAAACTGGATTATTTGAAGAAAAATGTGTCATCAGGATTAGAGGAAGAGTCATACAGATGACATAGTCCTGCTTGCTGGAAGTGAAGAGGACTTAAAATACTTACTAATGAAGATCAAAGATTGTAGCCTTCAGTATGGATTGTACCTTAATGTAAATAAAACAAAAATCCTCACAACTGGACCAATAAATAACATCACAATAAACAGAGACCAGATTGAAATTGCCCAAGACTTCGTTTTGTTTTAATCCACAGTCAACGCTCATGGAAACAACAATCAAGAAATCAAACAATATATTTCATTATGTAAATCTGTTGCAAAAGGCCTTTTTTAGAAGCATTAGGAGTAAAGATGTCAGTATGAGGAATAAGATGTGTCTGACCAAGCAATGATATTTTCAATAGCCTCATATATATGTGACTCCTGATTTGGCACCTTAGGATCGGCACCACACTGCAAACCACAGGTCGGCAGATCAAACACACCAGCTGCTCCTACGAAACCTTATATAGGCTGGCTATGAGTCAGAACCAACTTGATGGCACCTAACAACAACAACAAAAATATATATGTGAAAGGTGGGCAATAAATAAGGAAGACTGTAGAAGAAGCAATGTTTTGAATTATGGTGTTGGAGAAGGAATTTAAAAGTACCGTGGACTGTCAGAAGAACAAGCAAAATCTGTGTTGGAAGTACAGTTAGAATCTTCATTAGAAGCCAGGATGGTGTGACTTTGTGTCTAGAACTTTGGATATATTATCAGGCGGGATCAGTCCCTGGAAAAAGACATCAGGCTTAATAACGTGGAGGGACAGCAAAAAAGAGGAAGACCCCTAATAAGATGGATTGACAACAAGAAAGCAACAGTGTGTCCAAACATAACAATTGTGAGAATGGCACAGGACCAGGAAGTGTTTAGTTCTGTTGTGTACTTGTTAGCTATGAGTTGGAACCAACAATAACTTAACAGCAGTGATTAAAGATTTATAGTTGGGAGGCTTTTAATCCCTTTTTTTTTGGTCTGGCATTCAAAGATTAATAATATAGATTTGTATGGTATTTAGAGCTAAGTCATCCATGACTGGAAATGTCTTTGTGAAAAATGATGAATAGCTTTTTAAAACTAAAATAATTTTCTTTTCAATATCCAACTAATTTTAAGGCTTTCTATATTCATGGTATGACACTGTAGGACAAGCACTGTACCTCAAGGTAGGTTTGAACTGAAATGTCGGCAGTTCAAACTCACCAGCCGCTCCTCAGAAACCCTTTATAGGGTTGTTATGAGTCAGAACTGATTCAACAGCCCTTAACAACAACATATTGCTACTAAGAAGATTTGACTTACATAGTATTACAATTGATAATGCTATCTTCAACTAAAAACTGCTTGTTTTATGTTAAGAGAACAGTAATGGAGTATTTGTAACTATACACACACACACAAACACACAATGCAATCCAATATATAGGAGGGCAAGTCAAAAAGTGTTGCAACAAAATCGTAGAAACTTTTATTAAACAAAAATATCCAAACATGAAGATACTGTTTCTCAACATGTTGTCCATCTAGGTTTAGACACTTGTAAAAGGTGGTATTTCCGTCCTGGTGTGGCCCTGTGGGTTAATGCACTGGACTGCAAAGTAGGTTTGAATAACAAGATCAGCGATTCAAGCTCACCAGCAGCTCTCTGGAAACCCTATACAGGGTCGCTATAGGTTGGAACTGACTCAACAGCACTTAACAACAACAGCAACAGCCCTTGCACGAGGAGCGCTAGTGGTGCTGTGGTTTAGGCATTGGACTGCTAACAAGTTTGGCAGTTCAAATCCACCAGCCTCTCTGGGGGAGAAAGATGAGGCTGTCTGCTTGCATAAAGACTGACAACTTTGGAAATCCCATATGGGGTTGCTGTATATCAGAATCCACTTGCTAATAGTGAGTTTTGTTGTGAAGTTGTTATTGAGCACCAATGAGTCAGTTCTGAGTCATAGCGACCCTGTATAGAGTTTGTGAGGAGCAGCTGGTGAGTTTGAACCACCTACCTTTCAGTTCAAATTTACCTGTTGTGGTCCAGTGCTTACCCTATAGCACCATACCATGACTCAACACCTAAGAGTGATCACACGGCAAATCGTGTTCCTTTAAAATGTTCTTTGAGCTTAGGGAACAGTAAGAAGTCTGAAGGGGGAGATTAGGGCTGCAGGGTGATGAGAGAAGGTTTCCTGCTGAAATTCTCTACCCTTGAAAAATGAGCAGCTGCATTGTAGTAATCAAAAAACTCCTCAGTGCAACTTTCCTGGCCTTTTCCTCACTGATACCGTTTTCAATTTCTTAAAATTTCTTACCAATAATTGCCATGATCATCCTGTGTCCTCTAAGAAAACTCTATCATGATTACCTTTGGGAATCGCCAACACAGTTGCCGTAACCCTCTGAGCTGACGTCTCTGCCTTGAACCAAACTGTTGCAGCAGAACCTCTCAGAAGGCACTGATTGGGCCTTTTTTGTTTTGTTTTCTGAAGGTACCCTAATGAGACCAAAGCAAGTGTACAGCTGAGAGAACTTGTCTGTAGTCATCCACTGATTGCAGAGACATGTTTAGCATGCTTTATTTGGAATAAATCTGTGCATGTATTAACTAGAACACTAGTACCAATATTTTTCTACTTGTCTTTATTTTTAAAGTAAAATGGATAATTCACATTAAATACATATTTTTCTAATAGAGATTAATTCTACTACATCTTTATTGTTAGAAGTGGTACTTATTCACTTAAGAAAATGATTACTGTAATTCTAAGTACTTTTAATTCAATGTGCAATAAAATTTGGAAGTGAGAGGATATAAATTACTTCTTGAATAAATTATTCTTGGAAATTTGATTTGGGCATATTTTCCCAAACCATATCTTATCAATCACAAATAAATCATATTTCAGATAGATAATCTACTTAATCACTTTCAAAAAACAGAAAAATAATCTATTTATTTCTGTGTCTTAGTGAAAAATGAGGATGCATTAATATTGTATCTCCATGTGTCTTCTTTTTTTTATACTTTCTTGTTTTTTGCCAATGAGAACATAAAATCTTATATTATCAATGATCTTGATCACATCAATGTTTTCATTTGATAAGAATTTTAAGATATATCAAAATATATTTATTTAGAATTACTAGACATTTGTGGATGAAATTCCGTGTACCTTACATTGTTTACTGAGTTTTTCTTTTCTTTCTTTTTTTTTTTTTTTGTCTCTTGCTCTTTCTTCCTTCCACATTAAGCCTATCACAAAGAAGGGTCTTTTCTTTATTTAGTATGGGTGCATCAAAAACCTTTGGGGAGACTAAGCTTTCTCTTCAATATGCAGGAACACTTCAAAAGACTGAATAAGATAATATGGCTCTAAACAGTGATTCCTTTACTCCTTTCTTACTAGAAGATATTTCATAGTCAGATAATGCATAATGCCAGGGAATAGATCAGATCAAGTAAGTTGTGACGCTCAATCCTCACAGTGATGCTACAAAAAGTATTTTTCCCAGAAAAAATATTTTAAATGAGGACAAAGATGTTACTAATGCTGTTTTGTTGCCTTTTCTTCTTTAGTAAGAAAAGATATACAGTTTTTCTTTTGAAGGGTATAAGGGGCCACTGAACTTTAATTTAGAATTTAAAAGAATATATACACACATATGGAGTCCTGGTGTGGCACTGTGGGTTAATGCACCAGACTGCAAAGCTGTTTGAACTGCAAGGTTGGCAGTTCAAGCTCACCAGCTGCTCCTTGGAAA
>NW_006408528.1:14156274-14169595 GCF_000296735.1 Chrysochloris asiatica | reverse complement strand
AATTGCTCCTATGACAATTCAGGCTGAAGTTCAAGAAACTTAAATCCACAGGAGTCAAAATATGACCTTGAACATATGTCACCTGAACAGATTTGATGCATTAGACATTAATGACCAAAAACCAGAAGAATTGTGGGATGACATCAAGAATATCATGCAGCAAGAAAGCAAAAGGTCATTGAGAAGACAAGAAAAAAGGAAAAGACAAAATGGATGTCAAAAGAAAAGGTGAAACTTTCTCACCATAGTAAGGCATTGTGCTTCTATTAAATATGCATACAAGAATATGAGTGTGCTTGCTGGAACATGGTGAAATTGCAGTATTTGCTGTGCTGTGGTGAAAGAAGTTTGAAACAGTGATTTATAACAATATAATTCTGTAAGTGTTATGTCTTACAAAAGGCTAAATGATTCAACTCAAGGAAATTGTCATCTTAACTGGATAGACACAAACCTATGTAAGAAGAGAAATGCAACTATTCTTTTCTGTTTGTAAAGAGTCTGATACACCAAAGAATACTTACTATCAAGGTTAACAAGAGAGAAAATGAAATACATCATTATCTCAGAAAACACACATCCTCTGTCTTCTTCAAGCTTCTTGAATATAAAATGGTTTATTCAGGATCTCACAAAGAAAGATTCTCTTTTAGACAAAGCACATTCTCTTCTTGTAGGTATCTGGAGAATGAACTGGAATAATGAAAGATCAAATGAGAAAATGTGGCTGCTTTCTCAAACAAGAATTTGAATCACTGAGTGAGCAATTTCAGTTTTTATTAATATACCCAATGGAAAGCTTAAGAAATTCTCTAGAATTATTTTCTTCTTTCAGAATATACAAGAAATGGTGGTGGTTATGTGCCGTGGAGGCGGTTCCGACTCATAGCGACCCTGTGCAAGTTTTCTGAGGCTGTAAATCTTTATGGAAGCAGAAATCCTCATCTTTCTCCTGCGGAACAATTGGTAGTTTTTAACTGCTGACCCTGAGGTGAGCAGCCTGATTCGTAACCACTACTCTACCAGAGCTCCTTTTACAGGAAATATTAGGACATTTATTCTTCTCAAATAATTTCAAAATACATTTTATTCTTACAGAGTCACCCAATTTTTTGTTTTCTGTTTTGAGGTTTGTATAGTTTCTTGGAATTCCTAAGCAGCCCATGCATTGTTAAGGGAACATTAATGGATCCTTTTCACTGTGAGAGAGTCCTTTGCATAGTCGGAAACTTTATCAAATTATGTATCACTAGTAATGACCCAAATACACGAATCTCATCTCTCTGTGAATCTTATTACCTGATAGACAAGTGATTACTGATGTGGGACATGAATTCTTTGCCATGTATGTTTGGCATATCTAATAAAACCATTTGACATGATTTTTTTTTTAAAGTACAAGTGATTGCCATTATTCCATGTTAATAGTTTAAAAACCTTTTTCTACATTCAAATCAGTCAGTCATGTTAATATCCTTCCACACCTTTTTTTGCTAAGAGATTGAGGATAGCAATATCTGTTAAATATTTCATCTCATCAATTTTGGCAAAGGTGCTGAAAAAAGAAGAAGGAAGAGGAAAAGAAGAAAAGGAAGAGGAAGAAGAAGGCTTTCAACATTATTTATACATCTTAATAGTGTGTCCTGGTGTGGCACTGTGGGTTAATGTACTGGACTGCAAAGTCAGTTGGAACCACAAATTGGTGGTTCAAGCTCACCAACTACTCCTAGGAAACCCTATAGGCTATGGGTTGGACCTGACTCTACTGCACTTAACAACAACAACAGTGTATCGTGGTGATTCTAATTTTTAAGTTGCATAGTTATGCAACAGACACAGCTATGAGGCACTGATTGTGGTCAGTGTTCTAATTGGTTATAATATCCATTCTGGGATCAGGCTAGCTGTTATCACATATTGTCAATTTCTCCCCTTCTGTGCTTTCATTCTTACTGCAAAATAAGTTGACTCATGTAAGGATTGTTTACAATATTTTGAACAAGTGCTCTAGAGCCAATCCTAGAAACATCATCTAATTATATTTTAAACACTTCTACCCTCAGGAGAGTTTGCAGGAAATGCAGAGAAAAGAGATGTCCTGTTAATTAAATGAGTTTATGACACAAAAGAGCAAAACCTCTGTGGTTAATGGACAATCCTTATACCTCCCTTATCTTGTTTTTCTATAGCAGATATCACAAACTAGTGTGCAAAATTATCACCCATAAATGTGATGAATAATATTGAAAAGGGAAATAATAGTTAAGAGAATACTTGAAGGAAAGTTGAAGCTTTGCTTTCTCAGAGAAAGAAAACTTCTGATTGAACAAAAACTCTGGAATAAGTCATGAAGTAGGGTCAGTTGAAAATGACATTTGCTTTCTCTCCCCTTACTGAAATTTAATTCTTTCTTGATGAGAAGAAAACATGTCCTGAACTTGTTAGTTCTTTAACATTCCCACTTTCCTGTAATAAACTCCCTATGTTTCTTTTTCATTAAATTTTTGTATTATTAGTCCTGTGGGAATATAGAGGAGGCCAGTAATATCCATCTCTCCATACAAAAAGAACAGGGTTCAGTATAGAGATATGATTTGGCAACATTGTTAATAATGGTTTATGGTTTGTTTAAAGAAACTTGTTGGCTAGAAGTCAGAAACTTCCATAAGAATTTTTAAGTGATTGACAAACTTAGATATTTTCTACAAATATACAAAATCATAGCTCTGTGAGTGAAAAGATAAATCATTTTCCCTCTGACATTACAAATTCAAACAGGTGACTGAAACAGAATATAATTACTTTCATTTGAATTGAATGCTGCGCTGAGGTTAGCAAAGTCAATCTCATGGAAAGTGTAATGAAATCTCCAATGATCACAGAAGGTCTGGATCCTCCCTTCACATTTTATTTGAAAGATACTTTACCAGTAGTGATGGAAATGAGTGAGATTGTTAGACACTTAACACACTTGTTTCACCAATATTATACATTTTCAGATACACAACATGGCAGTGGAAATGGGATATTTCATTAACGGGATAAATTGGTCAGCTAAAGAGTAGCAAATCCTATGGGTGGTTTTCATCACTGCCTTGCTTTTCTCAAGTACAAGGAGTGAGAATTCCTCTTTTTCTTATTAACACTACCTCCACAGAGTATCAAGGACTTATTGTTTGTTTTAATTATCCTGGGTTGCAGAAAATAAGTACAATCATGGAGAATTCAGAAGGGTCTCAGCACAGTTTTAGAATATGATCAGGCAATGCTTATTTTGAACATTCTGTAGGCAAAATACAGACTATTACTTATTAAGTACCGTGGAGTCGGTTCCAACTCATAGTGACCCTGCTGCACAAGATTTCCGGGAGCAGAAAGCCTCATCTTTCTGCCGCAGAACAGCTGGTAGTTTCGAACTGCTGACCTTGAGGTTAGCAGCCCAATTTGTAACCACTATGCTACCAGAGCTCCTTAAAGTACAGGTAGTAATGTAAGTTAGTAATGTAGCTGGACTGCTAACCACAAGGTCGGTGGTTCAGATTCACCAGCCATTCCTTGAAAACCATATATAGGATCTCTATGAGTCAGAACCAACTCGACAACACTTGACAACAACAGCAACAACATAGGTTAGTAATATGAATAGACAGCATTGCTATTCACTACGGAAAACATGTTTTGAGTGCTAGGATGTTATTCTTCTTAGGTGCCATCGAGTCAGTACCAACTCTTTGTAACCATATGCACAACAGAACGAAACACTGCCTGGTCCTCTGCCAACCTCACAATCGTTGCTATACTTGAGCCCATTGCTACTGCCACTGCACCAATCCATCTCACTGGGGGTCTTCTTCTTTTTCTCTGACTCCTCACTCTACTGAACATGTTATCCTTCTCCAGAAACTGATCCCTCCTGATAATTTGCCGGAAGTACGAGAGATGAAGTCTGACAATTCTGGCTTCCAAGGAGCACTCTGGCTATTCTTCTTCCAACACAGATCTGATTGTTCTTTTGGCAGTCCCTGATACTTTTAATATTCTCCTTCAACACCATAACTCAAATGCATCATCAATTCTCCTACAGTCTTCCTTATTCACTGTCCAACTCTTGCATACATATGTGGTTATTGAAAATACCATGGCTTGAGTCAGGCGCACCTTAGTCCTCAAGCTGACATCTTTGCTCTTCAATGCTTTAAAGAGGTCTTGTGCAGCAGATTTGCCTAATGCAATACATCAATTTACTGTTGCTTCCATGAATATTGATAGTTGATCAGAGCAAAATGAAGTCTTTGACGACTTAAATCTTCTCTCATTAACATGGATATTGTTTTATTGGCCCATTGGTAAGGTTTTTGTTTTATTTACATTGAGATGCAACCCACACCAAAGGCTGTAGTCTTTGATCTTCATCAGCAAACATTTTAAGTCCTCTTCACTTTCAACAAGCACAGTTGTATCACCTGCATATCACAGGCTGTTAATGAATCTTCCTCCAATCCTGATGCCATGTTTTTCTTCAGATAATCCAGCTTCTTGGAGTATTTACTCATCATACAAATTGAATAAGCATGGTGAAAAAATACAACCCTGGCACACAATTTTCCTAATTTTAAACCATTCGCTGTTCCTTTGTTCTGTTTGAACAACTGCTTCTGGGTCTATGTATAGGTTCCTCAGGAACACAATTAAATGTTCCAGAATACTCATTCTTTGCAATGTTGTTCATAGCTTGTCATGATCCACACAACCTTTGCATAGTCAATAAAGCGCAGGTAAACACCTTTCTGGTATTCTCTGCTTTGAGCCAAGAGCTATCTAATGTTAGCAATGATACTCTTCATTCCACATCCTCTTCTGAATCTGGCTTGAACCTCTGGAAGTTTTCTGTGAATGTTTGGTTGTAGCTTTTTATGTATTATCTTTAGTAAAACTTTACTCACATGGAATATCAGTGATATTGTCTGATGATTTCTCCATTCTATTAGGTAACCTCTCTTTGGAATCGGCAAAAATACAGATCTCTTCTGGTAGTTGTCTTCAAAATTTCTTGGAACAGATGAATGAGCACCTCCAGTGCCCCATCTGTTTGTTGAAATATTTCAGTTTGTATTCCATCTTTTCCCAGTGCCTTGTTCTTTGTCAATATCTTCAATGCACCTTGTGACTTCTTCCTTCACAATCATTGGCTCTTGATCATATGCTACCTCTTGGAATGGCTGAACATTGACCATTTCTTTTGCTACAGTGATTCTGTGTATTCCTTTCATCTTCTTTTGATTCTTTCTGCATCATTCAATATTTTGTCCATCGAATCCTTCAATAACACAAGTTAAGGTTTGAATTTTTTCTTAAGTATCCTCTGCTTGAGAAATGCTGAGTGTGTTCATTTAAATTAAAGAAGGATATGCATTTATCTAGTTAATAGTTTAGAATTAATCTGATGTAAATGATCACAGAGTCACCAAGACCTCAACTTGTTCCCAAGCAAAACTATTAGGCATTCACATACATACACACACACATACACACACACACACACACACACACACTCTTTAAACAGTCCTTTTAAATGTTATACAAAGACCATAATCATTAAGCCTATGGTGATGGGATAAGTGGTGGAAAGCATTATTTAAGTATTAATAGAGTTAATGCATTAGGTAACTTATTAGGTCAGTCTTTAAAAATTACTTTAGTGAATTTTCATGATTTTCAAATTTCCCAAGGTGCTTAAATAAATAAACATGTTTTAAAATGAGGGCAAATTTGTTTAAAATGAATGATTTCAGAGATTTATTTGTTTTAAATTTGGTAAAGGCAAAAAGGGAACCTCAAAAGCTTACAAAGCAGGTCCCAAAGATTCTCCAAATGATTATAGTAAATTCCTGCTGAGTTTTGGAAGTTAAAAAGTTGCTTCTTTCATAAAATGACAAATTAATTAAGTGTTCAGTATGAGTACTATAACATGGGAGCTATTTGACTGTATCTATGAAGTTGTATAAGAAAGTTGAGATGAATATTTATTTTGGCAGACACTGCTTAGCAAAATTAGCTCATGCAATATTGCAGAAGAGCAGAAGACACACAGTGAGATCAACCTATGGTATTCAGAAAGTTATTCAGGGCATACAAGGGGCCTTCAAAAAGTTCTTGGGAAAATGGAATTAAAAGATAATGGAATTTCTCACGTACTTTTTGAATCTCCCTTATATGTTAGAAATATGTCTATAAGATTCATTGAGAGGTTATCCTCTTTAAGAGATACATATATTTGAATGAAATATTCTAACTGTTCAATTACTCTACTAGTAAACAAAAGTTAGTACAAACTCTGAAAAAAATCTTTCATACGATTAAGAAATTGAATTAATCTTCACCTATATGCTCTCATACTTAGGACATATTGTCAGGAGGGACCGGTTGCTGGAGAAGGGTATCCTGTTTGGTAAGGTGGAGTTTCAGAGAAAAAGAGGAAGACCCCCAGGGAGATGGATTAGCCAAGTGGCAGCATAGATGGACTCAAGCGTGGCAACAATAATGAGGCTGGCCCAGGATTGGGCAGTGTTTTGTTCTGCTGTGCATAAGGTCGATATGGGTCAGTACTGACTGGATGGCACCTAACAACAACAACATATGCATCATGATAATCCAGTTCACTTTTTATATTATATTCCTTTTAAATTAAAATCTCAGAAATCTTCATTTCTTCTACATGCTATTCAAATGGAATTTGTGTTTTGACTATTTTCTAGTAGTAAAGTTTACCCTTCTGAGGAACACAAGGCTTAGCCTGCCTGTCTCTTCCTTTGGAAACTAAACATATCTGAGAGGACACCATGGAACTGTTGACTATTGAATACGTGATGACAATAGGAACGTCTAAACTAACCAGGGCAATGTTTGTGACCTGATCCACTGGTAACTGGAAGAAGAAAAAAAATAGGCATTTTTTGTTTCTGGTTATCAACTATAAGCATTTGAAATAAGAACAAGATGTGTCCTGATATTTTTGTTAAATTCCAAAGCTTTTTCTAAATACAATTGCACTATAATAATTTTGCACATAACTCTAATTTAAAAGCATATATCCATGAATCTTATAAGACTTATAAAAAAGGAAAACAAAACATCTGCAATTGAAACTCCTTCCAAGATTTTTACTTTCTAAACCAAAACAGAGAAATAGTTATTTCACAGATTCATTTCATCAAGGACTTTAAGTGGCTTCTAAGAGATAAAATTCTTGGCTGTTATTTCTAAGAGCCCACTCAAGCCCACATAAACTCCCAAGGGAGTTTATGTCTACAAAAAAACATTTTATTTATCATTAGCAGCATTTCTATTTTAAAAAAAAAATTTCCTTTCACTTATAACTTCAAAGAAAAATAGTGTAGTGGTTATGAATTGGGCTGCTAACCTCAGGGTCAGCAGTTTGAAACTACCAGCTGTTCCACAGGAGAAAGATGAGACTTTCTACTCCCGTAAAGATTTGCAGCCTTGGAAATCCTGTACAGGGTTGCTTTGAGTCAGGAGTGACTCCTTGGCACATAACAACAACAATGTATACTGGTGTGGCACTGTAGGTTAATGCATCAGACTGCAAAGTCATTTGAAATGCAAGGTTGGTGGTTCAAGCTTATCAGCTGCTCCTTGGAAACCCTATACAGGGTCGCTATGGGTCGGAAACAACTCAATGGCCCTTCACAACAACAGCAATATATACCCTATAGCATTCAATTAGAGAGGATTCTCTATTCCAACTGCTTTTGCTTCCACACCCTAAAGGTTGACAAATGCTTCATAAGTGTCTTGAATCTTCAGTGCATAGTTGTCAGAAGTTGTACAGTGCATTACTCTAAGGGCATTGCTCACATAGATTACAAATAGTTAACTATTCAACTACTTAACTGAAAGATTGATGGTTTGAACCTACCAGGAGTGCCTAGGAAGACAGTGTGGCAATCTGTTTTCCTAAAGGACACAAAACCCTATGAAGCACAGTGTATTCTGCACAGATGGAATCACCATAAATCAGAACAGACTCAACAGCAACTGGTTTGGTTTTTGGTTTGTTGTTGTCATACCTTAGCTTCTAACTTGAAGAATGAAGAGAGTGAGGGTCAGAGTTGCAAGAGAAAGGGCCATCTGGAGAAAGCATGGTGTTCAACACCTCTTAAAACCAAGTCCAGGATCTGTCAAATGGTTCTCATCTGTTGGCTTTAAGATATCTAGATCATAAAACGATGGTGAGAGCCAGCATAAACAAACTGGAGGCAGCCTACCTTCAGATTATTCAAACTCTGTCTTATTTCTCCTTCACAGTCAGGCATACAAAATGGAAGTCAATTCTGTAGATTAGCAATCGACAGCAACACATTGGACATTTTTCTCTCTCAAAGGACTGTTAATAAATTTATCTCATAATAGAATTATGCATCTTTCAAGATTATAGCAATTTTTAAAAGAAACTGTAATTTATGATTGAATTAGCAAAATGACTCTAATAGGAAAGAATTTGATTTTTTATTATCAGGATAGACTACTACATAAGACTTTGGGGAAAAACAGGGGACTCAATGTTCACTACAACCATATGTGATGTGGATTTCCAGAGGTTATTCAGAAAATTCATAGCTTGTGGTGGGGGGAAGAGAGAAGAAAAAGCCATGCAATAATTTCATCCAAAATTAGGCATTGCACTTCTTCCTCTGGAGACCAAAATATGATTTCCCTTTGCCCTAAAATGGAACCTCTCAAATCGAATATATTTCCTTGGTGACATGTGGCAGGGTTCAGTAGTACTCAAAGCTGCTTGATAAACTGTTTCCAAATGAGTGTGCCACCCTAGATCTACTCCTTCTATTTATGGAAGGCTGGGGTGATCTGATCATCACAAAATAATCTTATTCTCAGCTGAACACAAGCAAGGGATCCTGAAGTTACAAGGGCATACTATCTTGTTTCAGTAGTATATCATCCTGTAACATTTAGTAAAATCAGTGTTAAAAGAAGACATGCCCTTCTTGTAACATTGATTTTACTAAAATGTTGGGGACTAAACATTTTCATAATAATATAAATATAGATGTAAATATGTTATAAATAAACTGAAGTACAAATTTTCATGTCAAAGGGGAGTCATCAGAATCAGTAACGGGTGCAGATATGTTCTCTGTCATTTCCATTGAAACAATTTATTGTTCTTGTTAAGTGTCATTGAGTCTATTCCAACTCATAGAGACCCTGTATAGTGTTTCCAAGGAGCAGTTGGTGGGTTTGAACTGCAGACCCTGTGGTTTTGAAGTCCAGTGCTGATCCTACAGCACCACACTGGGCATCCAGTTTAGAAATGATGAAACAGTTTGAAACAGTTTAGAAATGATGTTCTAAGGACAATAGGAATTTGATAAGGAGCTGAGTAGTTTCATACCTGTGTCTACATAGAATTAATTTGTATTTTATGTATAGAAGACTAAGAAGACCCCAAATGAATGAGTATGTATTCACTCTTTCATTTTAATAAACTACTTACTCAGTACCACTCTCTGCAACATTATGCCTCTTGTTCTGGTTTTATCTTCAACTATAGGCCCATTTTCTACCTCCAGGCTCTGAGACCAGTGCCCTTTTACCAGTGAAGAAATAAATGCTGGGACATGAAAGATCAAGTCAAATTAATATATATATAATTATCTTTGCAAAACTTAATTTAATTATCTTTGCAAAACTTCACTCAATTCGCAATATATATATATATATATATATTGCGAACTGAGTGAAGTTTTGCAAAGATAATCAGTTTTGCATTCAACAAATCATACACTTTGCTTCATAACATGGTTGCAATCTCCTCCATGTACCAACAGTTAATAGCATTTACCTCTATTCACTTTAACTATGGCATTCCTCCCTGTGTCTCCTGCTACCTTCATCTTTCCTCTGCTTAGCCTTTAGCCCAAGAACAAATTTTCCCTTCCCTTCTCCTATAACCATCATAAATGATTTCTTTTTAACAAGAAAAGCTTTTTCTTTAACTTTTTACAACATTGATTTCATACAATGTTTGTCCTTTTGTGATTAATTACTTTTACTCAGCATAATGTCCTCCAGGTTGAACCGTGTTGTGAGGTGTTTCACAGATTCATCATTATTCTTCAATGTTTTGTGGTATTCCATTGTGTGTATAGAGTCCTGGTGTGGCAAAGTTGGTTTGAGCCACAAGTCGGTGGTTCAAGCACACCAGCTGCTCCTTGGAAACCCTATATAGGGTCACTATGGGTCAGAACAGACTTGACAGCACTTAACAACAATAACAACAATTTTGTGTATGTACCAAAGTTTGTTTAATCATTCTTCTGTTGATGAATGGCTGTCACCACTTTTTTGCTATGTCTCTTGTAGACAGCATATTGAAGGAGCCTGTTTTCTTATCCATTCTGCTTTTTTTTTCTCTCTTGCCTGGTACATTTAACCTACTTACATTCAGTATGATTAGCAATAGGTATGCATTGATTGTTGCCATTCTTCTCTGTGTGTGTTTTTTGTGGTGCTGCTGGTTTATTTGTTCCACATAATTTTCTATGCTGTGTTCATTCATTTGTGGGTTTTCTTGTCATTTTCATTTCTGTTGTGTTAATACTTACTAAATCTGTCTGATTTTCCTCTCTTTTTAAACTGTTTTTTTAGTTTGGTGTTCAGGTATATTATTTTCCTTGGAAGTTACCCTCTAATTTATTAATTTTTCTCTGTTTAAAACAGTCGGTTTTATCTTGAAATCTAGTTAACTTCAAATCAATTTTATTGTCAATCCCTAGGTGGCACAAATCAATAGTTTACACTTGTCTACTAACAAAGTTTTTCTTAGTTTCGAACTATTCAGTGTTCCTATGTTCTGTTCAAATGACTGCCTCTTGGTCCAGGTACAGATCCTCATGAGCACAATTAAGTGTTCAGGAATACTCATACTTTGCAATGTTGTCCACAGCTTGTCATGATCCACACAATCGAAAACCTTTGCATAGTCAATAAAGCACAGGTAAACATCTTTCTGATATTCTCTGCTTTTAGCCAAGATCTATCAGACATCAGCAATGATATCGCTCGTTTCACGGCCTCTTCTGAATCCAGCTTGAACCTCTGGACATTCTCTGTCAATGTATGCCTTGGTATTTTCAATAACCTCATGCACATGTGAAAGCTGGACAGTGAATGAAGAAGACCGTGGAAAAAGTGATGCTTTTGAGTTATGGTGTTAGAAGAGAATATTGAAAGTACCATGGGCTGCCAAAAGAACCAATAGTTCTGTTTTGGAAGAAGTACAGCCAGAGTGCTCCTTGGAGGCCAAGATGGTCAAATTTTGTCTCTCATACCTCGGACATATTGTCAGGAGGGATCAGTCGCTGGAGAAGGATATCATGTTTGGTAAGGTGGGATGGCCAGAGAAAAAGAGGACGACCCCCCAACGAGATGAATTGACCAAGTAGCAGCATTGATGGACTCAAGCATGGCAACAGTAGTGAGGTTGGCCCAGGATCGGGCAGTGTTTCATTCTGCTGTGCGTAAGGTCGCTATGAGTCGGTACCGACACGATGGCACCTAACAACAAAAACAACTAACAAAGTTTGGAGGTTAGAAGCCGCCACCAGTGCTACACAGAAAAAAGTTCTGGCAATCTGCTTCCATTAAGATTGTTGTTGTTGTTAAGTGCCCTTGAGTCGGTGCTGACTCATAACAGCCCTACAGAGTTTCCGGGGAGCAGCTTGTGGTCAGCAGTTCAGTGCTTATCTTACAGTGCCACAAGATTCTAGGCAAGAACATTCTATGCAACAATCTATCTGAAAAACAAGAGTCATCATGAGGCGGAATCAACTAAATGGCAATGAGATTGTTTGTTTTGATTTGACCATGGCTCGTTAGTTCTAATACCTTGTCTATTGCTTTGTTCTTAGATTTTAAACAAGCTCAAAACAAGTTCGTATTTATTTTCAACTACTTGTGCCCTTATATTTGAACACTTTCCAGTTTCTTAGCTTCTGAAAGACAGGGACCATGTATTTAACTTCCCATTGTCTTGATCACCATATCCAGAAAACGTAGCCAGTGTTTTCGAGCCAATCATGAGTCAAGTGACCCCATGTGTTACAGAGTAGAAGTGATTGTTGTTGGATTTTGTTGGCTGAGCACATGCAAGAATGCCCGTGTAGAGCTCTACTTCAGGTTCAAACTTCACATTCCTGCTCAGAGAGAGCCCGGTGGTGGTGGATCTGCAAAACTAGCGTTTCTCACCATTCAGCTGATCTCCATAGTGTTGTCATCCGACTTGGATTCTTAGTTCTGTATTCTCACTATCAGTCTTTCTGTCTGCCAGATCCCAAAGCTCATCTGTGCTCATTAACTTTTGGGCTCCTCTTGACAATTCTAGCTTCCAACCTGGATTGTTAGTCTGTCTCAGTCACTTCTAATTCTGTGATAGGCTGGGAATGGGGGTGGTAACTGTGCTTTCAGATCTTGAAAGTTGAGGGAAAGAATCAAAACCTAATGATGGCATTGTCTCTGAGTGGAGAATCGATAAGACCAGCATTTCTTTGCTACTATATATAACAGTTCAGTCATTCATTCCATTATTTACTGCACAGATATTTATTAAATTTAATATGTTGTGCAATAAAAAATCTGATAATGCACAGTGAGAACAGAAAAAATAAAAGAAAACATCCCCAAAGTTTTAGGAAGTTGGTTCTGTTGTACCTTTTTATTTGAAAACTTCCTAGTCCATCTTGGGTTACATTATAAAAGGCCCCTTTTATAATCTGGGTCTTTGGAGTATGGTTATTAAGATAAAAGAAAGAGATACTGAAGTGTGGGGTAGGTGTTTGGCGTTACTATTGTTGGTGCCAATCAATATGTTTTAGTTTGTCTGACTCTTTTGTCTTGTTGTATTTCCCACATGGTAACTGCTTATCTGGACACAGTTTCTTAATTCTTACCATAGTTTTCAAATTCTTGGCTGTGCCTGACTGGGTTTCCCTCATCTACAACTGGATTTCTATCCATTCCTATCTCTTTAATAGTGGCTAATCCTGTCCAACGTACAAGAGCCAATGATACTTAGGGAGGAAGTCTAAAGTGCATTGAAAGAATTGGCAAAGAACAAGGCACCAGGAATTGATGGAATAAAAACTGAAATCTTTCAAGAAAGTGAGGCGGAACAGGAGGCACTCATTCATCTCTGCCAAGAAATTTGGAAGACAACTATCTGGCCAACTGATTGGAAGAGATCCATATTTGTGCCCATTCCAAAGAGAGGTGACCCAACAGA
>NW_006408528.1:14120719-14155074 GCF_000296735.1 Chrysochloris asiatica | reverse complement strand
GTTGCTATGAGTCGGTTCCGACTCAATGGCACTTGACAACAACAACAATCCTGTCCACGGAGTCCTGGTATGGCACTGTGGGCAAAATCATTTGAACTGCAAGGTCAGTTGTTCAAACTCACCAACTGCTCCTCAGAAACGTTATACAGGGTTGCTATGGGTCAGAATCAACTTGGTAGCACTTAACAACAACAGCAACAACCCTGTCCAGTGGTTGAATGTATTTTTTTGTCAGTGAGGGTTCTTTAGGTACTTCTATAACAAGTAATCATTTGGATCCAAATAAATTCTTAGGAGAAAAGAATGAAAGCATTAACAATACTGTTGGAGATCTGATGCATGGAAACATAGAACTAAATTTGTTTTCCTATAAACAGCTTGGACTCTTTGATGACTGTAATAGACAGCACATGTCTGAAACTGCTTCTGGTGGTGGAGTGTGCTTTCCTGTTGGAAACTCTTTTGTGTTTTACTCCAGTTATAATCCTGCTTCTCCTGGCCATGAAAGGACACTGACGATGGAACAGACCAGGAGGGTCAGAGCAAATGACCTCCTTGGCCATTCTGATTGTTCATTGCTGAGCATAAGACCCATTCAGGCTAGTCAAATACTCTCAGGGCTTTTCAACTAGAGCTTCCAACTAGTTCATCTAGGTTTGAACCCGGTGGAGAACTTGTATTTCCACCCCAGATATACTGAATCAGAATAAATCAGTTCAAAGTCCTGGTTCCAGCTACATATGTTAGGGAAGTCTCTTTCTTTCTTTTTTTCTAAAAGTCACTATCTGGTGTGGCCTTTTAGGATAAACACTGGACTTTAGATCTCAAGGTTGGCAGCTCAAACCCACCAGCCATTCCTTGGGAATCCTACACAGGATCTCTGTGAGTTGGAACCTACTTGAAGGCACTTAACAACAATAGCAATAATCCTCTAAGAGGAGTCCTGGTATAGAGCTGTAGAATAAACACTGGATTGTTAACTGCCAAGCTAGTGATGAAACCCACCAGCCCCTTCTCGGAAACTCTATACGTGAGTCAGAACCAACTCGATGGAAATTAACAATAACAGAATCTAATAAGGAGTCCTGGTGTGGTGCTGTGGGCTAATGCATCAGACTGCAAAGTCATTTGAACTGCAAGTTAGGTGGTTCAAGCTCACCAGCTACTCCTTGGAAACCCTATACAGGGTCGCTGTGGGTAGGAATTGACTTCACAGCATTTAACAACAACAACCACAGTAAGTGATAGCCATGAGCCATTGAATATAATCTGAAAAAGGCCAAAGAGAAAGTTGTTGAAAATAGAAAGGTCTAAAAGAGATGACCAGACAGTCAGTGTCTTCTGTCTAGCCATGTTTGACATCACAGGAGCTAGTCAAGTTACATTTCTATGCTTCTCAGTGGTATGAATTAATATACTTCCTTGCCCAAAATAGCTTGAGTTGGTCTTCCATGACTGGAAATATAGTAAGTCAAATTTGATATTATAACAAGAAACCAAAGAATTTATAAGGTAATTTTCTATTTAAGACTAGGAAGTTGTTTTGCTTAAAATAAAGGAATAATAATGGAGACATTTTATTTGGAATAAAATTTTAAAGAAATAAATAATGGAAGAGATCATTGAGAAGGTCAGTATTATCAGCCAGAACAAGTCCAAAGACCGATTGTGAATACAGCATCAACTTGTTCATATATGTAAGTTCAGGGATGAAGCTGAAGAAAATGAAAATAAGTCCACAAGAGCCAAAATTTGACCTTTAATATATCCCATATGAATTTAGAAACTATCTCAAAAACATTAAACACTAATGACTGAAGACCAGAAGAGTTGTGAGAAGACATCAAGAACATCATACAGGAATAAAGCAGTTCACTTAAAAAGAAAAAAAGAAAAAAAGAAATGTCAGAGGAGACTCCGAAACTTGCTCTTGAGTGCAGATAAGCTCAAGCTAAAGCTATGAAGCTAAAGAAATAAGGAAGTCAAAGAGCTTAACAGAAAAATTTAAAGATCAGCTCAAGAAGACAAAGTAAAGTATTGTAATGAAATGAAATGTGCAAAGGCCTAAAGTTAGAAAACCAAAAGGGAAGAACATGCTCAACATTTCTCAAGCTGAAAGAACTGAACAAAATTTCAAGTAAACCTTAGATTGCAATATTGAATGATGCAATATTGAATGGTGCAAAATAGCAAAAGAAAATGAAGAGATACACAGTCACTGTACCAAAAAGAAATGTTTGATGTTTAACCATTTCAAAAGATAGCAGAAAGAAGAAGTTCAAACTGCACTAAAAGCTTGGTGAAAAACAAGACTCTAGAAATTGACAAAATACAAATCCAACTCTTTCAGCAAACTGATGCAACATTGGAGGTGTTCAGTCATCTATGCCAAGGAATTTGGAAGACAGTTACGTGACAAACCATTTGGAATAGATCCATAATTTGCCCATTCCAAAAAGAGGTGACCCAAAGAATGCTGAAATCATTGAACAATATCATTAACATCACATTCAAGTGAAAATTTTGCTGAACATAATTCAAAAACAGTTACAGCAGCACATCAACAGGAAACTGCCAAAAATTCAAGCCAGGTTCAAAAGAGGACATGATAATAGGGATGTAGTTTCTGAAATCAGATGGATCTTGGCTAAAATCAGAGAATATCAGAAAGAAGTTTACTTGCCGACTGTGTGGATCATAACTAACTCTGGATAACACTGTGAAGAATGGATAGTCCAGAACACTTAATTTTGCTCATGAGGAATCTGTACATAGACCAAGAGGCAGTCGTTCTAACAGAAAGAATATGAAGAAGAACATGACACCAGGATTGGAGAAAGACTCATTAATGATCTGAGATATGGAGATGATACACTGTACCTGTTGAAAAGAAGAGAACTTAAATACTGATGAAGATCAAAGTCCACAGCCTTCAGTATAGGTTGCACCTCAATGTAAAGAAAACAAAAATCCTCACAACTGGACCAATGAATATCATCATGATAAATGGAGAAAAGATTGAAACTGTCAAAGACTTCATTTTGCTTGGATCCACAATCAACACTCGTAGACACAGCAGTCAAGAAATCAAACGATGGATTGCATTAGGCAAATCTGTTGCAAAAGGCCTCTTTGAAGTGTTAAAGAGCAAACATGTCAGTTTGAGTACTAAGATGTGCCTGACCCATGCCATAGTAGCTTCAGTCGCCTTATATGCATGTGAAAGTTGGATAATGAATAAAGAAGATTGTAGAATAATTGGTGCATTGGTGTTTTGGTGTTGGAGAAGAATGTTGAAGGTACCATGGACTGTGAGAAGAACAAACATCTGAGTTGGAAGAAATATAGCCAGAGTGCTCCTTAGAAATCAGTATAGTGAGATTTTGTCTCTCTTCCTTTGGACATGTTATCAGTAGGGATCAGTCCCTGGCAAAGGACATCTTTCTGGTTGGTAAAGGGGAGGGTCAGCAAAAAATAGGTAGATGCCCAGTGAGATGGATTGATTCAATAGCAACAACAATGGGCTCAAACACAACAAGAGTTGTTAGTATGATGCAGGACCGTGCGGTGTTTCATTCTGTTTTACACAGGACCTCTAGGAGTCAGAACAGACTAGAGGGCACTTAACAATAACATACCAACCTACCCCCTTGAAACAGAAAGACAAAACTGTACGGTAAATGACAGTATACCATCCTCATCAAATTCTAACAGAAGACAACAAAGTGGACAGGATAATGTGGAAATGCCATTCTGTTTTTACTTTTGGATGGCCCCTTAGATTAAAGAATGTGTTCCCTAAAGGATTGTCAGCAGAATAGCATACTTTAGGGAAAGGACCCAGATTTCCTGAGATTGAATCATGGCTCCACCATTTTCTACTTGTGACATGTTGGGCAAACTACTTACCTTCTATGCTTTAGCTTCCCCCATCTGTAAAATGGGACTATTAACAATATGTACCTCTATTAACAACATGTTGTTATGAGTATTAGACAAGTTAATATTTGTAAAGAAGAGTACATTACATGAAATGTTTATTAATTAAAAAAAAAATTCCAAAAGATGCAGGTTCCATATTTTAATCTTAGTACTTTAACACACGCACATATCTCTATATACATATATAGATATATATGTATATGGCATTCTTGTTGCTAAGGATCGTTGAGTTAGTTCTGTATAATAGCAACACTGTATAGAGTTTCTGAGGAGCGACTGGTGAGTTTGAACTGCTAGCTTTGTGGCTAGCACTCCAATGCTTATCCTACATTGCAATACCATAATTATATATATATATATACTGAACAAAATTATATATATATATCTTTAAGTTGTTTTCCTAGATCAGGACTTCACAACTTGACCCAATTGTCATTCGAGGCTGGACATGTGGTGCTTTTCCATGCATTGTAGGATATTTAGCAGCATCCCTGGCCTCTACCCACTAGATGTCAGTAACCCACAATCCCCAAGCAGAAACAACCAAAAATATCTCTAGACATTGCCAAATGTCCCCTTGGGGAGGATAATCCCACTCTTTGAGAACCACTGTTTTAGACATTAAGAGTTAATAGCTTAGAAAATATGATTTTGTGCAGTTATTAGTGGTTAAAAAGTTATAAACTGGACCGAGTTGCTGCATGTCACTACCACCATAAGCAGACATTTCAAATAGAAAACTCAGTAATTTGTTAGAAAAATTTTTGATGGAATAAGATGCTGTCACCAGCTTACTATAAACCATACTCATTTCCACTCACCCTTTTCTAAATAGCACAGTCCTCTATTCTGTATACTTTAGTCTTTTTATTTCTTTGTCTGCTCGTATTTATCTTCTGTGCCTTTCTCTGAGTAGCAACTCTGCATGTCTACCAGCAGGTGGTATCCATGAATAATGTGATCTACATCTTTTCCCTAGCAGACATCATCAGACTACCTCTCCCACACTCCTTTGCAGTGGCTTCGATGCTGAGTTCTATAGGGATATTCTATAGCTTGCTCCTAACTTGTGGAAAAAATGTTTTGAGATAGGATTCTGCCCTTCCTTACTTACAAGGCTGCCTGTTACACTTTGTATCTAGCAGTAGATATTGTGTATAACTCTACTATGTAGGTCAGTGGCATTATTTGGAACAGAATATTAGAACTATTTAATGGGTATTCAGAATTCTGCTACTTTGAGGACTCACATTATGTTATTTCACTCTCCTTAGCTGACTACCAATCACAGTCCCATGTGGTAATGTAGGAATTGGCTTCAGAAGGCAACAAAAGCAATTTGAATATTTTTATATTCAAAAAGCCTGCTATCGCTTTGATTTTTATATCATAGTCACACTGTTGATGCAATTCTAATAATGAATTATAATTATATGAAAACAAATGAACATTTTCATATGCTATAGAGTATTTTAAAACACCCATTCCTTGTAAATGTTTTTATGATTCAGAAGGTGACTGTTACACATGAATATTGTGATTTGTTAGACGTTTTCAATACAATATAATCTTGAGTCTTCTCATGGAACAGTATAAATCTATCAAAGTTTTCTTCCCTGGAAAGGATTCCTAATTCAGAAAATACACACACACAACAAAAACCAATTGCCATTGAACTGGTTCCAACTCATGTTTCTGAATAAAACTGTGCTCCAATACGTTTTCAGAGACTGATGTTCAGAAGTAGATTGCTGGCCTTCCCCGCCCCCCCCCTCAGGTACCTCAGAGTAAAAAAAAACTCCCCAAACTTTCAGTTAGTAGCTGAGCACATAATCATTTATACCACCCAGAGACTCCGGAATTCAATAGCCCCACTATCATACTGTCAAAATAGATCAGATATCTGCTCTTTGGAAAATTAGCATAGGAAACCTTCATTTCAAATGTAGTCATTTCTGAGCTCAAAAGGTGGAATTTAAAGCAAAACTTTTTTTAAAGGAGTGAAGTGGAGGATAAAGACCAAAGAATAGGACTCTAAATTAATTTAATTCTTCACACACATTGGAATGCTTCTGTTGTTTCATTTCCTGTAGACCAGTCCTATACTGGCTATCCAACCAGGTTGAGCAAACCATTTCCTGAAGTTTTATAATGCAGGTCTGGCCTTGTGGTCTAACTAATAATGCAGTTATCTGTATTGTTCTTGAGGAGAGTCGGAAAGACTGGTTTCACCTTGCCTTGGTTTGATCATTTTCTTAGGTATAGAACCAGCATTAGAATTCTGCTCCTCATTAAATTATGATCAAACAAATCACTTTTAGAGAACTTTGACAGTACAGTTGTAATAGGTATACTTAATCAGTAAAATGTCTACTAATATGTGCCAGGTAATGTTAGACATATTTCTATTTTAAACGTCATTATTGGCAAAAAGTTAGAAAAATGCATTTTCATTATATATATATATATATATATATATATATATATATATACTATCTGACTGTCTGCCTGGTTTCCTATCTATCTATCTATCCAGTCTCATCTTTTATTTCCTTGGCTTTGGCAAATCATAACATTTTGTCATATTGTCTTTGTTCTTTTTATTTTTAAAAAAGATAAAAACATTCTGGAAACCTTTCTGTATATATATGTCACCCTAACCTCATTCCTGTTTATGTTTCCCCATCCACTTTCTGAAGTGTTGGTATAGCGCAGTACGATAAACACTGGACTGCAAGGTCAGTTTGAACTGCAAGGTCGGTGGTTCAAACTCACTAGCCACTCTTCAGAAACCCTATGAGTTGTAAATGACTCAAAGGCACTTAACAACAACATCCACGTTCTAAAATTTAATTTTTATCTTCCATGTAAGTTTTAATTCTTCTAATAAATACGTAAGAGTCCATGAATACTCTTATTGGTACTTGGCCTCTTTTACAGTAAATGGTCTCATACTCAGTGTTTTCCCCACAATTTACATTTTTACTCAACTAGATTCATATATGTAGATACAGCTCATACATTGATGCATATATTGAACTTTATCCATCCTTCATTGAAGACCTTCATGGAGATGCCATCACCGTTCCTATACGTGTTTCCTTGTGTAAATGTGCAAGAAAGTCTCTACCAGTGAAATTACTAGCTATAGGGAATGCATCCTCCTATTAATCATTATCAGCTCAAATTGTTTCTTAAATTACACTCTCTCAAGCCATGCATGAGAGAACTCTTTTTACGCCACAATCATGCTGGCACTTGGTATCACCAGATTTTAAGTTTTGTTAGCTGGCTAGGGGCATGAAGTGGTGGTACTTTAATGTGCTTTATTTTCCATTTCTCTGTTTACCAACATATTTTCTTTTGGGTTTTATTTTTCTGAAAATTGTTCCTTTCAATCCTTTGTCAGTTTTTTCTCTTTTGCTGATTGTTTCTTTCTTATTGATTTATAGGATCTCTCTCCCTAACCCGTGGTCCACAATACCTCCAGCAATCGTTATTTTGTTATTTGTGAAATCACTGTAATTTTATTTGTATATTCTTTATCATATCCTATTTTAAAACAAATATTTGTTTATATATTTTTTTCTTAGACAGCTTCATTTTTCAGTATTAAATTATATATTCATCAAAGTATTCTAACTGTCCAAGAAAGTTGATATCTCCTGAAATCTCATCATGCCAAATAACTACCATTAGAATTTTAGTGTATCTTTTATGCCTCTCTTGTTCATTCACTCACATACCCTTAAACACATAATTTACATGTAACTGGATGGTATCATAGACCATTTTTCTTCTTTTTCTTTATTTCCCCGTCATCATCCTAGTTTCTATCTTCTACCACCTTAAATAATCTCAAAAGTATGTCTCAATATTTTTCTCTAGGCTAAAATAATCTCATAAAAATGTTTTCCTTATTTGGCTCCATTTCATTTATTCTTTTTATTTTATTTTATGAGAGGCAGTCTGCCTCTATGACGATTTATAGTCTTGGATTGATATGGGTCATAATTGACTCAACAGGAGTGGTTTGATGCTTTGAATTTATATTTTATTACCATAATTACATGTGTTGTATGTTAATTATATTATGCACTGCTGTAGCTGCTTCCTAAAATGCTGATGTGTTGTGTTTAATATCACTGATTCAAAATATTTTCTAATCATCTTTATGAGTTTTTCTTTGACATATGAGTTATTTATATACAAATAGTTTAAATTTTCAGATATCTGGAACTTTTCTAGATGTATTGTTTTTGTTGATTTGTAATTTAAGTACATTTTGTTCAAGGAATATGTGTTGCAAAATTTCAATATTTTCAAATATATATTGTTGTTGCTGCATACTGTTGAGTCATTTCTGTCTCATAGTGACCCTATATAGGGTTCTGAGGAGTGGCTGGTGGGTTTGATTCTTGGCCCTTGCAGTTAGCAGTCTAGTGCTTACCTTACATCACCACATGGTTTATCTTATGAACACTTGAATATGTATCTTCAGTTGTTGGAGGTAGTGATATATAAATGGAAAATGGTTTAATGTGGTTATTAGTGTCATTGAGATATTCTATATACTAACTGATGAATACTTATTTTGTTACCATTTTGGGTGATCTTTATTCTCTATGTAGATTCAGGTTTGCCCTCTAGGCTATTTTCCTCTTATTAATTTGTATTTTTTAATGAAATAGAGTTTCTAGTATTTACTTTAATGGAGGACTATATTGTTAAAATTCCTCACTTTTTACTTAAAATGCTATTACTCTGCTATTATATTGAATAATAATTTAGATCAATCTCAGATTCTAGGATGACTATTATTTTCTGTAAGGCAATGTGATTCTGGTAGATATGGAGGCCTCTCTTCCTTAACATCCTGTAGTTTTGATGTAATGTGTTTTTCATGATAGTGTGGATTTATTATAATTTATTCTGTTGAGAGCCTAGTTTGCTTTCTGAAACTGATTCTGAGTGTTGATGTCTTCGATAAACTTTGGGAATCCTCAGCTAGTATCTCTTTAAGTATTTTTTCTCCACATAGTCTTCTATTACTTCTTCTGGAACTCCTACTAACTTCTAATGGACTTCTCATGCACATTTTATATTAATTTCTATTTTATGAACAATTTCTTTCAATTTAATGCCTCTGTGGAGTACTGGTGTAGTGCTGTGAGTTAATGTGCTGAGCTGCAAAGTCAGTTTGAACCACAAGGTTGGTGGCTCAAGTTCACCACTCATGCTTCAGAAACCCTGTACAGTGTTGCTATGGGTGTGAATTGAGTTGATGGCACTCAACAAGAGCAACGACAGTTCAGGTATTATCTACTTGAGGTTTGACCTTACATTATGTTAATAATTTCTGTAATACCTTTTCTCTAGTTTCAAGTCGTATTTTAAGTGCCTTTCAATCTGAGGGGCTCATCTTCTGTAGGTGTTATCAGAAAATGTTTCACTGCTGTTCCCGAAGTTTTCAGGGGCTAATCCTGCAGACAGGGTTGTATTCTTTCACCATACTTATTTGCAGAGAGTGGCTTGACTTCTGCTGTTTGGCATAGTCCCAGCAGAAGGAGAAACATCATGCAAAGCAGATGTATTTCAGAAGCTGGCCTCTATCTCCTCTCTAGGATAACTCTGAATTCACTTGTACAAATATATAATATTGCCATATTCACAGCTTTTGCTATGAGCCTTGTAAACCTTAGGGAAAAACTGGTCTAGCAACAATTGTTTTCAGCTTCGGAGGACTGAATTCAAAGGGAATTGTATGGGCCACTCCCATTCATAGAAAACCTAAGTACAAAGTAACTGCATTTATGAGATCACAAAAGCTGATAACAAACTAAAGTGAAGCTGACCGACCCCTGTAGACCTCACCACAATCAATTACTAGCCAGAACCCACAAACCCCCACTATTACATACAGGCACCTATGTGACTAGACAGAGAATAGTGAACATAAGTGAAAGGTGGTCAAAACTTAATAATCTACATTTTCTGAAGCAATTAGCCATGTTGGGCCTTATGCCTCACAGCTTCAAAAGTAGGAAAACATAGGAACATTGTGGTTAAGCAAAAACAAAATAATTAAGTAGATGTTAGTAATACTTTTACTATGAAAATAGTAGTGTAGTATTTGGGATAAAAGATTGATAATCACCTAGTAGAAACAATAAAGTAGTGTAAGCATTGATGATTAATAGAAACTTATATTACTAAGAAGATGTAATCAGGGGTCTGATAAGTGGAAATGATTTGTGTAAGGTTTAACTTGATCTTTTAGTGGGAATAAGAAGAAGCAATTTATCACTTACGTAGGAGAGGAGATGATGTCAAAAGGAAAAATTTTAATGATTGAAAAAATGAATAGGATATGAGAAGGTCAGTTTGGACATCACAGAAAAACTTTTGTTAAGGTTGTATAATCACAGGGTAAAAGGAATGTTGTGATTAAAACTGTGTAATAATTCAAGGGAAAATCAAAGTATCAAATCATTATGTACTGTGTAATTTTAAGTATAAAAATAAAGACTTGCTGAGCCAGGGCAGAGAGAGAAAAAGAGAGAGAAGAAAAGAGAGAGAGCTCCATCAGCCAACTATGCAGAGGCTCCTCGATTGCTTTCATTTTCGCCAACTCCGCGTCTCCTCTTGTGTCCCTCAACCCCGCGAGAGCTGGACTCCCACACTTATTCAACCTGTATGCTGAGCAAATAATACGAGAAGCTGGGTTCTATGAAGAAAAACTTGGCATCAGGATTGGAGGAAGACTCATTAACAACTTGTGATATGCAGATGATACAACCTTGCTTGCTGAAAGTGAAAAGGACTTAAAACATTTACTGATGAAGATCAATGAGCACAGCCTTCGGTATGGATTACATCTCAATGTCAAGAAAACAAAAATCCTCACCACTGGACCAATAAACAACATTCTTATCAATGGAGAAAAGATTGACGTTTTCAAGGACTTCATTCTTCTTGGATTAACTATCAACACTCATGGAAGCAGCAGTCAAATAATCAAATGACATATTGCATTGGGCAAGTCTGCTGCACAAGACCTTTTTAAAGTGTTGAAGAGCAAAGATGTCAGCTTGAGGACTAAGGTGTGCCTGACCCAAGCCATGGTATTTTCAATAACCTCATATGCATGTGAAAGCTGGACAGTGAATAAGGAAGACTGTAGAAGAACTGATGCTTTTGAATTATGGTGTTGTAGGAGACTACTGAAAGTGCCATGGGCTGCCAAAAGAACCAACAGATCCATGTTGGAAGACGTGTAGCAGAGTGTTCATTGGAGGCCAGGATAGCCAAACTTCATCTCTCACACTTTGAACATATTGTCAGGAGGGACCAGTTGCTGGAGAAGGATATCATGTTTGGTAAGGTGGAGAGTCAGAGAAGAAGGGGAGATGGATTGTCCAAGTAGCAGCATCGATTGACTGAAACGTGGCAACAATAGTGAGGTTGGCCCAGAATTTGGCAGTGTTTCATTCTACTGTGTAAAAGGTTGCTATGAGTTGGTACTGACTCTATGGCAACTAACAACAGCTACAACAATCCTGCAGAAGTGGACCACCTATTTCTTCTTCCTGGTGGTGGCTGTGTGCCGTCGAGTCGGTTCCGACTCATAGCGACCCTGTACAGGGTTTCCGAGGCTGTAAATCTTTACAGGAGCAGAACACCTCATTTTTCTCCCGTGGAACAGCTGGTAGTTTTGAACTTCTGATCTTGCAGCTTGCAGCCCGATTCATAACCACTACGCTACCAGAGATCCTTATTTCTTCTTCCTAGTTGGTTCTTAATCTGGAAGCTTCACTGAAACCTGTCCATCATTTGTGACTCAGCATCACAGCAACACACAAGCCACTATAGTATGACAAACATGTGGATTTTATGTCTTTAATTTACTTTAAATATACATGTTTGCAGTCTCCAGTCAAGGATCCCTGGCAACATATTGTGTTACAAGTTGGGTTGCTAACCACAAGGTAAGCAGTTTGAATCTACAGGCTGCTCTGAGGGAGAAAGCAAGAGACCTATGGGTGCTCCACTGCCAGCACCAGTCTCCGTTCAGTAAGTATGTCTGATGTCTACAGGAGATAGGTTCTCATCCAGTTGTCACTTAGACACATGGTTCGTGGCTCTAACTTCCTTTGGTGCATGATGTGAAAGGATTGTACCTCCTGCCCTTGATAATCAAAACAAAAATTGGTCCATTCTATAAAAGAATATAAGTGCTTTTAAAGAGATAAAATTTAGGAATTATTCTTTTGTTTTACCCACATGGAGTTCTGACTATCATATAACACATATTTTATATTATTGGTAGTGACAGCTGATTTTGATCAAACCTAGATTAAATTGTCATACTTAAGTGGTTAGTACTTTTAATCAAAGTTAAACAGAAGCAAATGACAATCTCGTTTATAGGCTGAACAAAAGGAAGGAAATTAACTCTTCATCTGAGTCTTTAGAAAACAAAACCCAATAATTATTGTGGGAACAGGAATAAAGCATCAGGACAATATTTCCAGTCCTGAATAATTAGTGTAGTGGTTATGAGTTAGGCTGCTAACCTCAAGGTCAGCAGTTTAAAACTACCAGCTTTTCCGCTGGAAACAGATGAGGCTTTCTGCTCCTGTAAAGATTCACAGCCTTGGAAACCCTATACAGGGTCTCTATGAGTCAGAACTGACTCCACTGCACACAACCACCTCCACCATCATGATGATCAATGAGCCATAGATACAAATGCTTCTTACAGCAAACAAGCTTTAATTTGTGATTTTTTTTTTTTTTTTTTTGTGGTTCTCATTCTTGGAAAGGAAGGTTGTTCATTTGTACCTTTGAATTTTAAAATCAAACTTGATGTTCTTTATAACTACTCATCTTTTGTGTACAAGTAACATCAAATGTGCTTTTAACTTCTTGGAAGCCCTATACAGGGTCTCTATGAGTAGGAATGACGATGACACTTACTAATAATAAATCAGAAAAAATGTACATCAAACAATTTTTTTACTCATTAAAATGTTTTCTTTTAACTTAATGAATGGATAAAACAATGAGCTTTAATTGAAGAAATCTGGGTCCTGCTTCGGATTCCATTTACTGGTAACCGTGGTGTGTGCCGTGGAGTCAGTTTCAACTCATAGCAACCCTGTACAGTGTTTCCGAGGCTGTAAATCTTTATGGGAGCAGAAAGCCTCATCGTTCTCCCGCAGAACAGCTGGTAGTTTCGAACTGCTGACCTTGAGGGTCGCAGCCCGATTCATAACCACTACACTACCAGAGATCCTACCAGAACCGTGAACAGTATTTTAATTCCTCTGACTTTCAGTTTCTTTTTTGTAGCACATTAAGAACCAAGATAGAACATTACTAATGTTCTTACTGATTTCAACACACTATTGTCCTACTGACTAAAATGCCTATGACTATTCTCAGTTACAGTTCAGCCTCCCTACCTCCACTCTTCTATGCTTTCCATTGACATCCATGAGATTTCTATACATGAATATATCTCATATGGATTTTACAATACCAGTAATCTGTAACTGGAGTTTGTTTTCCAGTGAGAAATCTGAGAATTATATGATGCTGCATAAACACACACACTTACTTATACTCATTGGGCTTTGTGCATTATTTCTAAGTTGATTTCAGTGTTGGCTAATGATCACTCAATGGATATTTTCTTGGAATTATGAGAAAGTTCATGATATTCATTAGGACAGCATTTTCCACCTCTTGCCTTTGAAACACAACCAAATTGTGCTATGGGTATTTATCTAGTAGTCTAGGGAATTGCTTACTCTGAAATTTTGAAAAAGCCATGGAAAGCTTTTGCAACTATCTCTGGGGAATAACATCAGCTCACTGTTTTATAAGTGCACTGTTTTACTCTGTCCTGGTTTTCAATTACAGACCTCTGGCAAATTCCAACAAGGTAAAATTCATTTAACCACCATTTACTGAGCACCGACTGGTTTCTAGTAACTAAAAATCTAGCAGTGAATGACTAAGTCACTGCCCTCCTTCAGCTTTCATTCTATTGAGAAATAAAATCTAGCTCAGTGACATCAGAGTTCCCAGCTCACAAGTACCACTAAAACCGAAGATCATATAGCTGTCTTTTCCCGGGATCTCTTTCTTTCAATACTATAGCTGATCTCCTCATTTCTGTCCCTCCTCCTGAACTATGAAGTTCATTGCTGAAACTTTAGTACTAATTTTGTTGTTGTGGTCAAGTGCCATTGAGCCGCTTTTGACTCATAGTGACCCTGTATAGAATTTCCGAGGATCGGGTGGTGAGTTTGAACCACTGACCTTGTGGCCAGTACTTACACTACAGAATCACACTGTTGAGGTCCTATGTCGGGGTCCCACCTCGACAAGGAAGTGTGGGTGTCACAAAGAAGGGAGATCTGGCAGCGAAAGTGATAGAGAAAGAGAGAGATGAAATATATACAAAAAAGACAGACACACAGATATGATGCAAGCTGGCAGGTAGACAGATCTGCAAACATATTGCCTAGCATTGCCCAGCATTGCCCAGCATTGCATGCAGAACTTACTCTACCTCAGCCTTTTATTCTCTTTTTTAGGGAGGGATTTGTTACAAAGGAAGGATGTAATTCACTCAGGGAGGATGTCACAAAGGGAGAATGTGATTAAGACAGGATACAGAACTGTATTGTGATTAATCATTCAAAACAGGACATAATGATTCACAGGAACAACTTTTAAGATATTTTCAAAGTTTTTCTTAACATTCTAACATTTTTATTTTTACAGAATAAAAGGTTCAATCAAGCTGTTATATATTATCTTTTAGGCTTAAATGATCTAGAGTAGAGAGAAGTGCGGTTTCTTAAGGATACATAACATAAAGCAAGGTTCCTGAAAGGAGCCAAGCTGTCTCTGTATACTTTGCAAACTTTTGTTTGTGAGCAAGATCTCAGGCACCGGGCTTCATTTTATCTATACCTAAAATGCTACATTGCTCTTAATATTCCTATATACTTTCAGGAGGAAGGAGAACATCTGGGTTAAACTGATTATATTCAGAGGTGGTTTAATGGGACTGCCACTGATCAACCCACAGTCTGCGTATGCTGTCCCCAGCACCACACTACGACTAACTTTGTTGTTGTCACTAAGTGCCGTTGAGTCGGTACCAACTCACAGCTACCCTATATAGGGTTTCTGAGGAGCAGCTGGTGAGCTTGAACTACCAAACTTGTACTTCAAAGAGATCTTGCAGTCCAGCACATTAACCCACAACGCCACACCAGGACTCCCTATATATCTGGGTATGGCGCTGTAAGAGAAGCACTGGACTGCTAACACAAGGTTGGAAGTTCAAATCCAAGGTTTATCATCATCAACTATCAACACTGATTATGTGCTCATTTCCTTAAGTGTCATATTTGGGTATCATGATGCTTGACATTATAAGACTGTTAGGGAATTTCCCAAATCCACCCAGAGTCTTGGTGTGGTGTAGTAGAAAAGGCCTGGTGATCAGTTTCCATGAGGGTTACAGCCAAGGATTCCTGTGGAGCAACACTTAGCGTCACCATGACTTAGGGTTGACTTGATGACATAAGACATCACAACATCTACTCTCTCTGCCTTTTCTGATGTTTCTACAGTTCTGCCACCAGTTTCACACCTACAGTTTGATGGGGCTTATGTTTCACTACATGACAAGTGGCTTGCATTTCTAGAACTGTTGTCTACTGACTTTGTACCATTGATATTGCTTCATCAAACTTTGTGGGTAACCCACAATCTCACTGGAGTTTTCTTCAGTCTCAAGCCTGGTATGGTAGTGCTTCATTTAACAAAAAGTAAGCAGGTGAGTTATTAAATGTTTAAATCTCAGTCATGTCACAATTGAGTAGGTTACTTATTCCAAGAAAGAAACAGGGATGACAGAAACTCATTTGGGTCAAAGAAAATTAATCATAATAAAGAGCCCTGATCATTCTATGGATTATTTTGTCAGTTATGTCCTTCAGCATAGCTTCCTTATTGAGACCCATGAACGATTTTAGAAGTGAGCACTTTAGAAATGGGCCATGTGCCACATCTATGGTTTATGCCGCTGTCCAGAGGTCCTTCAGACCTCACAGGATCTTCTTTACTTGAATGGAACAAATCATTCAGTTGACAGAAGAGATTTAACAGGCTTCATCAGACAAATTAACCTGAGGCTCTATTTTCCTGATGTTCATTAGGAATTTCATAGATGAAGATTTCTGCAATGTGGATACTGTCAGAAATAATTTTATGTGTTTTGAAATGTTGCTCAATATTTCAGTCATGCTTCATTCATTTCAATAAACCCCTTTGTAATTGGAGACGTATTGTATTTCATTCAAAATATCCCAGTAGACCACAAAGCAAACCATAAGAGCAGGTTCTCTCTGTAGATTCATTAAGCTATGGGTTTATTTCTAGGCCAGTCCAGAGATTCTATAGAGATTTATCACTCTGGTCCCAGTTAGCATGATGGAACTTATTGTCTTTCTGAAACATATTAGTCGGTCCTCAGATTATTCTAATTGCTCTGGAATCCAAACATTTTTCTCCCCTAATCCTGACCCCCAAGATACTGTAATGAACAGGGAAATGCTAATGTAATCATTCATGCAGTTATATTTAATGCCTATTATCATTTGCACTTTAATTAAAAAAAAATTATGGACAGCAAAAATAAATGATTTTACCTACAAAATGAGCAAGGTAAATTCAGCTCCCAAAAGATTTATAGAGTAAAATTTCAACAGAAAAGAATTTATATGCTGTGTAAAATCTCCAAGCAAAAAGTTTAAAGCTTAGACATTAAAATTCATTCACAATAGATTTTCTCTCCAAATTGTTATGTTTTTAAATATGAGAGACTCAAGGGTGGTATCTACAAAGTACATCTCATTTCCTCTTTTTCTATTCCTCTACTCCACACCATCACCACTACCATTTTTATTTGTACTGCCCTGCATGCTCTATGACGGGCCTTTAAAAGTTTGTGGGAAATCGGGTTCCAAGACAATGGACACTGGAGGAAATGTTTTGCCTTTCTCCAGTCTTGATTCTGAATGAGAAGCAGTACCTGAGATTATTCAATAGTACCCTTCCTCTTTGTTTGTTCTTTTTTTCTTATTTGTTGGTATTTAGTTTAACTGTCTTGTTTTGTGGTCTTGACAGTGTTGTGAGATGATATTACTTTGCAACCAGCATGATGCCACTATTTCAAAGGTCACTGAGATTCTCAGCGTGTGTTTATTCTATTTCCTACTTGGAACTCTGCGTTTAAAGCCCTGATTAACTTCACCAAGTTGCTGAGGCTTTGGAAGACGTCTTCACTGAGAAACCAGAACTTTCCAAAATATTTAAAACGTGTCTTAAAGGTTTGGAATGTTGAAGATAGAAGCAAACTCAGAGATCCCTAACCTTTCCCTTAACAAATGATCAAGGCTTCAAACCGGTTCATTCCAGGTCAACCCCTTGCTGTGAATTTGCCTTTCCACTCTAGTATAATGAATCAGAAGGAGCTCTGGTAGCATAGTGGTTACAAGTCGGGTTGCTAACCTCAAGGTCATCAGTTCTAAGCTACGAACCGTCCCACGGGAGAGATATGAGACTCTGCCCCTCTAAAGATTTACAGCCCTGGAAACCTTATGCAGGGTCACTATGAGTCGGAACTGACTCCATGGCACACCATCACCACCACCATACTGAATCAGAATCTGCATTTTAATAAGATCCCCGGGTGATTCTTGGGTTGGGTGATTCTTGTGTCAGGTTGTTGTCGTTGTTAGGTGCCATCGAGTTGGCACCTACTCATAGCGACCCTATGGACAGCAGAACAAAACACTGTCCGATCCTGGGCCAACCTCACTACTGTTGCCACACTTGAGTCTATCGATGCTGCCACCTGGTCAATCCATCTTGTTGGGGATCTTCCTGATTCTGATTTAATACATTTGTCAGGGACAGTCAAATTTTCAGCATGGGGTTGACCCAGAATAAACCAATTTGAAGCCCTGCAGAAAATAAGCTTGTTTTTTAGCCTTCAGAAATTATATTTTGTGAGGACTGTAACAAAGATGACATTATGCTTGATATTGAAATTTTCCCACTTCATGAAGTGCAAAAATATTTTATCAAACACTTGCTAACTCAATTTATTAACTTTTTATACATAATTGATCATTGGAAAATTTCATCTTGCTTTTGGGATTTGGATATTCTTCACAGAGTAATCGCTCTGGTGGCTAAAGTCTCATGCAGATTAAAGCGTGAGTCATGAAAGCCTTCCGGAACCCTGAGAGGACAAGCAGAATTTAAATAGCATGAACTTTAATCTAAGATTATGAGCATGTGACCCATAAAACCACTGTCATCCAAGAAGTGATTGCCCATACTTTTGAAGCAAAATTATTTTCTCAAAGTGGCCAGAAATTTCACTCTGCCCACCTTTAGTGCATGGGAAGGATAAGGCTGCGTAAATTTATTTTAACTCAGTTTAACAACGTGCTATGACTTTCAAATGTTTGAAAGCATTTAGAGTGAGTAATGTTACCTTATTATGTATTTTGGGCTCTGGTGTGGTGCTGTGGGATCAGCACTGGACTGAGAACCACGAGGTCAACAATTCAAACCCACCAGCTTCTCCACAGATATCCTATACAAAGTTGCTATGAGTTGAAAGTGACTCAATGGCCCCTAACAACAACAAATTGTGTATTTTATGGAGTCCTGATGGATAAGCACTCAATTGCGAAGTGTGTTGAACCACAAGGTCCATGGTTCAAACCCACCAGCTGCTCCTTGGAAACGCTATACAGGGTTACTGTGAATCGGAACCGACTCGATGGCATTTAGTAACAACAATATCAACAATGTGTTATTATTTTGCATCTTCTTGACTCTAAAGAAGCACTCAGCAACTAAAAATAGTTTTGTGGTTGGGATCTACCAGCCTGCTCTGCAGTAGAAAGATGTAGCAGTCTGCTTCCTTCAAGATTACAGCCTTGAAAATCCTATAGGTGAACTCTAATCTGTTTTACTGAATTGCTATAAATCAGAATTGACTCTAAAGTAGTGGGGCTTGGTTTAGTGTTTGGATTTGATTCCAAAGGGATCAAACACATTTTCATATTGTTTTTAGTCAGGTGCATTTCTTTTTATAACATTTATGTAAAAATTTCTTTTTACAACATTATTTGCTTGTCTTCTATTAGGTTTTTTTATTCTTAAAAAATATATACATGACTTAAAAATATATATATTTCAAAATCTCCTTTAGATTTTCCTGGTTTATCATTCTTTAATTTTTTTTTTTCCTAAGTAATCTGTCTTCACTTGAGAAAACGTCCATAGTTTAACAAATCTAGAGATGTTTCATCTCAATTCATGTCTTCAAATCTTTAATAATAAAGATAAGAGTTATTAGAGTTAAAATGAGTAGAAACACAGTGTCTGCTGCTTAATTTCCAGTGACCTTGATTCCTGCTGTAATTTACACCTAGCTCAGCAGTGTTTCATTCTGCTGTGCATAGGATCGCTATGAGTCGGTACTGACTCAATGGCACCTAACAACAAAGTCCTCAGGAGGAGTCCTGGTGTGGTGCTGTGGGCTAATGTGTCAGACTGCAAAGTCGTTTGAACTGCAAAGTCAGTGGTTCAAGCTCACCAGCTGCTCCTTAGAAACAAAGTTGGTGGTTTAAGGTCACCAGCTGCTCCTTGGAAATCCTATACAGGGTTGCAATGGGTCAGAATTGACTTGATGGCACTTTAACAACAACAGTCCTCAGGAACTTTTTCTTTTTTTTTTCTTTTTTTTTTCCAAATTAAAATCCTTTCAGAGTCAATGAAAAAGAGTGTGTTGGGATTTTTAAAAAAGAAAATGGAGAGAAAGTACTTGGATTTTTCACTGAGCAATTGCCCATAAAGATAGTTCAGGTCTTATGCATTTGCTCTATTGTCACTTTAATCTCATTTCATGTGTATTCATCAAAAGTACCAGTAAAAGTGCTGTATGCTTTGGAAACCAATATATTTATTTCACATCAGATTATAGAAGGAATTTAGTGTGGTGCTGTGGGTTAATGAACTGGACTGCAAAATTGGTTTGAACTGCAAGGTCTGTGGTTCAAGCTCACCAACCGATCCTCAGAAACCCTACACAGGGTCGCTGTGGGTCAGAACCGATTTGACGGCACTTAACAACAACAACCACAACATAAGTGGCACAACATCACACCAGGACTCCAAATCGTCTAGATGGACCCAGTGTAATCACAAAGGTCATTGTACTCAAAGTAGTGAAGTCGTGGGACTAACTAAGGGAGAGGTTGAGTAAGGAATGAAACTGAGGTTAGAGTAGTGATGTTTGAAGATGTCTGAAGAATGTCAAAGCACGTTGTTGTTGTTGTTAGGTGCCATCAAATTTATTCGAATTCATAGTGACCTTATACACAACAAAACACTGCCCAGTCCTGCACGATCCTTTCAATTGTTGTTAAGCTTGAGCCTATTGCTACTGCCACTATGCCAGTCCATCTTGTTGAAAGTCTTCCTCTTTTTCGCTGACCTTCCGCTTTACCTAACATGATATCTTTCTCCAGGGACTGGTCCCTCCTGGCAATATGTTCAAAGTATGAGAGACAAAGTCTCACCATCCTGGCTTCCAAAAAGCAATTCTGGTTGCCTTTCTCCCATCTTTCCAGAATCTGCCACTCTAATATGCTGAAAGACCACTCTCAAAGACACTCAAATCAGGGACAATAGAATGTTAGAGAGATTTTGCTCTTTTATCTATTGACTTGGAGTTGTCCAGACTCCATACTAAGAATGTTAAATCACTAATTGGTGTCAAAAACTGGAGTTTACTTCTGAGTCAAAGAAGCTTCATCCACACTAGACTGGTTTTCCTGCTGTAGGGAACCCTATACCCAGGAAGCCCTATACATGGTCACTATGACCTGGAACTGATTCCAAGGCACCTAACAACCACTACAATGACAGAACCCAGCATAAGGTATCAGGTTATCCTCCACTAGCTTTCCAGTTTTCTGGGAAGAGATTAGCATAACCTCAGATATCCTGCCATAAAGCTATTAGAAAATTAGCAATTTTATCTTCAAAGCATAAATGCAATGGGTTGTATCCACTAAGCTATAAAAATACTGACGTCCTGGTGTATCACTTCAGGATAATGCACTGGACCCCAATGTTGGTTTGTACCTCAGGGTTGGCAGTTCAAAACCACCAGCTGCTCCTCAGAAACCTTACACCAGATTACTATGAGTCAAAACTGATTCAACGGCACTTAACAACAACAGCAACAATATAAAGGATAGGAATCCTTTCTGCCTTTGCAACCTCCCTAGCACACTGTCTGTGATGTAGCAACATCACATTCTGGTTTCATACTTACTCAATAATAAAATGTTCTTTCTCTTGTATTATTATGGAGAGGTTCTGAGTTGGGAGAAGATTATTTAAATTTTTATTTTTCAAATATATTTAAGATATTTTATTGTTCAAACAAAAATCATACTAAGTCAATACTCAAAATTGATTGAAGTTTATTTAATATATGATTTGTAAATTGAAGTAAAATTTTAATTGTTTTTAAGTGCCATTGAGTCAGTTCCAACTCATAATGACCCTGTGTGGTGAGTTTGAACCTCTGACCATGCAGTTCAAACCAACCTTTCAGTCCAGTGCATTATCCTACAGTGCCACACCAGGACTCTGAACATTTCAATTAGGGAGTCAAAATATTCCAAAGAAGAAAGAGCTTCCAAAGATTCTTACACCCCATGTGATCACTAGTAATTGCTATGGGAAAAGTGCTGACAAAGAACTGATTGAAAAAAACAACTTATGGTCACTATGGATTCCATACAGTTTTGAAGAACAATGGAAAATAATTGCCTATGGTGTGGCACTATAAGATAAGCACTCTTTGTAAACCCTATACAGGGTCCTATGAGTTGGAACCAACTCTACAGCACTTAACAACACAATATGATCTTTGCAGTTTCTGTTGAAACTGCACCTAGATGATTCTTTTAAATGTCTAAGACAAATGTTCTTTACCAATTGAGGGATACAATTGCTGAGGACGGATGGATCTTGGTTGAAAGCAGAAAATACCAGAAAGGTGTTTACTTGTGCTTCATTGAGTATGCATAGATATTCTACTGTGTGGACCACAACAAACTATGCGCAACATTGCAAAGAATGGGAATTCCAGAATACTTAATTGCATTTATGCAGAATCTATTCATTGATCAAGAGGCAATCACTTGAACAGCAAAAGGGGTTGCTATTAGGTTTTAAAAGGTGTGTTTGAGGGTTGTATCATTTCACCATACTTTTCAATCTATATGCTGTGCAAATAATTTGCGAAGATGGGATATGAAACAACTCATTAATAACCTGCGATATACAGATGACACAACCTTACTTGCTGAAAGAGAAAAGGACTTGAAGCACTTATGAATGAAGACCAAAGACTTCAGGCTTCCACATGGATTACACTTTAACATAAAGAAAACAAAAATCCTCACAAGAGGACCAATAAGAAACATCATAATAAATGGAGAAAAGATTAAAGGTGTGAAAGAGGTCATTTTATTGGATCCATAAGCAACATTCATGGAAGCAGCAATCAAGAAATTAAAGGATGTATTCCATTGGGGAAATCTGCTGCAAAAGAACTCTTTGGAGTGTTAAAAAGCAAAGATGTCTTCTTGAGGACTAAGGCACGCCTGATCCAAGCTATGGTCTGTTTAATCACGTCACATGCATACAAAAGCTGTGCAATTAATTAAGAAATCTGGAGAAGAACTGATGCCTTTGAATTATGATGTTGGTGAAGAATATTGGATATAACATGGACTTTATACAAAGTACAAAGGAGTCCTGGTGTGGCGTTGCGGGTTAATGTGCTGTACTGCCAGGATGATATGAACCTCAAGGTTGGCAGTTCATGGTCACCAGCCGCTGCTCAGAAACCCTACACAGGGTCACTGTGAGTTGGAATTGACTCAATGACACTTAACAACAACAACAACAACCAGATTACACATGAATCTGTCTTGGAAGATGCAATGCCAGAAAGTTCCTTAGTATCAAGGATGGTGAGACTTAATCACACATGCTTTGGACATGTTCTTAGGAGGAACCAGTCCCTGTGGAAGGACATCATACTTGGTAAAGTAGAGGATTGGTGTAAAAGAGGAAGATCCTCAACAGCATACACTGACATCGTGGCTGTAACAATAGGCTCACCTAGCAATAATTGTGAGGATGGCACAGGACCAGCCGGGCAATATTTCCTTATGTTGTACATAGTGTCACTACGTGTCAGAACTGACTAGAAGGCACCTTACAATAATGACAGTGTTGATTAAAGAAACATTTAGAAAACAAGTATTCTCAAGTTTCAAGATTCAAAGATCATATTAGGTCTATAGCCTGGGCAGGTCATTTCAACTACCATGAAATCCAGATATCTGAGTTCCATGATAATTAAAAACTCCATTGCTCATTATGAATTATAGAAACTCTTCAGCTACTTACACAGTCTATTCCTTAATTAGTCTTATGCTAATTAAGATCCAATCACTTGCCCTCTGGAAAACATAAGAACTTTTTCAAATGAAAATAATTACAAGCCAGGAAGCGAATGGATCAGATTGTGTTCAGCCTGTGGCTTTTTCATTCAATATGTGTGACAGATGTCAAGTTCTTGACAGCAATCAGGTAGGTCATCACAGATATCAAGTCTTATATAATGAATCAGCCTTCCAAATTAGCCTCCCATGATTTATTTTTTAAGTGTACAATTTAATTAGGCTAAATTCAAGTTACTTATTCAAGATCATGTATCACTTCATAATTGTGTTATTAAGCGTCCATCAGGTCAGTTCTGACTCATAACGACCCTGTATAGGGTTTCTGAGGAGCAGCTGCTGTGGTTAGCAATAAAGTGCTTATCCTACAGCGCCACACCAGGATGGTGAGGGGATTAGAATATACTCGCATTGTGCTTGCAGTCTTTGCTTACTCATTCAATTCTGTTATACCTTTCTATCCAATCTATGGAAGATCAGTTGTTCTGCTGCTGGAGACATGGGAAAATTTTGTCCATAGATGGTTAAGAGTACTTGTGTGGGTGAATATCAAACACAGAAGGTATTACTGTTTTTACCTTAGGGCCCAGGAAAGGATCAATAAATTTATAATACAGTTGTACATATATATTGGCAGGCATAGTGGTTCTGCAGGGGGAACACTGGTCTGTTAACCTCGAAGTTACCTGCTTTAGCCCAGCAGCCTTCACTAGGGAGAAGATGAAACTTTCTGCCCCTGCAAAGATTTATGGCTTCTGTAACCCTATACAGGGTCATTATGAGTCAGACCCAACTTAACTGCATTTAACCACCACAACAATCCATATATATTAGAGAGCTCAGTGGCTTTATAGGATTAGCTCTGGACTGTGAACCAAGCAAAACATATTAAACAAGTTTCTGTAATCTGTCCATGGCTGCAAATAAGTTCTCTAAGTAATACACTTACCTTAGTCTTACAAGGGTGCCTTAAAAAAAAAAAAAAAGTTCTAATCAGAACAGTGACGTTTTAGTTGATCTGCTGGACTAATTCAATTCCAGGCAGAGAGGTCGACTCAGGAGGTTTGCTGACTGTCCTTTTGGGATTCCAAAGCAGGATTTTTGTTATGCTTGAGCCCATTGTTTCTGCCATTGCCAATTCATCTCATTCGGGGAAAGGTTGTTGTTGTTAAATGCTGCCGACTTGGTACTGACTCATAGTGACCTTGTATAGGGTTTCTGAGGAGTTGCTGGTGAGTTTGAACTGCTGACTTTGTGGTTCAAGCTGACCTTGCAGTCCAATGCAATAACCACAATGCTATACTAGGACAACACCTTCAGAAATATATAGGGCTAAATGGAGGATATGTCAAGAACAATAGCTTCACATTTTGATTTTTCTTTAATAAAGGTTTCTATGTTTCTGCAACAGTAGTTTTTGACTTATTCTCATGTGAGTATGCATTCTCTTTTTAATGGAATAAGGGGCCCCCAAAGTCAAAAATTTCCATGACTCCTGAAAGCCCTAATGAGATCCTGACACTAGGATAGGTTGTTGTTGTTGTTGTTAAGTGCCATTGAATTGGTATTGATTCATAGTAACCTTATGCACAACAGAATGAAACACTGTCTGGTCCTGGGCAAACCTCACAATTGTTGTCATGCTTGAGCCCATTGATGTTGCCACTTTGCCAATCCATATCACTGGGGGTCTTCCTCTTTCTCTGACCCTCTACCTTACCAAACATGATATCCTTCTCCAGCGACTGCTCCCTCATGACAATATGTCTGAAATATGAGAGACAAAATTTGGTCATCCTGGTCTCCAAGGAGCACTCTGGCTGCACTTCTTCCAATACAGGTCTGTTGGTTCTTTTGGCAGCCCATGGCACTTTCAATATTCTCCTCCAACACCATAACTCAATTTTTCTACAGTCTTCCTTATTCACTGTCCAACTTTTGCATACATATGAGATTATTGAAAATACCATGGCTTGTGTCAGGTGCACCTTAGTCCTCAAGTCGACATCTTTGCTCTTCAACACTTTAAAAAGGTCTTGTGCAGCAGATTTGTCTAATGCAATATGTCATTTGATTTCTTGACTTCTGATTTCATGAATGTTGATAGTTGATCCAAAAAGAATGAAGTCCTTGACAACTTCAATCTTTTCTGTTGATAAGAATGTTGTTTATTGGTCCAATGGTGAGGATTTTTGTTTTCTTTACATTGAGAGGTAATCCACACCGAAGCCTGTGCTTTTTAATCTTCATCAGTAAACATTTTAAGTCCTCTTCACTTTTCAGCAAGCAAGCTTGTATCATCTGCATATCACCGGTTGTTAATGAGTCCTCCTCCAATCCTGATGCCACATTTTTCTTCATATAACCCAGCTTCTTGCATTATTGTTCAGCATATAGGTTGAATAAGTCTGGTGAAAGAATACAACCTTGTCACATATTTTTCTTAATTGAACCCATTCAGTGTTCCCATGTTTTGTTCGAACAACTACCTGGTAGTCTATGTAGAGATTCCTCATGAGCACAATTAAGTGTTCAGGAATACTCACACTTCGCAATGTTATCCATAGTTTGTCATGATTCACACAATCGAAAGCCTTTGCATAGTCAATAAAGCATAGGTAAACATCTTTCTAATATTCTCTGCTTTCAGCCAAGATCCATTGGACATCAGCAATGATATCCCTTATTCCACATCCTCTTCTGAATCTGGCTTGAACCTCTGGACGTTCTCTGTCAATGTATGTTTGCAGCCATTTCTGTATTATCTTTAGTAAAACTTTACTCACATGGGATATCAAAGACATTTTCTGATGATTTCCACATTCTGTTGGGTCACCTCTCTTTGTAATGGGCACAGATACGGATCTCTTTTAATGAGTTGGCCAGATAGTTGTCTTCCAAATTTCTTGGCATAGATGAGTGAGTGCCCCAGTGCCACCTCACTTTCTTGAAAGATTTCAATTTTTATTCCATCAATTCCTGGTGCCTTGTTCTTTGCCAATTCCTTCAATCACATTGGACTTCCTCCTTCAGGATCATTGGCTTTTCATCATATGCTAACTCTTGAAACGGTTGAACATCAACCATTTCCTTTTGGTACAGTGACTCTATGTATCCCTTCATCATCCTTTGATGCTTTCTGTATCATTCAATAATTTGCTCAGAGAATCCTTCAATAATGAAAGTTGAGGCTTGAAATTTTTCTTCAGTTTCCCCAGCTTGAGAAATGCTGAGTGTGTTCTTCCCTTTTGGTTTTCTGACTCCAGATCTTTGCACATTTTGTTGTAATATTTGACTTTGTCTTCTCAAGCTGACCTTTGAAATTTTCTGTTCAGCTCTTGTACCTCCTCATTTATTATGTTTGCTTTAGCATCTCTATGCTGGAGAGCAAGTTTCAGGGTCTCTTCCAACATCCATTTTAATATTTTCCTTCTTTCTTGTCTTCTTAACAACTTTTTGCTTTCTTCCTTTATGATGTTCTTGATGTCATCCCACAATTCTTCTGGTCTTCAGTCTTTAGTGTTTAATCACTGAATTAGATGATACATAATGTAAGACCTAATCCTGGTGTGGCACTGGGGCTAATGTGTCAGACTGCAAAGTAGTTTGAACTTCAAGTTTGGTGGTTCAAGTTCACCAGCTTCTCCTTGGAAAGCCTATGCCATTGTGGGTCAGAATCGACTCGACGGCACTAACAACAACAACAATATTTATTAGGACCCTTGGTGTGACACTGCAGGATAATGCATTAGATGGCAAGGTTAGTTTAAACTGCAAAGTTGGTGGTTCAAACTCACCAGTTGTTCCTCCAAAACCCTATGCAAGGTCTCTACGAGTTTGAGCTTACTTGATGGCACTGAAAAACAACAATATTGAAAATATTCCATTTGAATTTTGGAGAGCAAAGAGTCCTGATGTGGTGCTATAGGATAAGCACTGGACTGGTAGCCCTAGGGTAGGCAGTTCAAACATACCAGCCACTCTCAGAACCTCCATACAAGGTTGCTGGTTTAAAACCCACCGGACAACTCACAACAACAACATGTAACTGTGATAATTTTGTCCATATTGTTGCATATAAGTAAGCCAGGAGGAGTTGGATTGTTGTCCATATGAGAAAAGTGGTATATTCAGTTATGTTTTTGATATGCAAACTTAATTTTAATTTTACTATCAACATGGAACATATTTGAACCTTGGAAGCTGGGTGACCTTCAGATACACAGACAACACCAGAGCCTCCTTTCTTCTAGTATGTCTTAGCATGCTGTGAGATGATGATCCTCTTAGCCTTTGAGGTGCATAGGAATGGCTATGTGAAAGTGAAGGCAGGGTCTACTGCTTGGGTCTACTGGGGCTTCCAGGGAAGTAGTTTCAACTTGGGAGAGATCTCACCCAATTACACAGTGTAATGCACAAATACCATAATTTTCTGCATGTATTATGATGTGAAAAAGGCAAAGAAATACTGATGAATCTAGACTTGAGTATCTTTATATGTAAAATACAAATACTGGACAAGATGAGTTCCTATGCAATTTAATTCAACAAACATTTTCAGTCATCACTTTGCTGCTATCACTTTTGACTTAACAGAATGTGGTTTGTAAAAAGACATACATTTCAAAAAATTTACAACCTCAGTGAGGAGAGAGGCACAAAATCATTTTGCTGTAATATGACCCGTATTATGATAAATACTGAGAGTGAATTATAACCAAAGTGCTATTAAAACGTAAAAGGAATGAAAAATTCTATTAGAAAAATATAGAAGGCTTATAGAAGTGGTAATATTTAGCCAAGATATGAATGTCATATTGTTGTTAGATCCGATCAAGTTAGTTCTGACTTACAGCAATCACATGTGACACAGTGGAACTGATCTATAGGGATTTCTGCACTGCAGTCTTTATGGGTCTAGGTCACCAGGTCCTTCAACTGCAGAGCTATTGGGTGGGTTATGATTACTAACTTTTGTGTTACCAGGTAAGAGTGTAACTGTTGCATCATAAATGCCATATCTCCAGAAAAAAACTGTTCAAATTGCAATCCCAATAGGATCTAAGAATTGTTGTCCTAATCGTGGATACAGTGAGATAAAGCGAAGTAAGATTATTTGGCCAATGTCACAAATTAAGTTGTTAGCAGGACTAGAAAGGAACCAGCCGTTTCTTCACAGGAACTACTTATGTAACAGCTGGAGATTAAATGAAAGTGTCTGCACCCTCCTTATTAAAAAAACAAAGCAAAAAATCTTAAAATAATAGCTTAAGTCACATTACAATTTGCACCATATGCCTTAATCTATTTTTAAAGTTTTTTTTTTTAATTTTTGCATTTTAATAAGGAGAGTTACCATGAACCAGAACTGACTTGACAGCATTTAACAACAACAACGAAAACTAGTATAAAGGTAGGTGGTTCAAACTCACCTAACGGTACCATAAAAGAAAGGCCTGGCAATATGTTTTTATATTTTATTAGATTATAGTCATTAACAAGGAGCTCTGGTAGTGTAGTGGTTACGAATTGGGCTGCGAACCTTAAGGTCAGCGGTTTGAAACTACCAGACACTCCGCGGGAGAAAGATCAGGCTTTCTACTCCTGTAAAGATTTACACCCTCGGAAATCCTGTACAGGGTCGCTATGGGTCGGAACTGACTCGACGGCACTTAACAACAACAACAATAGTCATTAACAGCAAAATATACACTCTTGTCCCATGAGCATGGAACATTTCCCAGAATAGATCATATGTTAGGCCACAAAGCAAACCTAAACAATAAATTTTAAAACACTGAAGTACTACAAAAAAGCTTCTCAGATCATAACACCATAAAATTAGAAATCAACAGTAAGAAGAAGAAAGGGTAAAACTCAGATATGCGGCAAGGAATAAAAATCCACCACCCTGCTTAAAAACTACTGGATAATAAAGGAAATAAAAACTAAAAATTAAAAAGTCCTAGAATCTATCAAGAATGCAAAAAAATTCAACAATATACCAAAATACTTGGGATGCAGCAAACACCGTGCTCAGAGGTCAATTTATAGCAATAAACACAAACACCAAAAAAGAAGAAAGAACTAAAATCAGCACTATAACCTAACATTTCTAATAATTAGAAAAAGAAGAGGGGTAAAAAGACTATAGTGCCCAGTAAAAAATAAATAATGAAGACTTATAATAGTAAACAGAAATAAATGAAGCAGAAAACAGAAAATTAATAGAAATAATCAATATGACTAGACTTTGGTTCTTTAAAGGAATTAATAAAAGTGACAAAACACTGACAAATTTAACAAAGGAAAAGGAAATGTAAACAACATGAAAATAAATGAAATTGGCAGTGTCACAACAGAGCCAATTGAAATACAAAAGATAAGAGAATGCTATAAAGAACTATACTCCAACAAATTTGAAAACCTAGAAGAAATGGACAAATTTTGAGAACCATACTACCTACACAAATGAACACAGCCTAAGTTATAAAATTTGAATATTCATCACAAAAGAATAAATTGAAGAGATAATGAAAACAAAAACAGAAAATTCCCAACCAAAAAAGTCCTGACCCAAATAGCTACATTAGTGAATTTTACCAAACAGTCAGAGAAGAGCTGACACAAATTCTACTTAAACTATTAACGTAGAACATAGAAAGGATGGAACACTTTAAAATCATTTCATGAGGCAAGCATAATCCTGCAACCACAGTTAGGCATACACCACTAAAATAGGAAATTATAGACCAGAATCCCTTCATAAGGACTTCTGATGTGATGCTGTAGGATCAACATTGGACTGCAAACTACAAGGTTGGCAGTTGAAACCCACCAGTTACTTCGAAGAAACCCTATAAAGTGTACCTATGAGTCAGACCCAAGTCAATGACACTTAACAACAATTTCTCATAAACATAGAGTCAACAATTTTCAACAGAATCCTAGTCAACAGAATCAAACAGCATATCAAAAAATAATACATCGTGACTAAATGGTATCCATACCAGGTATGCAACATTGGTTCTACATTAGAAAAACAGTAAACCACATTGTATAACAAAGGAATAGAATCATATGATCATATCAGGTCATATGGAGAAGTCATTTATTAACATTCAACACCCATTCCTGACAAAATCCTCTCAGCAAAATAGGATTAGAAGGGAAATTCCTCAACATAATCAAGGGCATGTGCACAAAACGAATAGCCAACGCTATTCTCAGTAGAGAGAGACTGAAAACATTTCCCTTATGCACAGGAACCAGACAAGAAAACCCTTTATCACCACACCTGTTCAGTATTGTGCTAGAAGTCCTTGTCAGAGCAATAAGGCAAGAAAGGGAAATAAAAGACATTCAAATTGGCAAAGAAGAAGTAAAACTATTTCTATTTGCAGATGACATGATCTTACACATAGAAAATATCAGAAACTACTAGAAATAGTAGGAAGATTTTATGAAATGGCAGGGTTCAAGATCAACATACAAAACATCAGTAAGATTCCTCTACACAAAGAGAAGTCTGAAAAGGAAATCAGGTAAACAATGCCATTTACAATAACCACTCCAAAATGAAAATAAATCTAACCATATATACAAAAGACTTATATTAGGAATACTACAAAATGGGAACAGACACTTTACCAAAGAAGGCATTCAGGTAGCCAACAAACACACAAAGGAAGGCTTTTGATCAATAGTCATTAGAGAGATGCAAATCAAAATAACAATGAGATTGTCATCTCACTACAGCACTGATAGTAAAATTAAAAACAAAACACAGAAGGCAAATTCTGGAAAGGGTATAGACAGATTGGAACCTTCATATAATACTGGTGGGACTTTAAAATGATGCAATCACTGTGAGAAATGGTGTTACACGTTCTTAAAAAGTTGGAAATAGTAATACTATTTGATCCAGCCATTCTACTATTAGGTATATACATACCCCGACTAAATAAAAGCTTTAACAGGAATAGATGTATGCACACCAGTGCTCATCACACACAGTGCAGCATCATTCACAATAGCAAAAAAGTAGAAACACACTCAATACTCATAAATGGAAGAATGAAGAAATAAACTATTATACATAAGCACAATGGAATACAATATTGTTTAAGCAACTTTAAACAGTAACGGTGAATCTGCAAAACACCTCATAACATGAATGAACCTTTGGGAAATTATGCTGGTTGAAATAAATCAATCAAAAAAGGAAAACTATTATATGAGATCACTATTATGAAAAGTTGAGGTTTACACACAGAAAGAAACACTCTATGATGGCTACCAGAGGAAGGAGGGGAAAGGTGGGTAAATCATTAACTAGAAGGTAGACTTGTATTAACTTCTGTGAAGGGAAAGGCAATACATAATAAGGGGTAGTTCAGCACAAAATGACCAAGGCAAAGAATGACACTGGGAGGGACACAAGACAAAGCAACAAACGTAAATACTATCATGCAATAATAGTAATAACAATAATCCACAAGAGGATGCATAGATACTCAAGCTGAATATGTATGAGGAGGTGAACGGGACGACACCAATGAATATAAATATAAGTTTAATAGTGGATGCTTCCTCATATATACGTATTTCTATGTACTACAAACATAGGGGACAAAGTTATGAAAACTTCTTAGCTGTAACCAGACAACTGAGGAAATGAATCTCTGTGTATGGTGGGCATAAATGCATATTGACATAATATAATTCACAGAGGCAATATTCTACTTCCTACTTTGGTCAGTAGTGATTGAGCTCTTAAAAGCTGTGAGCAGCCATCTAAGATGCAACTATTTGTCTCTCCCTGTCATGAGCAGAGTGAAGAAAATCAAAGACACATGGAAACAATTAGTCCTCCACTATCCTGATACAAGAAGAACTTGATGGTGCCCATCTACCTCTACTGACTGGTCTGATTGGGATCACAATTGGAGGTCCTAGATAAAGTGAGAGGAAAATGTGGAACAAAACTCAAAATATTAGGAAAAAAAATACCAGGCTTACTGGTCTGATAGACACTGCTGGAACCCACAAGACTATGGCCCTTACACACCCTTCAAGTCTGAATCTAAACTCACCTCTGTGGCTCAACTTTCTGCCAAACACTAGACAAGCCTATAAAGTGAACAATACCACCTGGAAGGTATGCAGTTCTTACAACAATCAGTTCTCCAATTGGGCAGCATTTGCCCAGGGTGAAAATTCTGAAGCAGGAAGGAACATGAAAGAAGGACAAATGGAATCAGGAAACACGTGGAGGAAATGAGAAAAGCACTGTTACATTATGGAGATTGCATTGATGTCACGAGACAAAATGTGTATGAATTGTTCAATGGAAAATTCAGTTGCTCTGTAAACTTGAATGCAAATCATAATGAACAGTTAAAAAGAGAAGGAATTTTTAAAAGCCTTTGAAGAAATTGTACCCTGAAACTCTTGGGGTTGCCATGAGTTGGGATCGACTCCATGGAAACAGGTTAACAGTTTCATAAGGGATTATTAATCGATGGATAAAGAAGAGAAAGATGAATACTCCAAAGCAGTATGTGAAGCAACTTCATTCCTTGCATCCCCTCTGCATTCACATAGAACATCTAATGCCCACATCCACAGTGCACTGAACAAGATTGTTGAAATATGGAGATGTAAAGCAATCAGGCATTTGGCTCATTCATAATTGAAGAGAGAAAATAAACAGAAATTAGCTCTCTAGACTTACTATTAAGCATAATAAGTGATTAGGATAGGAAACACTAAGAAATTTAGGCCAACATAGTTACTGAGCATGGGGGTGCTAGGGATATGAACAGCGTGTGCCAATAGAACATCAGTGAACCTATGTTTAAAATGTCATACAAAAGATCAACATACTAATCTTATCTTTTTATTACAAAAATTTTCAACAAACACAAAAATAAAAGCATTGATATAATTAACCCCATTGGTCATCACTCAGCTTCAAGAGTTGTAAATATGAGAGGGCTTCAAAAAGTTCGTGGAAAAATTCCATTACCTTCAAATTCCATTTTTCCCCTTTGTATACTGACAAACTTATTTCATTTATGCTGACCCTTTGCTATTTTTTTGTTTTGTTTTGTTTTTTTAAAATAATTTTATGGAGGAATAATTTACATGCCATAAAATTCCCCTATTGTAACTAAACAATTCAATGCTTTCTAAAAATGTATTTTAGATTTTGTACCCATCACCATAATCCAGCCTTACGATATTTCTATTACTCCAAAAAGTTTACTTGGACTGGTTTGTAAACAATTCATCCCCTTCAACCCAGGTAATTTTGGATCTGTTTTCTGTCTTTATAGATTTGCCTTTCTAAATCTTTCATATAAATGGAACCATACAATATGTTAGCAATTGTATCTGTTTTCTTTTCCTTAAGATAGTATTTTTAAGGTTTATCAGTGTTATAATATTTATCATAGTTTATTTTTATTGCTGAATAGTATTCCAATGCCTGGTGTGGCGCTGTGGGCTAATGAGTCAGACTGCAAAGTCATTTGAACTATAAGGTCCGTGGTTCAAGCTCACTAGCTGCTCCTTGGAAACCATATACAGGAATTGACTCGATGGCACTTAAAAACAAAAATGCCATTATAATATATACAACATTTGTTTATTCACCAATTAATTGACATTTGGATTGTTATTAGTTTGGAACTATCATGCAAAATTCTGCTATGAGTATTTGTATGAGACCATAGGTGGAATCCTGAA
>NW_006408528.1:14089906-14119324 GCF_000296735.1 Chrysochloris asiatica | reverse complement strand
CGTCTGGAGTTATAGGAGTAGAAAGCCTGATCTTTCTCCTGCCAAGCAACTGGAGGTTCAAACTGCTGACTTTGCTGTTTGTGTAACCCATTGTGCCCATTAAAAAGAAAAAAAAAAAAAAAATGAGTCTGTTTGCTATTGAGATGTAAACAGAATTCCTTAAATTCTATACACAAGTTCTTTATCATGTATATAGAACATAAACATTTTCTTCTACATCACTAAGTTTTCATTTCCTTAATAGTGTCTTTTGAAGGATAGATTATTTTCATTTTGACAAAGTCCAGTTTATCTTTTTTTTCTTATATGTATCATGCCTTAAAGAACTCTGGTAGCATAGTGGTTATGAGTTGGACTGCTAACCTCAAGGTCTGCAGTTTGAAACTACCAGCTGTCCCGTCGGAGAAAGATGAGACTTTCTGCTCCTGTAAAGATTTATAGGCTCGGAAACCCTATCTATGCAGGGCCGATATGAGTCAGAACCGATTCCACGACACACCACCACCACCATCATGCCTTGGTATTATATAGAAATGCTTTGATTTTACATCTTCTGACTTAGCTGAGCTTACTTATTAATTCTAGTACTTTTAAAGAATTTTATTTTCTATTTAGAGCCTTATCATTTGCTTCTTTTCTGATTAGACCTATTAACTTTTTGTTTGTTTGTTTAGAGATGTTGCATTTGTGCTTAGGCGGGTTATTGGTTTCTAGTTTTCTTTCTTGTATTTTCTTTGTCTCTTTTTGTTACAAGAATAATATTGGCCACTTGGAATGAAATTGAAAATAGTTTTCCCTTTTAACTTTACATATTGTTGTGTTTGTTAAGTGCTGTTAAGTCGGTTCCAACCCATAGTGACTCTGTATAGGGTTTCCTAGGAGCAACTGGTGAGCTTGAACTCACCTTGTTGTTCAAACAAAATTTGCAGTCCAACGCTTTAACCCACAGCGCTATGGGTTTGAGTAAAATAAAACGCATTGCTGTAGAGTCTATTCAGCCTCATAAGAACTCATAGAGTTGCCCCATAGGATTTCCAAGGCTGTAATTTTTATAGAAGCAGGCTGCCATGTCTCTTTCTCATGGGTTCTGACCTCCCAGTGTAACCAGTGTGTTACCAGAGCTCCTTAGTATATGGGGACATCAAAAATTCATGGAGAAATTCCATTATCTCTCTTGTATTATTTAGCCTTTAAATGTTTGTTAAAATTCATCATAAAGGCATCTAAGCACGGAGTTTTTCTTACAGAAAGGACTTAAACAAAAATTTTAATTTCTTTTATAGATATTTAGTTTATCTATTTGTGAGTGAGATTTGATAGGTTTGGCGTCCTGGTGTGGCGTTGTGGGTTAATGCACCAGACTGCAAAGCCATTTGAACTGCAAGATTGGAGGTTCAAGCTCACCAGCTGCTCCTCAGAAACCCTATACAGGGTCACTATGGGTTGGAATCAACTCTACGGCACTTAACAACAACAACAAATCTTTTAAGATATCTGCTCATTTTTTCTAAAGGAGCCCTGGTGGCACTGTAGAATAAGCATTATTGGACTGCTAACTGCTAGTTCTCCAGTTCAACCCACCGACCACTCCATGGGATAAGATGGGACTTTTTGTTCCTTTAAATATCCTCAGAAACCCCATACAGGGTAGCTATGGTTTGTAATCAACTCAGTGATGTGGGTTTGGTTATCCTTTGATTTTTTTTCCTTTTTGACCCATTTCTTCTAAGCTGATACATTTATTGGAATAAAGTTATTTATAGTATAATCTCCAGTGATATCAACTCCTCATCAATGGTTATTGAGGCTATTGTATTCTGTACTTTCCCCCTAATCCCTGGTTCTAGAGGTTTTTAAATTTTTACGTATTTTCTTAAAGAACCAGTGAGTGCTCTCATTTATTTCTGTTTTATTTTTTCATTCTATTGATCTCACTTTTTAGCTGTATTATCATTCTTCTGCTCAATTTGAAGTTTATTTGCTCCTCTTTTTCTAATTTTCTATGGTTTACATTGTAGCTGTTTATTTACACTTCCTTCTTTTCTGATATAGGCATTTTGCACTATGTTGTTGTTGTTGTTAAGTGCCGTCGAGTCGGTTCCGACCCATCTGCTTTAGTTGTAGCTCAAAATTTTTGGTATGTTTTGTTGTTTTTTTCATTCAGTTGAAATTGCTTCTGAGTTTTAATTCTTCCTTGACCCATGGAATACCTAAAAGCATAATATTCAGTTACTAACTATTTGAGGTATTTTTAGTGTTCTTATTGGTTTGCAGTTCAATTTTATAGTAATTATCTTTTAAAATTTTTATTTTGAAGGTTTACAGAGAAGATTGTCAGTTTTATATTCAACATATCACACACTTTGCTTCATTTCAATGATTAAAGCCTCTTAATGCAACATTGATGCTACTTTCTCCTTGTACTTCTTTTTCCCATCCCACCCACCTTCCCATCCCTTCTCAACTTTGCCCTTAGGTTAATGTTGCCCTTTTGATCTTGAATGATTGACCATTCCATAGCAAATGTAACTAACTAGTATTGTTGTCTTCCTTATCTGTCTATCTGCTTCGAGGCTAAAAATTTAGACCACGAGGGTGAGTTCCTTTCTAAGCCTGAAGGGTAGTCAAGGGCCATAGTCTCTTTATGACTATTAAGCCTGGTCTTTTAAAAAAAATTTTTTTAATTTTAAATTTTGTTCCACATTTTCTGTCTCTCTATCTGGAACCTTCTATTGTGATCCTATTCAGAGCTGTTGGTGGTGGTAATCATCTAGTTCTGATATCAAAGTTGTGGTGGCTGATGTTCACTTGCACCATTGGTCTATTGGACTAGTCAATTCCAGCATCTTCAGTTTTCATCACTCTTATTTTTTCTGCATAGGGAAAGACCAATAGTTGCACTTTGCATGGCCACTCATGAGCTTTCAAGATTCCACACTCAACTCACCAAAGTAGAATGTAGAACATTGTCCTTGTGAACTATATTATGCCAACTGGTCTTGAGCCTCTAGGCATAGTAACTCTTTGCCTTATAATTTTTAATAATATCTAAGAAGTTTTCATCATTGTACTCCCTGTAGGCTCTACCACATTCATAGTTGTGTTTGCAGCAAAGGTAAATGTACAAATTTCGTCTTTCAAACCCTTCTATATTTGTGGGTCTACTCCCACTCTTTTCCCCTGTTCATCCTGTGTTTCTGTCCATGCATTTACCTGCAGAACACTGTTGTTTTAGGGTTTGTGTATTTATCACTATTCTCTTTAACCCTTGCATACTTCCCTGGGTCTTCTGTCTTTATCATTCCATTTTCTTTGTATATTGTCCTCCTCAAACTAAAATGTGTCTACCCTCTTGCCAGTAAATTACTTTCCCTCACACCATCAAATAAGACTTCTTTTATTTTTAAAGGATAATTTTAAATTTGGGAGGGGGCATATTTTATGGGCTATAATATGAGTTTTTGGCCTACCTTCCATGTGCAGTTGAGAATGATATGTTTTAGTCTGCTAACAGAGGAGTGTTCTGTACATGTCATTTAGATTAATTGAGTGATAGAATTGTTCATGTCTTTTATACCAGTAGTCATTTAAGGCTGCTTGTACTGTCAGTTATTGAGAGTTGTTGTTGTTAAGTGCCATAGGGCTGGGTTCCCACCCATAGTGACCCTGTATAGGGTTTCTGAGGAGCAGCTGGTGAACTTAAAATGCAAGCCTCCCTGTTCAAGTGGACTTTGCAGTCCAGTGCATTAATCAACAGTGCCACACCAGGACTCCAGTTACTGAGAGAGGAGTATTGTAATCTCTAATTGTAATTGTTAGTTGATCTTTTTCTCCTTGCTATTCTTAATATCTGCTTAATGTATTTTTATATACTGCTATGAGTCCTGGTGTGATGCTGCAGGATAAAGCATTTGCCTTCAAGGTTGGTTTGAACCACAAGGTCAGCAGTTCAAACTCACCAGCTGCTCCTCGGGAACCCTACACAGAGTTGCTATGAATTTAAACTGATCCAACACTTAACAGCAAGTACAACAACACGAGGTACATGGAGTCCTGTGGATAAGTCATGTGGAGCTGTAGGATAAGATCTGGACTGCTAACCGCAAAATTGGTGGTTCAAACCCACCACCTACTCCTCAGAAATACTATACAATGTAACTACGAGTTGGAACTGATTCAAAGGCTCTTAACAACAATGAGGTACTTGGGAGCACTGTGACTTTGTGGGATAAGTTGTTGTTGTTAGGTGCCATCGAGTCGGCACCGACTCATAGCGACTGTATGCATAGCAGAACAAAACAATGTCAGATCCTGGGCCAACCTTACCACTGTTGCCACACTTGAGTCCATGGAAGCTGCCATTTGGCCAATCCATCTCGTTGGGGATCTTCCTCTTTTTCTCTGACCCTCCATCTTACCAAGCATGATATCCTTCTCTAACGACTGTTCCCTCCTGACAATATGTCCAAAGTATGAGAGAGGAAGTTTGGCCATCTTGGCCTGTAATGAGCACTGTGGCTACACTTCTTCCGAAACAGATCTATTGGTTCTTTTGGAAGCCCATGGTACTTAGTATTCTCCTCTAACACCATAATTCAAAGGCATCAATTCTTCTATGATCTTCCTTATTCACTGTCCAGCTTTCGCATCCTTATGAAGTTATTGAAAATATCGTGGCTTGGGTCAGGCGCACCTGTATGATACGTACTAGACTGTTAACAACAAAGTTGTTGTATCGAGCCCACCAGCTTGCTCCTCAAGAGAAAGATGAGGATTTCTGCTCTTGCAAAGATTTATAGCTTCTGAAACCCTATACAGGGTTGTTATGAGTCTGAACCAACTAAATGGTACTTAGCAGCAGGAACAGCACTATTAAAATAGTCACTTGAGCTTTCTCTTGGTTAGAAGCCTGGCTGTTGTTGTCAAGTGCCATCAAATCAATTCTGACTCATAACATGGTATATCTTTCCTATCCTTCCACTTTTAAATTATTTGTGTTCCGTATTTAGCATGTTTCTTATTGGTCTTCCTTTTTTTCATCCAATCTGATATTATTTTTCTTTTAGTTGAGATGGTTAGACAATTTACATTTAATGTCATTGTTGCCATGGCTAGCTTAAGTCTATTTTGCTATTTGTTTTCTATTTGTCTCAATTTTTCTTTGTGCCCATTCTCCTCCTTTATCTGAAATAATTATTTTATAAAGATATAATTTTCTCTCATTTGTTACCTCATTAGATAAAATTTTTATTTTGTTATTTTAATGATTGCTTAGGATTTGAAGTATGCATCTTCAATTTATGTTCCAGTAATATTACGAATTTGTGCACAGTATAGTAATCTTATAATAGTATATTTCCCACACAGCTTCCAGATTTTACTATTATCACATATTTTACATATACCTCATAAACTCCACAATGTATTGATATCATTGTTGTTTAGACAGTAAAGTAATCTGCAATGTGAGTTAGAAATTAAGAAATAAGCTTATACGTTTATTTATTTAAGTATTATTTCTGGTACTATTTTTCTCTTTTCCATCTGTTTCCATGTTTTCCGTATTTCTATCTGTTACCATTTTCTGTCTGTCTATGTTGTTGTTGTTAAGTGCCTTCGAGTCGGTTCCAACCCATAGCGACCCTGTACAAGGTTTCCGAGGCTATAAATCTTTACGGGAGCAGAACGCCTCATCTTTCTCCTGCGGAGTGGCTGGTAGTTTCAAACTGCTGGCCTTAAGGTTCACAGCCCGATTCGTAACCACTACGCTACCAGTGCTCCTTTGTCTGCCTATAGACCTTCCTTAATATTTCTTGCAGTACAGGTCTATTGGAGATGACTAATGTTAATATTTTGTATTCGTTTCCTAGGGCTGCTCCAACAAATTTACCACAAATGAAGTGGCTTACAGCATAGAAATTTAATCTTTTCTTGTATCTCTGAAGGCTAGAAATTCAAAATCAAGGCATTGGCAGGGTCCCACTTGCTGTAAGACTCTAGGGGAGAATACATCCCATGCCGTTCACTTAGCTTCTGGTGTTGAGTAGGGTTGTATCCTCCAGTCTCTGCTTCTGTCATTGCTTGACCTTATGCCTGTATGTGCCTTCTCCTCTCCTTCTCTTCTCCTCTCCGGTTGTACTAGGTTTAGAGTTCACTCTACTTCAGTATAAGGTGCCCTAGTGGTAAGCACCGGACTGCTAACTGTAAGATCAGCAGTTCAAACCTATCATCTATTTCTTAGGAGACAAATCAGGCTTTCTGCTCATGTAAAGATTTATAGCCTCGGAACCCTATATAAGATCAAGAGAAGTTGAAATCAACTTGATGGCAGTGAATTTGGTTTGGATGTTTACTCCAGTATGACCTCAACTGAACTTAGCTAAATATATCTTCAAACTCTATTTCCAAATCATGTCATATTCTGGGAAGGATACGAATTTTGAAGAGTGGGCAACACAGCTCAATCCACTACACTTTCATGTCTGATGAAGTTTTCATTTGATTTTGATTTTATTTTTGAGAAACTTGCTGAATATAGAATTCAAGGCTGATAGTTTCTTTTCACTTATGCAAGTGGCCTATTTATGAACAACATCTGTTAGTTGTTAGCTTCTAGTTGTTGGTTTCCACTCATGGCGACCTAATGCAGGAAGGAAGCACTGCCTGGTCCTCACAGTTAGTTGTTTTTACCTTTGAGTGCATTGCTGTTGCCTCTGTGTCAATACATCTCATTGGAGGTCTACATCTTTATCACTGATGCTCGACTTTACTAAGCATGATGTCCTTCTCCAAGGGTAACATATCCAAATATGAGAAACAAAGTCTCACTGTCTTAACTTTTTTTTTTTTTTGAAACTATGAATGGATTTATTATTTCACATGACTACCAAGGTAATAAGGAGCTCTGGTAGCGTAGTGGTTACGAATTGGGCTGCAAACCTTAAGGGCAGCGGTTCGAAACTACCAGCCGCTCTGCGGGAGAAAGATGAGACTTTCTACTCCCGTAAAGATTTACACCCTCGGAAACCCTATACAGGGTTGCTATGGGTCGGAACTGACTCGAAGGCACTTAACAACAACAACAACAACCAAGGTAATACAGTTCCCAGGATAGTTCAATTCACTACTTTGACAACATCATAAATAACACACACCTCTTATTTTTTTAAATGTTTTATTGTGAATTATGCGATAGTTACATGAGAGAACATTAGCTTTACATTCATCCTATTGTATATTGTTACATTGCCATGGTTATAATCCCCTGCAGGCATCATCAACCAATCCAATGGTACACCCCTCAAACCTGCCCCCAGTCGTCAGCACACAGCCCCTCTCCCTCTCTGGGGCTAAAGTCCCCAGCCACTCCATCTGTCCACGTCATCGTCTCTGTCTCCATCTGTGGCATCACTGCTTCTCTGGGTAGGGTCCTGCACTCTGCTCTTCTCCCTTGATGGTCCCAGGGACCTCTGCTCCTGGACTGCAAAGTCAACTCCTCCCCTCCTTTTGCTACAAAATGTCTACCTTTACATTTCCAACCCTCACAGTCAGTCCTGATAGTAATTATTCACTATTGTCCCACATGAGTGCTATCCACATCTCCTTTCATCAGCCCCACATACAGATTGGATACCATTCAGTGGAGATTCTACCTTCCTCCACACCCTCTGGATCTAGACTTCCTCTTGAAAAGCTTGTAAGCTAGTCACTTCTTGCCTTTGTATCCCTCCCCCTACCCCCCACCCCCATTTTGAGTAGCCAATGCCCAAGTTGCCCATCCCTGTCTACTCTGTGTATTGAGGGGGTGGGAATGATCCTCACTATAAAGATTTGTTTCCTCTTTTGAGCTATAGTATCCATAGGTGTAGGTCAAGTTCATCAAATTGTATCAGATTAGTCTTTTTTCCCTCTTCTTCTTCTAGTTGAGCTCTGGTCATCCAGCCATTGAAGCCAGGTCAAGTGGGTATTATCTGTAAGTGTGGGTGTTCTTGTGCATATGCCCTCTCTTCTTATCAGCTGGATGCTTCATTCTCCACTCTAGTCCTCTGTGGCTATGTCACTGACTCTGGGCCCAAGAGTCCCCAGGTCTTGTCACACTGCTGGCCAACAGGTTTCCAACCAGGTTCTCAGGAGTGTATTGAACATGGTTGGACTTAGCATTCAGCTTCATTGTTGTTTTTCCCTCACTTCCCCTTATTAGAGACCAATGTGGTCACCAGTCAGAGCATGTGTATTCCCACTGAGTCTTAGTTTTGGAAAGGGGTTTGACCTGAGGGGACCCGACCCCTTGTTTCCATGTGTTGATTTTTCCACCTTTGCAAAATTTTTGAGTGGTAAACTGAGTTAACATCTTTATCATGAAGCTTTTTTCCTCTGTCTAAGAACAACTGTGAGAAAAACAATAGTTATTCAAATTTGAGACATTTTCTCTTCAACCAAATGATAAAACTGTCACTTGAAGCAAAAACAGCAAATGATACGTTAATAAATGTTTAATAACCAGCTCTATGTGTGGGAAAGAAAGCTCTGATTTGCAACTGATTGCTGTGGTGTAAACACTCCCAGCGTGGCATTTCAAGCTACCAACTTTAGGTCAATAAACACAGAGTTGGGAAGAGATACATACAGTTAGATGATTAGTTCTCACAAACTATTGCAAGCCACTTAGCGCATACTACTGAAAATAATTACCAATGATAAATTAGAGCTTTTTAGAGATAATTAGCATTTTGAAAATTTGTATCCACCACCATGAACTAACAATTTCCCAATGCATAAAAAATTTCCAAAGCAATTACTAGATATGCTAATAAGTGTGATTTTTTTATATTGTATGATAAAATACATCAGCATTTAGAAGATCTATGTAACAAGCAAACTAATATTTTCCAAATGACTAGTGTATGATGTTGCCAAACCATGCCTACATAATAGATCCATTCAAATGTCAATACAGGCAAATCAATTTACATAAATTTTATTGATATGGGTTAAGATTCCCATTGCAACTAAACTTAAGAAAGTGCTAATTACCAAGTTTTGGTGTAGTATCAAATTATTTTAAAAGGCTAAATAAGCCTTCATTTTCTCACCGTATGGTTGTTGGAGGCCTTAGTTCCTTTTTTGTACTTCAACCAAATCATTCATAGCAGAAGGAATTCCTTATTTTCCAAAATGGAAAGTAATGCTCTAGGCCTGGAATGACTGTAGAAAAGAAAGAGAGGATCAGCATAGCATTGGACTCTCTTCATGGGTCAATATCGAAGCTGAAAACAGACCCTTAATGTGTCTCGTACTCTGAATGTAGAAAGGAGCTCAGCACAATTTGGGAAATGGGCAAAGCAAAGAGCCTCCAGACAGTGATACCTGTGCAGCTCAGCCCTCTGTTGCTAAGGATGCCTCATCATAGTCTTTCAGAATGCGTTGGGGATTATCCTTTTGAGAAGCTCATCTCTCACTTAATCCAATTTATTTTGTGACTGACAAAACTTTGTGTTTTTACTTCATATTTATGATTCCTAAACCTTTATGGCTTCATAAGTACAGCCTACATTTGATTTTAAGTTCCCAGAGGGAAGGCTGTCTCTGTTAAGTTCCATTTGAAATCGCCAAGCATAGATTGTAGCCAAATTTGTATATAATAAACAATTTAATGATGTGTTTCCTCTTGTATAGATCTTGTTTTATAGAGCAAAGCATATACTCTATTTTTCTTGCTGCTCTAATAAAATGGTTTATCCTAATCACTAGTGCCCCAAAATTTGTAGTAATGAAGGAAACAAAAGAAAATACAAAAGTATTTATCAGAAATTTCTACCATAACAGTAGAATTCCAAAAATCTAACTGCAAATCAGATGCTGAGAACTGGAAAATACTTTTCTTTGGGGGAAAACATTATGTAAGATGCTTTCATCATCTCTTTATGAGGCCACCAAGTCTAACTATGTCAGAGACATATAATGTATTAATATAGCAATAATTCAATATTTCTATGGGAGACATATTGCTAAAGATAATTTAAAAATAACTGCAACAGCACATTGACAGAGAACTTGTAGAGGTCCAAGCTGAATTCAGACAAGGACGTGGAATGAGGTATATCATTGGCAATGTCAGATGGATCTTGGCTGAAAGCAGAGAATGCCAGAAAGATGTTTATCTGTGTTTAATTGTTTATGCAAAAGTTTTTGATTGTGTCAATCATGACAAGCTATGGAGAACATTTCAGAGAATGTGTTTTCGAGAACACTTAATTGTGCTCATGAGAACCTGAACACAGACCAATAGACAGTTGTTTGAACAGAACAAGGAAACACTGAATGGTTTAAAATTAGAAAAGGTGTACTCTAGGCTTATATTCTTTAACCATACTTATTCAATCTTTATGCTGGCAAATAATCTGAGAAACTGGATTATATAAAGAAAAAGAAATTCACATTAGGATTGGAGAAAGACTCATTAACAACCTGAGATAAGCAATAATACAACCTTGCTTGCTGAAAATGAAAGGACTTAAAATACTTACTGATGAAGATCAAAGACCACAGCCTTCAGTCTGGGTTGCACCTCAATGTAAAGAAAACAAAAATCCTCACCACTGGACCAATAAATAACATCAAGAACAATACAGAAAAGATTGAAGTTGTCAAAGACTTCATTTTGCTCAGATCAGCCATCAACACTCATGAAAGTAGCAGTCAAGAAATCAAATGATGTATTGCATTAGGCAAATGTGCTGCACAAGACTTCTTTAAAGTGTTCAAGAGCAAAGATGTCATCTTGAGGACTAATGTATGCCTGACCTAAGCCATGGTATTTTCAGTAATTTCATATGCATATGAAAGTTGGACAGTGAATAAGGAAGACCATAGAAGAATTGATGCATTTGAGTTATGGTGTTGGAAGAAAATATTTAAAATACCATGGACTTCCAAAAGAACAAACTAATCTGTGTTGGAAGAAGTACAACCAGAATGCTTCTTGGAAGCCAGAATAGCCAGAGTTCATCTCTTAGACTTCCGACATATTATCAGGAAGGACTAGTCCCTGGAGAAGGATATCTTGCTTGGTAAAGTGAAGAGTCAGCAAAATAGAGGAAGACCCCCAGTAAGATGGATTGCAGCAGCAATGGGCTGAAGCGTAGTAATGATTGTGAGGTTGGCCCAGGACCAGGCAGTGCTTTGTTTGTGCATAGAGTCGCTATGGCTTAGTACCAACTAGATGGCACCTAGCAACAACAACATGGTAGACATATTCAAAGTGGTATATTAAAAAAACACATTTCATCCTGGTATTGTTAAGTACTGGTGAGTTGGTTCTGATACTGACTGACCTTGTATGGGGTTTCTGAAGCTGGAAATCATTATGGGATTAGAAAGATTCACCTTTCTCACACATAGTGGCTGATGGATTTGAACCATCAATTTGCCAATTTGCAGTTGGCAGTCAGTGCTTACTCTACAGTGCCACAGTGTGCCTTCCATTTCACCCTAGCTGAGAAAAACTAATAACTCCACTTAACTCCTTTCAGCTAATGTACTGCCTTTTGGGTCCATTAAAAGTAAAAGTAACAATTCCCTGAAATCTAAGTCACTGAAAATGCTCTGATGTAGGAACTTGAACTGGATAGGAATTGGAGTGTGAGAGGCAGATACAGTGATGCAGTAAGGAGGGGACTGAGGGCAGAAGAGTGTAGGCAGGAATTCCAGAATGGGAGAAAAGCACTGTGGACTTGAGGCTTATAGTGTAGGAGACAATGCGCTCAGGTTGGCCATTCAATCTCCACAATTATAAGACTTCAAAGTTCTTAAGAACTGACCTCTTCTCCCACTTCATGGTCACAACCTCATAGTTCTTTCCTAAGTGGGTCACATACCTTATTTTCTTGATCTTTGGGTCCTAAACGATGACACTTATCATAACCATGAGTTTTAATATAGTTGAAACATTCCTCAGTCAATTAAGCATAAGTGCAAAGTGACATGTTATCCAACATTTGATATTTCCTCATACTGATTTGTCAACACTTACAGTTTAACACTTGGGCACTCAAAATAACTCAAGTGAGGATTTTGTCAATATATTTGTCATTAGAGAAACAGTGCTATCAAGTAGGTTCTGATGTATAAAGTTTCTGAGGATGTATATTTTATGGGAGCAGAAAGCGTCTTTTTTCTGCCAAGATAGGCTGGTAGGTTTGAACTGACAACCTTGTGGTCAGCAGTTCAGTGGTGATCCTACAGTGCCAAATTAGATTAGCAGAGAATGGTCTGATGCAGAGTAAGAAAGGGTATGCGTATATGCCTGTACACATATACAATATAAAGCCTATGTTGGTGATTGTTCTACCAATCCCTCTTGTCTATGCAACTTCCACAACCACAAAAACAATGTAACCTGGACATGGGGGAGGAAGGGCCAGAAGAGACTCAGAATGAGTGGTAATTGTAGGGCAGCAGTTGAATATGATTTTTATATTTTCATTTGGATTACTTCCTTCTTGACTGAATAGTTTTAAGGGGAGTTTTCAAGTTGGTTAAAACAACAGCCTGATGCTGTTGTTAAGTGCCATTGAGTCGGTTCTCACTCATAGCTACACTGTATAGGGTTTCTGAGGAGTGGCTGGTGGGTTTGAACTGCCAACTTTTCAGTTCAAACTGACCTTGCAGTCTAGCGCATCATCCTGCAGTACCACACCAGGACCCCAAGAGCCTGATAATGTTGCCAATTCCAAAAAGACTAAAGGTTTCTGGAAATCATGACAAACACAGCACTTCTAAATTGAAAACATTTCCTCAGAGCTTTTCTTCTATTGAACAGAAGAGGGAGACAGATGGGGGCAGGTAAGGTAGATAATGGAAACTTGGGAAAAGGCTGAATAATTCAGACTAACATTAAGTACTTTAGTTGTTTGTACAATCAGTCTGATCTCAGAATACTGCAACCTCGCTTCCCACCCAAACACTCAGAAACAAAATCTAAAGCTGCATATTACTTATTAAAGTTTATGCTTTATGACTTCGAAGACATAACTAAGTTCCTTAGAGCTATGAGTTCCACTTAAAGGCAATGAGTCTCACAGGTGTGTCTTGTGCTCTATTTACTTGTATATAAAAGTCTATACTTTTTCACCGTTAGTAAAGATAGCGACATTCTGTGTTTCCATGGTCATAAATCAGCCAGTAGCTTCACTGATTTTTCTTGCAAGGCAACTCTATTCAGAAAACTACCAAGATAGCAGATTCCCTTGCTTACAGAACAACCATACACAGGGCAGCACAGATTCATCATAAAGCATCCAATCTCTTCTTCTCTACCTCCCATCCCTTTGACAGAACATTTTAGCAACACTGCTGGGTACACTGATGTTCTTATAACAGCAGACAAGAATTCTATTACTTTTCTTTTATAAGAATAAAACATTAGGATAAAAAAGATTAAATATAGTGAATTTTTCATAAGTACTCATTTTAAAAGTAGTGTTCATGAAATCCCCAGGTTATAGACAATATCTGTTCCTAAATCTAATTTTTATGTAAGTCAGAAGATTGCTATACAATTCATATCTATCAGTTAGTCAAATATTTGTTTTAGTATATTCTTCTTGTTATTAAATGCTATCAAGTTTGTTCCAACTCATAGAAACCCTGTTTAGGGTTTCCGAGGAGTAGCTGGTAAGCTTGAACAACAGACCTTGTAGTTCAAACCTACAATGCAGTCCAGCACTTTACTTTTCTACGCATAAAAAGATTACAGAAACATTCCAGATACACTAAAATATCTTTTACATAATAATTTATTGGTATTTAGTGCCATGGAGTCAACGACCATGTATAGGGTTTCGGAGGAGTGGCTGATGAGTTTGAACAGCTGAACTTACAGTTCATTACAGTGCATTAGCCCGCAGCACCACCCCAGGTCTCCAAAAGATGTGCTGTTGTTAAGTGCTGTCTAGTCGGTTCTGACCCATAGTGATCCTGTATTGGGTTTCTGAGATGCAGCTGGTGAGCTTGAACCGCTGACGTTGAAGTTCAAACCGACTTTGCAGTCCAGAGTATTAACCCACAACACCACACCTAGACTCCAAAAAGGTATGTAGTACAAATAAAATTTCATTCTTTTGAATTACCAGTTGCAACCGACTACCAGTTGCCTCAGAACTCTTTGTGGAATTGACTTGCCACTATTTAAAACAAATCAGTTACACATTTGATTACAGACGGTCCCTGGGTTGCAGATGAGACTTGTTCCTAGGTGTTGTCTAAGATTTGTAGGTAGGCTGGACAAAGTGCAAGAAAAGCCGTTTCAGTGATGTAAAAACAGCATGTCCAGCAAGTGAATGTTATTGTGATGAAGAATCGGTTCCTATTTGGGGTTGGGTTACTAGTTTCATAGCGAGGATAAATTTACATAAAATTAAAGGGCAAGTAGGAGTTGTCCTTGGAAACAGCAGTCAAGAATTCAAATATATTGTATTGGTAAATCTGCTATAAAATATCTCTTGAAAGTGTTACCAAAGATATTACTTTGAGAGCTAAGGTTCACCTGATCCAAGCCACAGCATTTTCAGTCACCTCAGATACATGCAAAACCTGGACAGTCAATGAGGATGGAGTCCTGGTGTGGCTTGGGTTAATGAGTGGGACTGCAAAATCGGTTTGAATCGCAAGGTCAGCGGTCAAGTTCACCAGCTGCTCCTTGGAAACCCTATACTGGGTCACTATGGGTCGCAACTGACTCCAAGGCACTTATCAACAATAACAAATAAGGAAGACTGAAGAAGAATTGATGCCTTGGAAAAGATGGTGTTGGCGAAGAATATTGAATGTACCATGGACTGCCAGAAAAATGAACCAGTCTTGAAAGAAGTACACCCAGAATTCTACTTACTGGCAAGGATGGCGAGGCTTCTTTTTACCTACTTTGGGCATACTATCTGGAGGGACCAGTCCCTGGAAAAGGTCATCCTACTTGGTAAAGAGTTCGAGAAAAAGAGAAAGACCCTCAATGAGATCGATTGACATAGTGACTATAAAGATGAACTCAAATATAGCAAGCATTTTGAGGGTGGTACAGGATTGGGCAGTGTTCTGTTGTATGTACATAGGGTCACAGTGATACAGAACTGACTCAACAGCACCTAAGAACAAGAGGCGTAATCCAACATTCAGACATTCAGACACAGGTAACCTGGCAACTGCCTGTATGGGTCTTTATCTGTACTCTCTGATTTAGTCCACTGATTTATGTGCCTATCATTTTGCCAATATCCTATTTTCTGTATTACTGTAACCTTATGAAGAATTTAAAAATCTGATAATGTGAATCCTCTAAATTGGTTCTTCTTTATCAATTTCTAGTTATTTTAAGCCCTTTTATTTTTCACATGGTTGGTATATTTTGTTTCAACCTTTAATTTTTAATCTATTAAATCACTATATTTAAGGTGTTTTTTCATTTTTATAAGGAATTGTATTTGACAATCTGTGTTTTAATTGGTGTGCTTAGATCATTTAAATTAACATAATTATGTTTTTATGGTTAAATTTCAGTCAATTTTTATATCTTTGGATTTAAGTCAAAACCCCTTTCTTTTTACATCCTATAAACTTTGTGTTTAACTTTTTATTGTGATTTGAGTGAAAGTTACAGAGCAAGTGAGCTTTACATAAAAAAATTTATACACATTTTATTTCATAGCATTAATTGCAATCTCCACAATAGAACAGCTTTCATTCCACTTCCTCTCTGTTTTTCTTGTTTCCATTTGTTCTTTTTTCCTGTTCCTTCCAGCCTTCTAAAGTTTACTTATGGGCAAATGTTTCCTTTTCATTTGAATGGTTGATTATTCTGAGGCATGCATACCTCCTTGGTGTTATGGTGCATGATGTCCTTCTCCAGGGGTTGGTCCTTTCTAACAACAGGTCCAAAGTACAAGAGACAAAGTTTTGTCATCTTGGCTTCTAAGGTGCACTCTGGCTGTACTTCTTCCAAAATAGATTTGTTTATTCACTGGCAGTCTACCGTACTTTCAATATCCTTCGCCAGCACCATAATACAAATGTACCAATTCTTCTCTGGTCTTCCTTATTCATTGACCAACTGTCACATGCATATGAAGTGATTGAAAATACCATGGCTTGGGTCAGTTGTAGTTTGTTCTCAAATAACATCTTTGCTCTTGAACACTTTAAAGAGGTACTTTGTGTGGATTTGCTTAATGCAATATGTCATTATTTTTTTTGACTATTGTTTTCATGAGTGCTGAATGTAGATGCGAGCAAAATGAAGTCTTTGACAACTTCAGGTCTTTTCTCAAATTATCTTGACAGTACATATTGGTCCACTTGTGAGGATTTTCATTTTCTTTACTTTGAGGCACAATCCATACTGAAATGTCTTTGAATTAGTTCTGACTCATAGCAAACCTGTATAGGGTTTCCAAAAAGCAGCTGGGTGGGTTTGAACTGTCAGCCTTGCAGTTAGCAGTCTAGTGCTTATACTACAGTGCCACACCAGGATTTCTAGGGAAACCATTTAAAGAGAAGTACAAGACAGTTTACGAAGTCCTGGTGTGGCACTGTGGGCTAATGTGTCAGACTGCCAAGTCGTTTGAACTGCAAGGTTGGTTGTTCAAGCTCACCAGCAGCTCCTTGGAAACCCTATACAGGGTCACTATGGGTCAGAATCAACTCGATGGCACTTAATAAAAACAGCAACATAAGACAGTTTGAGAAAGAAGAATAAATGATATTTAAATAGATAAGATAGAATTGAATTGTTTTTGTTGCTAAGTGTCAGGGAGTTGGTTCCTACTCACAGTGATCCTATATAGAGTTTCCAAGGCTTTAAATCTTTTTCCCACACAGAGGTGGGTGGGCTCGGACTGTGTAACTTGTGGTTCAAAGTCCAGTGCTTATAGAAATACTAAAAATACAAGAGAACTCAGAAAGAGCCGAAACAAAGACAAATGCAACAAATAAAAAACATCAGGTGTTAAATTTTAATCCAGTTGTCATGGGTTGAATTGTGCTCCCTCAAAATTTGTATCAGCTGGTTTGTCCATACTTCTCAGTGGTTCACAATTATGGACAGATGTAATATGGCAGTGATGACTCTGCTATGATAAACCAATAAAAGAATTAAGGGTGGCCTGCAATACCCTTAACACTATCCTAATCCTGACCCAATGTCAGGGAGTTTCCCAAGGGACGGCCTGGAAGAGATAAAAGGAAAGAAAAATGAGGAGAGAAAGAGGAACCTCCTGCCATCAAGAAAGAAGAGCCAGGAGTGTGTTCTTCAGAATTAGGGTCCCCTCACTGTGAAGCTCCTAGATCTAGGGAATAATTAATCCCACCATGTATGGAGATCTCCAAGGAATGTTGGTCTGACAGATGCTGAAAGGAGACAAGGCCCTTTCCCTAGAGCTGGTACTTTGTTGTTGTTGTTGTCAGGTGCCATCAAGTCGGAACCGACTCATAGCAACCTCATGCACAGCAGAACGAAACAATGTCCAATCCTGGGCCAACCTCACTACCGCTGCCACACTTGAGTCCATCAATGATGCCACCTGGCCGATCCATCTCGTTACTTTAGCCTGGTACATCTCTGGTACTTTAGCCTGCTTAAATGTGGAAGAATAAATTTCTGTTTGTTAAAGGCATTCATTTGTGGTATTTCTAGTATAGCAGTGCTAGATAACTATGACACCAACTAATTAAATAATCACTTTTAAATGAGAATGGTCAAATATAACTTGTTAAAATCAGAGATTATCAGATTGGATTAAAAGAAAGAGGAGCAAGATCCAACTATGTGTGATCTAAAAATAAAGAAATTAACAGACTAAAAGTTGGTGCCTCTGTGGGAGAGATATGTTATCACAAAACTTGCATATGAATTATCATTGACTGGCCAAACAGTGACAAACAATAAAAATGTCCATCAAATGATGAACGGATAAACAAAATATGTTATCTTCATACAGTGAAATATTATTTGGCCATAAAAAGTAATGAAGCACTTACGTAGGCTAACATATAAATGAATCTTGAAAACATTACTTTAAGTAGAAGAAGTCACATACAAAAGGCTGCATGTTATATAATTCTGTTTATATGAAATGTCCAAAATAGGCAAAATCATATGGAAACAATGTAGATTAGTGGTTGCCTGGAATGGAGGAAAAGGGGTGATTGGGAATGACTGCTAATAACAGATGTAGGTTTTATTTGGGGGGTGATGGAATTAGTCTGAAATCAGAGGGTGGTAATGCCTATACTAAAAACCACTAAAAACATTATGCCTATACTAAAAACCACTGAGCCATACAGGTCGAAATGATCAAAAGGTTGAATTTTGTTATGTGAATTTTATCTTAATAAAAAAAATTAAAGAGAAAGGGGTGGAATATAAATCTTTACTCCGTTTTTGTATGGGCTTCCACAGAGTAGAGTTTGAAACAGGTGGGGGGAGGCAGCTACAGTGGAGAAACCTGGTAACCACTACTTCAACAAGGCAAACGAGGTCCACATTATCAGAAATCCATCATCTTGAGGACATATATTCCTGTTATAAAATGGTGACAACAGCACATCATCTTTGTGGTCTTTCTTCCCCAAACTCATAACCTCAATCTACCCATGACAGATTATTTATAAACGCTGCCAATATATACACAAACATAGTAGCATGTACTTAAGAAAATTTACGAAATGAGTCAGTGGGACTGGGAGCATAATCTTGGGGGGCATCAAGGTCAGTTAGCATAGTCTACAAAGACAATTTGGTGAAGGTTGCAGCTGGGATTTTAAGAGATCATGAATGGTCCTGTAAGGTGCAACTGTTAGTCTCTCTCTGTCTGGAGTAAAGAAAGATAATCAGAGATTCAAGGAAACAATTAGTCCCTAATGGACCAGAAGAAACAGATACCAGGGAAATGGGGATACTGAGAAATGGGACACTGGAAAGGTTTTAGCTTAGCCAGTGAGAAACATTGGACTGTGAACTGGAAGGTCAGTGGTTCAAGCCCACCAGCAGCTCCACAGGAGAAAAATGAAACTTTCTGTTCCTGCAAAGATCTGAAGCCTCAGAAACTCTATACAGGGTAACTGAGTCAAAACCGACTGATGTCACTTAATAACAATAGCAAAAGTAAAATAGAACACTAATAGCCATCTTCGACTAGTTGCAGTAGTTAAAATTTAACTTCCTCCCTAACTACATTCCGTAATTAATCACCCCTTTCAATCTCCAAAGCAGAATGTGTGCCATAAATGAGGACAGGGGGGGCTTTCCTTCTAGGAAAAAAGTTGAAATCAGCAAACAGAACAGGCTAGAGCAGGCATTATGCTCAGTATGCAACCACTCTATCTACTAACATGGTCAACCTAACTTCTGGAATACAAAAGCAATACAACAATAAATGGCCTTAAGTTTTATGATCTTGATTTTCTTTCCCCTTAAAAATGCCAGGCTGCCCTCCAGTCAGAGAAGTAGATTTTTGCTCCCCTGGCCTTCTTACATCAATGCACAATAAATGCTTTGCTCTTTGTTCTGAGCCCTGTCTCTGTGTATTGACTGACGTAGGGCAGGAGACTAGAACTCTTTTTGCACTTATACCAGAAGAATTAGATGGTGGCCAGCTGCCACCACTGACTCATCTGGAAAGGATCATAATACAAAGTTCTAGATAAAGTGAAACAAAAATACAAAACAAAGCTTAAAATCATAAAGTAAACCAGGTTTACTGGTAGGACAAAAATTGATGGAACCCACAATTCTTCAGTCATTCTTCAGTCTTGCAATTGAACTCAGCCTCTTGGCTCAACTTTCAGTCAAACGATAGACAGATGTATAAGGTAAATGAATTCAGAAAGCAAGGCTGTATCATCTACATATTGCAAGTTGTTAATGATTCCTCATTCAATCTGATGCCATGTTTCTTGGATTATTTACTCACCATAACTCAAATGAATCAAGTCTTCTATGGTTTTCATTATTCACTGTCCAACTTTCACATGCAGGTGAGACCATTGAAAATACAATGACTTGGGTCAGGTGCATTTTAATCTTGAACACTTTTAAGAGGTCTTATGTAGCAGATTTGCCTAATGCAATAATTCATTTGATTTCTTAACTGCTACTTCCATGAGTATTGATGGTAGATACAAGCAAAATGAAATATTTGACAACTTTAATCTTTTCTTTATTTAACTTGATGTTACTTATTACTTCAGTGGTAAGGGTTTTTCTTTTTCTCTATAGTGAGATACAACCCATAGTGAAGGCTGTAGTCTTTGATCTTCATCATAGTTTAAGTCCTCTTCATTTTCAGCAAGCAAATTTGTATCATCTGCATATTTCAGGTTGTTAATAAGTCTTCTACCAATTCTGATACCATTTTTTATCTTCGTATAATCCAGCTTCTCTAATTATTTTTGCTCAGCATACAGTTGAGTAAGTATGGTGAAAGAATACAACCCTGAGCAACATTTCATGATTTGACTATTCAGTATCCCCTTATTCTGTTCAAACGACTGCCTCTTGGTCCATGTACAAGTTTCTCATGAGTACAATTAAATGTTTTGGAATACCTATACCCCACAATGTTGTCCATAGCTTGTCATGATTCACACAGTTGAAAGCATTTGCATAGTCAATAAAGCACAAATAAACATCTATCTGTCAGTCTCTGCTTTCAGTTAATATCCTTCTGACTTCAGCAATTTTATCTCTCATTCCACCCACATCCTTGTCTAAAACCATCTTGAACCTCTGGCAGTTCCCTGTCAATGTACTTTGCAGCCGGTTTTGTGTTATCTTTAGCAAAATGTTACTTGTATGTGATGTTAATGATATTGTCTGATGATTTCTGCATTCCCTTGGGTCACTTTTCTTTGGAATGGGGACACATATGGATCTTTTCCAATAAGTAGGCCAAGTGTTATCTTCTACATTTCTTGGAATAGATGAGTGAATGCCTTCAGTGCTGCATCAGTTTGTTGAAAGATCTCAGTTTGTATTGCATCAATTTCTGGTGCCTTGTTCTTTGCCAATGCCTTCAGTGCACTTTGGACTTCTTTCAGTACCCTTGGCTATTGATCATATGGTACCTCTTGAAATGACTAAGCACCGATCATTTCTTTTTCTTACAGTGACTCTTTATATTACTTCCATCTCCTTTTGATGTTTTCTGCATCATACAATATTTTGCCCATAGAATCCTTCTGTATTTCTGCTTGAGAAATGCTGACTGTGTCATCTTTTTTATTTTCCAACTTCTGGTCTTTGCACATTTCATTATAATATTTGATTGTGTCTTCTAGAGCGCCCTTTGAAATTTTCTGTTCAGCTCGTTGACTTCATGTCGACACTCGAGAACAAGTTTCAGAATATCTTCTGCCATCCATTTTTGGTCTTTTCCTTGTTTCTTGTCTTCTTAATGACCTTTAGCTTTCTTCCAGTATGATGTTCTTGATGCATTAAATCTGTTCTTCAGATGACACTCATTGTTTAGCTTCTACCTCTGTCTGCTTTATCTCAATTAGACTTTTAATGGTTTCAACCTAGTCCATCTTTTTTTTTTTCTCTCCCTCTCTATCCTCTGTCATTTAATGATTTATTTATTTTACTACATATACAGATAAGGCTTCAATTCCATCTATATGGTAATTACTTTTTACTTTATATCCTTACCTAAAACTTCTCTTCCAAGCTACAAAGCAAAATACCAAATGTTCTAAATCTCAAAGTGACCACGTCCCAAGCTAAAGTTGATTCTCCGACTTCTAATCTGCTTCTCCTCCTAGTCTTCCTTTACCTCAAAATGCTAACCCTTAACCAGCCAACCAGGGACCAATGAATTATTCTCCACATCAGGCCTCACATCCAATCATCTGTGAATTCTATCTCCAAACTATCTTTAAAATGCATCCACATTTCTTCATTATTTTTCTGCTACATAAATTCAAACCACTGTCATCTTTGCATGGACCAATGCATTCTCCTATCAGGAAGACCCAATTTCACTCTCGTTCGCTCTGATCTAGCATTTGGGAAGTATTTCCTATGAAAAGAGATTGTGAATGGTGCCTTCCTGATGCTGCAAACATCATGGCTGTGATCTGAAATCATCTGAAAATAAAAATCTTACTGTGATATGGCTCTGCTTAATTATTTCATTGGCTTTTTCTTTCTTTTTAAATTGACTTAACAGATACTTAGCCTAGCCTATAGTGTGGCACTGTGGGTCAAGGTGCTGTACTGCAGTCAGTTTGAGCCACAAGGAAGGCAGTTCAAGCTCACCAGCCATTCCTTTGAAACCCTAAACAGGGTCGCTATGAGTCAGCACCTACTCAACAACAGCAACAACAGTAGTGTGGCACTGTAGGATAAATACTTGACTGCAAACCACAAGGTCAGTGGTTCAAACCCACCAGGTGTTCCTCAGAAGCAATATTGTTGTTAAGTGCCATCAAATTGGTTCTGACTCATAGTGACCCTGTATAGAGTTTCAAAGGAGTGGCTGATGCGCTTGAACCACCAACCTTACAGTTCAAACCGACTTTGCAATCCAGTGCCACAGCAGGACTCCTGGAAAACCCTGTACAGTGTCCCTGCTCTGAGCTGGAACCAACTCATTGACACTTAACAAGATTTCAGCATAATCTGACCTTTCACACTTACTATGTCTCTGCCACACAGATTTATTTATTTATTCTCATTCTTTGAGTTCCCCCTATTTATCACTAACAAGATCCTTTGCTTATGCTATTTCATCTTCCTGAAAATATCTTTCTCTGATTATTTATCTAGATAAATTTGACTTGATTTTCCTATCTTAGCTTTAATTTCACTTGTTTGTGGATGCTTCCCTTAATGCTTATATTAGTTAATATTTACTCATTGCTGTTTTTATTAATTCCATCAAATCTGATTGGACTCATAGCCACCTTATACAGGGTTTCCAAGGAGTGGGTGGTGGGTTTGACCCACCGATCTTATGGTTAGCCATCCAGTACTTATCCTACAGCACCATACTGAGACTCCATTTAGTCATTAGAGACTCTTATACACAGTGTATTTTTTTTCAGTTGTCACAATTATTAGTTGCAAGATGCCAGGGACTATGCCTGTCTCATTCATTTATACATCCATAGTGTCAAGAATAAGAAATACTCAGTAAATATTTGTTGAATTAATGCAATATTTGAACTATCAATGGAAACAGCAACTGGAATATTTGTATAAAAATTACTTACTGCTATGAATTGACGGTATTTGTTACTTACATAGTAAAAATTAATCATTTAATGACAAAACTGTTTCATGCCATGCTTTATTCATCAATGAGTTTTTGTTGTTAACCTGCTGCCAAGTGAATTACAATGCATGATGGTCCCATGTGTACAGAGTAGAAGCACCTTTGGGTGGTGTCAAACTTTAGCCTAATATTTGAGCACTTAACTGTCTGTGCCACCCAGGGTCTCCATTTAAAATTGACTTGTCCAAAGATAATTACAAGTAATATTTCAGACAGACTTAAGTTAGTCTTGGAAAATGTGGCTGGAGCAACTTATTATCTGTCTTATGACTTGCTAAAGTGACACCATGGTATATGAATGCAAAACATGTCTACTAATCCATAAAATAGCTAGGAAATAGTACCTTTATTTATAGAAAATTATAAAACACAAAAATATAATGTCTTCAGAGTTCTGCCCTGAAACCTGGTGTGGTGCTGTAGGATAAGCACTGGACTGCACAAAGTCAGTAGTTCAAATCCTTGTAAACCTTATATAGGGTTGCTATGAGTTAGATCTGACTTGACGGCATTTAACAACAGCAAAATTCTTCACTGGGAGCAGAGTAGCTCTGTAGGATAAGCACTGGATTTTGAACCACAAAGTCAGCGGTTCCAACAGCTATGAGTTGGAACCAACTTGACCATATTTAACAATAACGACAACCAACTCTACACAGTGCAACTTGATATGCTTGTGGTTAAAACTTTTGGTTAAGTCTTTAACAACTGTGAAAAGTCAGCAAGTACTAGGAGGGCAATAGATATATTAAAAGATCTTATTGAGAGATTCTCATTTGTTAGAAGTAACAGAACGTCAAAAGCAATGAAATGCTTTTGCTTTAAGTAATTGTGCTATAAAATTAATCTCATTTATTTCAGTATTGAAAGTGCCATTTAAAAATATTTCCAAGAAATTGCTTGAATTTAGTGTGTGTACACACAAACAAGGGGGCTTCAAAAAGCTTATGGAAAAATTCCCTTATGTTTTAATATCATTTCCCATGAACTTTCTGAGATCGCCTCATATGTATATGATATATTGTAAAGCAAGAGAACTTAAATTCTCATCCTACTTCTGGCAATTGCACTGATGATAAGATAGGAGAATAAATTAGTATCTCAGTGCTTTGGATTTCTAATATGTGAAATGAACATTCAAAAATAAACTATGCTTAATACATTGTGTAGTTTCATCTAAAAGAAAAAAAAAAAAAAAATCAGACACTTAACATGGCAGACAATAAACTCAAACTGATTTAAGCTGGCTTCTTGGACCTTCTCTGTTACCCCTTCTTACTTACCCTTGGTCCCATCTATGGTACCCTGTTGTTGTTGTTGTTAAGTGCCGTGGAGTCGGTTCCGACTCATAGCGACCCTACACAGGGTTTCTGAGGCTGTAAATCTTTACGGGAGCAGACCGCCTCATCTTTCTCCCGCGGAACCGCTGGTAGTTTCGAACCGTTGACCTTGCGGCTCGCAGCCCGATTCATAACCACTACGCTAGCCTCACCAAATTCACACATAGTCAGTTCTACACATGCAACACCAAATTAGTCACAAATGATTTCCTCCTTTTTTTTTTGTTTTTCAGATAAATCCTTTAACACTTATGGAAACAATACATATTTTCAAATAGATTTATGTTCTTTTCACTATTCTGCAAGAGGTATTATTAATGGCTTTAATGGGCAATGGGATTACTATATTGAAAAGAAAATAAAAAGAATGAGTATAAGACTTTAGCACTTGTAATAGATTTTGGGAAGAGTGTATGGTAAGATAATTGTCCTGAAAGCAGGTTTGGAACAAAAATGAATGTATGTGCCTGTGTGTGTATGTTTATATATTTAATTCATTTAGTTTAACATCAAGAGCCAGTTAGGGAGAACTTGAACATAAAATTGTACTCTAGCCCATATAGAGGATTTAAGTTTGATATAAAAGAAATAGCTTCAAAGGTGACAAGGGGGAATAACCTGCACCTATGGCCCAGGAGATTTTAGGAAAAGAAAAAAGTAGTCATGTGTCCTTGCTTCTCTTCTCTGGGGAAAAATCCTAACAGAAAGGGGGAATCATTGCATTGAGGAGAAAGTCAAAAGCATAGGGAAAGTGTCATGCAGGGATTGATACAGTGGCAGCAGCAATGGGCTCAAATATAACAACAATGGTGAAGATGGGGCAGGATTGGGCAGTGTTTCCTTCTGTTGTGCATCGGGTCACTATGAGTCGGCAGCAACTCTACAACACCTAACAATAACAACTACTAGGGTGTGAATGCCACGAGGAGAGGGTTTTTTGGTCTCTGCACCTGGTGCCTAGAACTGTGCCAGGTACTTACAAAGTACACAAAGTAATTGTTGACTGCTAAAAACGAATGCCCAATTACTGGAAACTCTACCTGCAGACGCACGAAGCAAAGGGAGCATATCTGGTTCATGCGTCATTGATTCTCCTCCTTCAGCTGTGGGCATTTGATAAATAGAAACAAGATGCTACCTTTTGCTGCCATTTCTTTTAAAATCACTAGTAATACAATTTCCTTGAAAATTGCCTATAACAACTGCAATAGCTTGAGAGAATGCTGCCTCCCTAGCCATCATTTCATGAACCACAGTGCTTCCAGCCAGTTATCTTTCCTTATAACTTTTATTGAAATTTGTTCAGCCTGGATCTCTCCTCTGTTCTATCAAGTTAAAACTTTCCTATCTATGATACTGCTCTTGAAACAGCCACTGGAACTTATAATGAGGGCCAAGGGCTGGCTGTTGACTTCAGGGTGAGATGGTGCTACTTCACATTCTCATAGAAATCTGCAAAAGGCAAGAAGTCTTTTTCTTGGTCCAGCCCACACTCTAATAGAATTTCATGATAGTTCTTTTTTAAATTGAATTTTTAAATGATGAATAGTGGTTGAAATGTTGTGCTTTGGGCTGGTTCACTGATGTTACCAACCAAAAAACTGATCTTCAGACTGAAAAACATCTAATAAACATATTAAAGGAGAAAACTACATTTTAAACTGCATCTGCTTCCACATATAAAATTTTATAATTGAAATATAAATTAAAAAAGAAAGATGGCATCGTCTTGTGCATGATCGCTTATTACTGAAAGAAGCTTTGGTTTTCTGACTTACTCCATTTTATACCAGAGTTCGTGCAGAATTCCACGTCCTACTGCTGAAGTCATCTAGGTATGCAGACAATTAAAAACTGAACAACCCTCAAACATAATTTAGACAGATTGAAATACTCTGAATCAGCAGAACTTGGACTCAAGAAGAAAAAAATGTAAGTTCAAGATGATAGAAAGCAAAGTTGGACTATTTTTCTCCATTTAGCATGAGGACTATTATAAACTCTGGGCAGGTTATGTTGTTAGGTATCACCAAGTCAGTTCCAACTCATATAGACCCTACACATTTCAGAATGAAACACTGCCCAGTCCTGTGCCTTCCATACAGTTTGTTACACTTGAGCCCATTGATGCTGCCACTATGTCAATTCATCTCATTGAGGGGCTTCCTCTTTGTCTCTGACCCTCCACTTTACCATCCTGGCATGAGTGTCGATTGTAGATTCAACCAAAATAAAGTCTTTGGCAATTTCAATCTTCTCTCCACTTCTATGGATGTTGTTTATTGGTCCAGTGGGGAGGATATTTATTTTCTTTAAATTGAGGTGCAACCCATACTGAAGGTTGTGGTCTTTGATCTTCATCAGTAAGCATTTTAAGTCTCCTTCACTTTCAGTAAGCAAGGTTGTATCATCTGCATATCATAGGTTTTCAATGAGTTTTCCTCCAAAACTGATGCCACGTTCTTCTTCATATAATTCAGCTTCGTGGATAATTTTCTCAGCATACAGATTGAATAAGTGTGGTGAAAGTATGAGTGTGTATAATGCTTTGCAATTTCACATATGTCCTTTCATTTGGCCCTATCATAATATTCTTGTTAGATGACAATAGCATGGCATCTTTGTCTAATTATAGTGCCAGTTATATGAGGAAACATATGGCCAGTCTAACTATAAGCAGAGGACATTTTATTATTTCCATTTTACAGACGAGAATTCAAACTCTCCGATTTTGAATTGTTTTACTGAATTATTATCGATTTGTCTAATGCTTAGATGAAAATGAGACAAGAATTCAGTTTTTATAACTTCCAGGTTAAGTGATATTTTCTTTGAACCAGAATTTTCAGTATGTTGTTTTCACGGGCTGTCAAGTCAGTACCGACTAGTAGAGAAGCTGTATAGGGTTTCTAGGGAGTGGCTGGTGAGTTTGAACCACCAACCTTGCAGTTCAAACTGACCTTGAGGTCCAGTGCATTATCCTGCAGTGCCACACCAGAACTCTGAACTAAACATTTGGTAAACTCTTCAAAGTCACCTTTTTCAGATCATAACTAGATGATTAAATATAGAGTACAGCAATGTACTAAAAATTCAAACTAATTAATATAAATGTGACTCTTCATATAGTATAATGAGGAAATCAAAGTTCAAGGAATGCAAGTTACCTGCTCTAATAAAGTTAGTGGCCCATCAAAGATTCAAACCTAGATCTATCTGATTATGAAGTCTCAGCTGTACCATAAAGTGCTAAGGCTATTGTCTAAAATGTACACTCAAATGTATACAGAGCATAACCTTCCCATTCATTCTGCAATGCAATGCTTAAAAACCATGAAATGCAAGAGGATCTAGCCCTCACTTCATAGAAAATGGCAGCAAAGAGATAGCAGATAATTGAACCAAAGTGTCTCAGCTGGTTAAAGGCAAAATGAGGAGGCGAATATAGGTATTTTGATTCTTAGGCCAGTCACTTTTCTTCCTTACCCGGTTGCTTCTCCTACTTTCCTGGAAACTGTTATTAGCACCAGAAACTGTCAGATAAGCTGATACTGGCTTTCAGAGTAAGGTCCAATTAATCTCAAAACCATCATATGAAAATTTGGAAAATCTAGATGGATACTATTAGAAGGAATGTGTTTGTAAGCAAAATACTGAATTTCTCTCATTTTTATCTTTTCGTGTTCATTTTCTTCCTTTTTACCACTATATAAAACAATCACAAGCTGGTAGAATCCAAACACAAGTAGGAAAATGAAGTAGATTGCATTTGGGGGAAGAATACTTTGTAGTTAGGGTCACATTTGAACCTTAATTTCCAATACATTTTAATCCCAATGAACAAGTTTTTGGGTGGGGTCAAGCTGGTGTTAATTTTCTTTTACATTAACACCCAGGATAATGTTTTTTGAGAAACTAACACTCAGTGGACTTCTACTTTCATAGTAAAGATATAACTTTAATTAAATTTTCATCTTTTTTTAGTCACAGACATCCATAATACAGTGTATTTTTCTATGGTACACTACCAAATCTCTAGCTAGCAATTTTTTATTAAACAAATATCTATAAATAAAAGTAGACTATATGCTTGTAGCTCTGGTAGCGTAGTGGTTATGAATTGGGCTGCGAACCGCAAGGTCAGCAGTTCCAAACTACCAGCCGCTCCGCGGGAGAAAGATGAGGCGTTCTGCTCCCTTAAAGATTAACAGCCTCGGAAACCCTGTGCAGGGTCGCTATGAGTCGGAACCGACTCCACGGCACATAACAACAACATATATTTGTAGGGATTGGGACTTAGTCATAGCAAACGTTAGAGTCTTTAAGGATAACTTTTCTGATTTAGAAACTCAAATGTAATCATTCCCCCAGCATTGTTTGGGAAAATACCTTATACTACCTAAATTCTAGGAGATTGGTTGATAAATTTAAATATCTATTGATTATTTTGTTGTGAATTGAATTTGGGATGCAAACAGGGATAGGTTATGAGCTAGATTGTGCTGGTAACTTGATTTTAATTAGTATTCTTTGACTTGGCATTATTTATTATTATTTTTTGGTATTCCTTGAAGACTCTTCTTATTGTTAATGTAACATTTTAAAGTTCCATCCATACAACTGCATGTTATCATATAATTTTTTGCCTTTATGCAAGAAACCTCAAGCAATACTGAAGCCAGACTTTAAAGGTTGTGGCATACATTTGACCTAGCTTTGACGGTTTGATGATCAGAACTTGACTAGAGAAAATT
>NW_006408528.1:14086580-14088476 GCF_000296735.1 Chrysochloris asiatica | reverse complement strand
TCTGTACACAGGGTTGATAGGGACAGGCAACTAAGACATTGGCTACCTAAAAAGGGGTGGGAGGCTATAAAGACATGAAGTGATTGGCTTATAAGTTTTCAAGAAGGAGTTTAGTTAAAGAGTGTGCAGGGGAAGATAGAATACACACTGAATAGTTTTCCTCTTGTGTAGACAAGTCTGGTGAAAGGAGATGAGGATAAATGTCTTATGATTCAATAGTGAGTATTTGTTATTATGACATGACTAATTGCAATTGTCACAATTGTAAAGGTAAGAAGTTTTATAACAAAAATGTGGGAGTAGTTAATCTCACATTCCAGGAACAGAGGACCCTAGGACCATCAAGGAAGAAGAGCACAAGCGGAATGTGGTACCCTGTCCAGAGAACCAGCAACACCAGAGATGGAGACAGGGATGAGGACATAGAGAGATAGAGCAGCTGAGGACTCCAGATTCATAGAAGAGGAAAGCCCAGGAGGCAGCCTTACAGAATGTGTCCTTTGGTTATTTAAATAATTGTATATTCCTGAGTGTTTTTGTGTAAATACAGAAAATAAATAAATAAACAGAGGGAACAGAAGCAAATGCTGTTGAATGATGATGCACGGAGGGGATTGTAATCATTGCAATGAAATGAAATACAATAGGATAGTGTAAAACTGATGTTCTCCCATGTAAACTATCATTCAATTCACAATAAAAACTAAAAAAAGAACAAAAGGATGTGGCATAGGCAAGCATTAGGGAGCAAAGGCAAAACTTGTGGACCACTTTATGCAGACTTTTAACTGCAAAAGGAAGAAACGTACAGCTAGCTGAGAAAGCAGTAACAAAAAGTGAAGGTGAATCTGTCCCTTTTGGCTTTGTACAAGTAAGATAGGAAGCGGAATGTAGATTAGAAGAAATTAGTGAGAGGAAGTGTTTGAAAGTTCAGGAAGGATAGAATGTAAAGGAAGTAGGGGAATATAGGAAAAAACTTGGAAAGCAAATTCACCATGAGAGCCCTGCTTCTTTCTTGGGTAGAAGCCTAAAAAGAAAACCCAGGAATCAAGAGGCAGAAACATGCATGAAGTATTCATACCTCATGAGTGCTTTCCTACCATAAATAATTGTTATCACCTGCAGAGCATATATTTGGATGGGAATTGGTAGCTTGAAGACACTAAAGGTTTAGAATTATCATTGTGGACAATATGCTTGCGATAGTATATAGCAAAAATAAATCGTCATTGTGCAAATAAAATCTAAATGAAATTTTAAATATGGATTTGGAATCAGTAGCTAACACAGAGCTCTGTGCCATGGTGACAAAAATTTTCAAAATGATAATGCTGTCATCACCAATTAATAATTGGCAAAAATGGAACAATCTAGGAAGCAGATTTCATAATTTCATGAGCCTAAGAAAAGAATGGCCACTATTCGTCTGTCTGTTGTATGGTGTGGCTTGTGAGTTGCTGTGATTCTGAGGGCTATGCCACTGGTATTTTAAATAACCAGCAGGGTCACCTATGGTGGACAGGTTTCAGATGAGCTTCTAGACAAAGACAGACTAGAAAGAAAGAGTGACAAACTACTCCTGAATCTTCAGTCACAGAAAATCTTATGAAAAGCAGAGAAACACTGTCAGATAATAGTGCCAGAAAATTAGCCCCTCAGGTTGGAAGGCACTCAAAATGCGACTGGGGAAGAGATAGCTCCTCAAACTAGAGTTGACATGAATGGAGTTAAGCTCGTGGGAAAAAAGCCCACAGAACCGTCTTTTGCTGATGGGGCACAACTTAAAATGAAGAGAAACAGCTGTAAACCTCCATTGAAAATCGGAACATGTAGTGTACGAAGTATGAATCTGGGAAAAGAGGAAGTTGTCAAAAATGAAATGGAATGCATAAACAT
>NW_006408528.1:14056305-14083636 GCF_000296735.1 Chrysochloris asiatica | reverse complement strand
ATCGTTTCGTTCTACTGTGCATATGGTCACTATGAGTCGGTGCCGACTCGATGACACCTAACAACAACAACAAGAAAAGAACATGATTGCCATCTTGAACTTGGTATAAAGACATTGGTTAAAAAAATTTTTTTCCCTTCATTTTACTCAATGTCAGATGTCAGATAATGGAAATTTGCTTCTCCTTTTCACAGCTAAAACATTATGACCTGGATCAAATTCCATAATCTCTGTTTCACCTAGGATTTAATTTTGGATTACAAAACTAGTAACCACCAGCAGCCATTTACATTTGAATAAGATTGCTGCTCTTTGTTCAAAGATAGAATTTGTTCATCTGAGAAGACTATTCACTTGGAGAATAACGTCTCCATTAATAATGCAAGAGGACTTCAGAATGTCCACAGACAAATGGAATGAAAAGACATTGGAATATTTCCATGAACTTTTCGAAGCCTCCTCTTATAGACCATTGTGTACGTGAAGCTCTGCTGGTGACTAAGAGGACTGGGTGTTCTGCCTGGCTTCAACTTTGGGGGAGCAGTAGGATTTCCTTGTTCCCTCCAGTGTCAAGCTTCATAAGTGATAACGGGCACATTTCCACAAATTCAGTAATCATCTTTAGGGAACATTAGATATCCTAGCTTGCCAAGAAAACAGCCTTTAATTGGAAACACATGTAGAAAGCTTCAGGGGAGAAAAAAAACAAAACAAAACAAAACCTCAAGCAATTCTACCCCCATCTTCTGTCACAAATCACATCATTATTAATTTCTTCCTTCTTAAAGGAGTTATTTTCTTTCTTATTCCAGCAAAGAGCAGTCAATTATCACAAATCAAAGACAAATAAATGGTGTTTTTTAGTTGCCATTACGTGTCAGGTCTTAATCTTTTTCTTTAACCTCACTCAGAAATCAGATCAGTTAATGCTTATCAACTGCCCTTCATAATTGAAATTATGTGCACACTTCAAAAACAAAAGTAGAAAAACTCAATCTGTTACACAAACTGTACTTCTTACATTTAACTAAAGTCTGTTCATAGGAATTTGCATAGGAAGTTGGGCAGACTCTGCTTACCAAGGTGATATCCTATTTTACTTATTACTAAAAATAAACATCCTGAACATATTCAGGTAACACTCTTCTTCAAGACAGACATGGGATCTGACTCCATTCCTTCTCCAAAGGGTCATTGCTGTTATTAAGTGCTGTCGAGTCAGTTCTGACCCTGTATAGGGTTTCTAAGGCTTTAAATCATCATAGGATAATAATTCCATTTCCTTTTCCAGTCATTGGTTCCTCAATGTTTATGTGACCCTGTGACCTAATTCTGGTTAATGAGACATGAAAGGAACACTTAAGAAGGTGGCCCTCAGAAAGAAGATCTCTATTTGGCTTCTGGATGTCTTCAGGTCCTGGAGCAGACATCCCACTACCAGCTGAGACCAGCATATGATTTGCATCTTTAGTTCCTGTGCTACAATGCCCAAGCTCTTCAACCTTGGGAAGGGCAAGTCCCTCAAGTTGAGTTCCATGACTTTAGATTGTTGCAGAAATTATCTGAGATAAACTATAAGAAACCCTAGTAAACTGTAAAATAGTATACAACTAACTGACTTAATAGTGTTAAAAGATTATTTTCATCCTCTAATGCACTGGACTGCAAGGCCATTTGAACTGCAAGGTCAGCAGTTCAAACTCACCAGCTGCTCTTTGGAAACCCTATATAGGGTGGTTATGAGTGGGAACCGACTCGACAGCATACAACAACAATGTAACTATCACAGTGCTGAATGCTTAGAGTATGTCAATAAATATTAACAAAATGAATATCCATCCACCTCTCTTTGAATGAGATTTTTGGGACTTTCATGTTTAGACAAGAAATCTAGAGCGTATTCAACAGCTCAAGACAATCTGAAATACTTCAAAGGTCTATTTATATCTTTTGGAGTGGCATATTCTTTAATAGTGTTTCTAAATGGAAAGCATTCTAATATTGCCATTTATTATTAAGTACTCAATTAGTTACTTGAGCTATGCTAGCTATGAGTCTCATTAATTTTCACAACAGAAAAAAAAAAAATCTTCTTGAGTATTACAGCTGTTTTGCAGGTGAGGAAACTTGGACTTAGATATTAAAGAGTGACCAATTGCTTCATGTGAAATAGCTAATAAGGAAAAAGACTCAGAATAAACCCAAATCACTTCCATTCACAAACTTGTTATAGTCCCTTATGATTCCAGTTTCCATCAGGAAGACACAGTTCATCAAGCTGAAGAATTCAGCTAACGTTATAATGAAGAGACAACAAAATCCCTGTATCCCTTTAATATTGCTTCTTTGATATTCTTTCCACTTTGTCCCCCTGAAATTCTTTTCTGATTTACATTGGAACCACTGAACTTTTTATAATTTCTCTAAATAATATTTCATATGTTTATCTACTCTGTGCTAAGTTTTTCCTAAATTTGTAAGTACTATGTTTTAATTTACTCCTTTTTACTGTGTCCAGCTTAAAATGTATCTTCTCAAATTTTAATCAATGTTGATGAATTTCATTTCCAGAATATTTGATTGATCCTTTGTCAAAAGTCCTTATTATTTTATTTCTACCTCTTTTATTTTAAATTATTTTAACAGATTATCTAATGCTGGGTTCTGTAGAAGAGCAAAACCAGTGAAATGTGTTTCAGATAAATATAGACAAAAAGATTAATTTCAAGGAAATGACTCACACAGTTGTGGAGGTTGACAAGTCTCAAACTCATGGGTCAAACATCAGACTAAAGGTCTTCCCTAACACACGTAGTTGCAGGAACTGATGAACCCAAAATCAGTATGCCAGATGGCAGGCTGTTGGCTTAAGACCCAAGAACTGAAGGTGGGAGAAAACACCAAAGTAGTTAATTCCCAATGTCTCTGAATTCAAGAACATTGCCTCAAAAATATTTGCATGTGAATGAAATAACAAATGAATTTATATTTTCTCTTCCAGCTGCTCTTTGGAAACCCTATACAGGGTCGATATGGGTTGGAACCGACTCAATGGCACTTCACAACAACAACTTCATCCTGAGACTTCCACTCTTTAATCCAAGCTTCTTTCAAATATGTAGCCCATCATACCCTCCTTTCAGAGTTCTGGTGTGGCATTGTAAGATAAACACTGGACTGCTAACCATAGGTCAGTGGTTCAAACCCACTAGCCACTTCACAGAAATCCTATACAGGGTCACTAGGAGTTGAATTCGACTCAAAGGCACTTAACAACAACAGCAGCCCTCCTTTCATCTATCAAACATATTTTCCATTTTCATTGAGTTATAGTAAAAAATGTATCTCTAGCTAAGAGTTTTTATTGCGTTGGCATGAGCCACCCATCATCTGTCACTCAGCTTTTTTGTAGTTTCCATATTTCTCTTTCTGCAGCATTATTTGGTATCATAATCTCTTTTCCCATATTTGATTGTTAACTCCTTTAAGACAAACTATATATCTGATCTAAACTATGACATAGATTGTGTGTTTGTGTGTGTTGTGTGCTATCAAGTCAGTTATGATTCATTAGTAACCCTATATGGAGTTTCCAATAGCAGCTGGTGGGTTTGAACTATGGACCATGAGGTTAACAGTCTAGTGCTTATCCTACAGCTCCACACCAGAGTTATGACATAGACTAGTATGTTGATAAACCTAACAGGCTCAAAACATAAGAAATAATGTCATTGAATGGGAGCAAGTGACCTTACCTCTATCAGACGCTTGCTTCAATGGAATTTTCAAAGATTTTTATGAGGCAACTTTCTTGCCAACTATACTATTGTTAAGGAGTTCTGGTAGCGTAGTGGTTACAAATTGGGCTGTTAACCTCAGGTTCAGCAGTTCAAAACTACCAGCTGTTCCATGAGAGAAAGATGATGTTTTTCGTTTCCGTAAAGATTTACAGCCTCAGAAACCCTGTACAGGGTCACTATGATTCAGAACGACTCCACAGCACATAACCATCACTACCATCCATACGATTGTTAAGAGACAGTAAAGTATTCTTATCTACTAACATTTTAGAATGAATGCATATTTAAATATTGTTGCTTTCCTGACTCATCTAATGGATGGGTCTAAACTGGGCTTCCATTATTAAGTGCATTCTCAACATAATCGTAGATTAATTAGCTTCAAGCTTAAAAAAGAAAATTGTTATTGGGTTTCATTGAGTTGACTCCAACTTGTAGTCATCATTTGCACAACAGAACAAAACACTGTCTCTGGTCTTGTGGCATCCTCACAATTGTTGTTGTGTTTGAACTCATTATTACAGTCACTGTGTCAACCCATCGCATTGGGGATCTTCCTCTTTTTTGATAATCTTCTACTTTACTAAGCATGACGTATGTCTTTAGAGACTAGTCCCTCCTGATAACATGTCCAAAGTATGTGAGATGAAGTCTCATCTTCATCACTTCTAAGGAGCATCTGGCTGTACTTCTTTCAACACAGATTTGTTTGTTCTTATGCCACTTCCAGTACTCGTCACCAACAGCATAATTCTAATGGATTGATTCTCCGTTGTCTTTCTTACTCATTGCCCAACTTTATCATGTATATGAGGCAACTGAAAATGCATATTTCATTACAATAACTGACTTTATCTTCTTTTTTTTTAACATTTTATTGTGAGTTACATGGTAGAACATTAGTTTTGATCGTGTTATATATCGTTTCATTGCCATGGTTATAATCCACTCCAGGCATCATCAACCAACCAAAGGGTATACCCTGCAAGCCTGCTCCTTGGTCATCAGCACACAGCCCCTCTTCCTGTCTGGGTCTAGAGTCCCCAGCCACTCCATCTCTCCACATCATCGTCTCTGCCTCCATCTCTGGCATCACTGTTTCTCTGGGTAGGGTCCCGCACGCCTTTCTTCTCCCTTGATGGTCCCAGAGACTTCGCTCCTGGACTGCAAAGTCAATTTTTCCCCTCCTTTTCCTACAAAACATCTGCTTTTACATTTCCAACTCTCACAGTCAGTCCTGGCAACAATTATGCACTATTGTACCACAAGAGACCTATCCCCATCTCCTTTCATCAGCCCAGTCCAGACTGATTGGATACTACTCAGTGGAGATTCTACCTTCCTCCATGACCTCTGGATCTAGACTCCATCTTCAAAGCTTGCCTTTGTAGCCACTGCCCCACCCCCTCACTATTTGGGTAGCCAATATCCAAGTTACCTATCCCTGTCTACTCTGTGTATGGAGGGGGAGGGAATGATCCTCGCTGTAAAGATTTATTCCCTCTTTTGAGCTACTACATCCATAGGTGTGGGTCACATTCATCAAATTGTATCAGATTACTCTTTTTTTCCTCTACTGTCATCTTCTAGTTGAGCTCTGATCATCCAGTCATTGAAGCTAGGTCAAGTGGGTATCATCTGAAAGTGTGGGTGTTCTTGTGCATATATCCTCTCTTCTTATCAGCTGGAAGCTTCATTCTCCACTCTATTCCTCTGTGGCTACATCACTGACTCTGCCCAAGAGTCCCCAGGTCTTGCCACACTACCGGCCAACCAGGTCTCCACCCAGGTTCACAGGAGTCTATCGAATGTGGTTGGACTTAGCTCACAGCTTCATTGCTGTTTTTCCCTCACTTCCCCTTATCAGTGATCAACGTGCTCGCCAGTCAGAGTGCACGTCTGCTCGTGTATTCCCCTTGAATCTTAGTCTTGGAAGGGGGTAATACCTGACTTTGTCTTCTTGACCCACCCTTTGAAATCTTCTGTTTGGCTCTTTTACTTCATCATTTCTTCCATTTTATTTAGCTTTTCTGCATTCAAGAGCAGTTTCAGAGTCTCTTCTGTCATACATTTTGTTCTTTTCTTTCTTTTTAATAATCTGTTGTTTTCTTCATATATGATGTCATTGATGTCATCCCACAACTTCTCTGGTCTTCAGTCATTAGTGTTGTTGTTGTTGTTGTTAAGTACTGTGGAGTCGGTTCTCACTCATAGCGACCCTTTAAAGGGTTTCCGAGGCTGCAAATCTTTATGGGAGCAGAAAGCCTCATCCTTCTCCAGCGGAATAGCTGGTAGTTTCTAACTGCTGACCTTGAGGTTAGCAGCCCAATTCGTAACCACTACGCTACCAGAGCTCCTTCAGTCATAGTGTATAATATGTCAAATCTATTCTTGTGATGGTCTCTTGAGATGGGATATACTCAATGTCATACTTTGACTCTTGTAGACTTGTTTTAATAGTCTTCAGCTCTTGTTGTAATTGTCTTCAGCATCTGACTTAAGATATTGAGCTTCTTTATCATGTTTTTCCACAAATGCGGTTAATTTGATTTCTGTGTATTATATCTGGTAAAGTACATGTGTATAGCTACTGTTTATATTGTTAATAAAAAGGTATTGTTCTCATGAGAGGAATATATAAATATAAGTAACAATCAAAATGTTAGCTTTGAATTAAGAATCTAGTGAACTTAAAAGTTGTTTTTTCAACTTAATCTTGAAATTAATTCAATTAATAGAACAAATTTTAAATTAAGGAGAAATAAGATGAGTTGCTTCAAATTAGAATTGCTTATGACTGACTAAAACAGAGCTTCAGTACAGCACATGATTCGCTCTGGTGGTGGTGTGCCAGACAGTCGGTTCCAGCTCATAGCGACCTCGCATACATTTCCCAGGCTGTAAATCTTTGCAGGAGCTGACATACTCATCTTTCTCCATGGAACAGCTGGTGGTTTCAAACTGCTGACCTTGAAGCTAGCAACCCAACTCATAACCACTACGCTACCAGAGCTCCTTTGATTTGCTCTAGGAGGACACAATTCTCACTGTCTGATAAATACTAAGTGTTGCCAAGTTTTTAAAATCTCCATTAAACCAATATCGGAACTCTATCAAATAGCCATATCAAACCCAGCCTTCATTAAAAATTCTCCTATCTAACATTTAGTTTTGGAAATAGCACATATAGTTATTACTTTATGATTTTATATCATAAAAATAAATTGCATTTTTAAATCCAGCCATAATTTTAAACTATCAAATGACATAGATTTATAGAAAAATTAAGTGCAAGTTAGACAAGCTACAGCCCATGCAAATCCATTTCACTGCCTGTTCTCATAAAGTTTTATTGGAATAGTCATGCTCATTTGTCCTCCTATCATCTATGACTTTTGTACTACAGTAGCAGAGTTGGTAATTGCAACAGAATGCTTATGGTTTGCAAAGCCTAAAATATTTATTATCTGGCCCTTTACAGAAAACGTTTGCCTAGATCAATTTAGAAAGTGGAAATGTAGTTATATATTAAATAATTTATCATAGCATGAACTCATTGTGAACTAGAATAAACTTTATAATCATCAAAATAAAAACTCAAAGAAAACAAAACAGAACAAATATAAACTCAATATATTTCAGACACAGTTGAATATTGTTGATGCTGTTGTTTAGTGCCATCAAGTCTGTTCTGACATGCAGCAATCCTGTATAGGGCTTCTGAGGTTATAAATCTTTGTAGGAAGAGAAAGCCTCATCTTTCTTCCACACATATTGAATGGTATATAAACATTTCAGTATGCAGCAATTTTGCTCAGTATTAAACCCAAGAGTGCCTAATTTGTAAGTGTCTGTTCTAATACTTCTTTTCCTACAATGGTTTATGACTTGGAAGCTGAGGATATACTGAGGAAAGTTTCAAGATATAGACTGTTTTCTTCACATATACATAATAACTGAAATCATCCAAAAATTATCAATTATATGTAAATCCATAAAACTGAAGAACATAAAAAGTTCAGTGATGTAATGGACTTATATTTGGCTGCAAATATGCTTTTCTTTAGGGAAGCACTTTCCTCCATCCATATGATTCTATGGGGCAATCAATGATAGAGACCCAAAATCATACATAACAAAAGTGAACACATACTTTAAGCAAGGATCCATCAATATTCATCTCAGAAAATGATATGATAATGGTTGCGAGACAGGTGCCTCTTTTCTATAAGATCATGTATTGAGAGGACTATACAATTCTGGAGATTCCTGTGATTATCCTTACCTGAGATTGATGGCAGTCATGTAGCAAGAAGAAGAGCGAGAGGAGAGAAATGGGTTTTAATGTCATTATTTAAGCCTCTGGATCCAGTCATGCCCAAAGTCCCTTGAACTTTACAATGAAAATTTTCAGTAAATTTTATTACTTTGCTTAATCATGTTTGATTTGGTTTCTATATATTTTTTAATTTAAATATGTATGCTAAATTTGAGGTAATTAAAGTTTAGATACATTTCTTCATTCTACTTTCTACATTATTTCTCTTATATATATTATTTCACAAAATACATTTAGAACTAAAACTTTTTTTTTTCCCTGCCAGTGATAGGCAATATCTTCACATCAGTACAAAACAGAGGCATTCAATGACCTGATTGATGTACATGTGAAAAGGTCCATCACAACAGCTGGTATCTTGTAGGATCCCAAAATACAAATTTAGACAGATGAGTTTTTCAGATTCTCACAAACATGGTTCTCAATTACGTAAACTGGTAACAGATCCAGAAATTTCAACACAACAAAGGTTATAATCAGGATTTCCTGTTCTCCATGCTGTTGCATAATCTTCCCATAGAAAGAATGCAGAGAATTAGATACAGATTTGAAGTCAAATTTATTATTATGAACAACTCTGAATACTGTTAAGAAAACAAAAATCCTCAAAAGTAGACCAATAAATAACATCAAGATAAATGGAGAAAAGATTGAAGTTGTCAAAAACTTCATTTTTCTTGATTCCAATATGAACACTTATGGAAACAGCAGTCAGAAACTCAAACAACATATTGATTTAGACAAATCTACTGCAAACGACCTCTTAAAAGTGCTCAAGAGCAAATATGTCAGTTTGAAAACTAATATCCAAACCATGGTATTTTCAATAGGTTAATAAGCATGTAAAAGTTGGACAGTGAATAAGAAAAGCCAGAGAAGAATGGGTGCATTTGAATTGTGGTGTTGGAGAAGAATATTAAAAGTACTATGGACTGCCAGAAGGAAAAACAAATCTGTCTTGGAGGAAGTGCAGCCAGAATGCTCCTTAGATGCAAGGACGGTGACATTTTGTCTCTCATATGTCTAACATGTTATCACAAGGGACCAATCTCTAGAGAAGGACATCATGCTTCGTAAAATGGAGGTTCAGCAAAAAACAGAAGTACCCTCAACCAGATGGACTGACACACTATCAGCAGCTATGGGCTCAAACTTCAAAAAATTGCACAGGACTGGGCAGTTCTGTTGTACATAGGGTTGTATGAGTTGGGACTGACTCAGCGGCACCTAACTACAACTGATATACTTGCCTTGTAATCTCATGTTATAAATATGTGCACAAGCCTTCTTCCTGAGTTATAGGTCTTGTTAAAGCTTCAAATAAGTATCTTCAAATATCCCCTGAGCTCAAGATGTTTGTACCAGGGGCTTCAAAACATTCATGGGAAAAAATTGATGGTCTTTTCCACAAACTTTTCAAGGCCCCCTTGTATACAACCAATAATTGTACTATGCAAAGTTGGAGACAGTTTTATTTAAAACAATTCCTGTTCCAAACAAAACTCTCAGGGACCTGACCACACTTTGCCCTACAAACATTATTTCTACAGAGTTACAGTTTTAAATGGAGCCCTGGTGTGGCACTGTAGGATAAGCATTCCACCAGAGGTTGGTTTGAACCACAAGATCAGTGGTTCAAGCACACGAGCTGCTTCTTGGAAATCCTATTCAGGGTTGCTATGAGTAGGAACCAATTCAATGGTATTAACTACAACAAGATTGTAAGTACCAAACATCTTAGAAGATGTCATATGTTGTCACCTGCACACTTAATATATAAATGACTGATAAGAAATTAAAATCCAAGGAAAGAGCGATGAGCAAAATGAGAATAATGCTGAGAACAAGTAGCTTAAATCTCAATTTTGCCTATGGAAGACCTAATAACCAGGAACAAAACAAGGTCAAATACCAACCATATAATGAGGCCAGCACACTAATATCCATTAGAATTAGAAAAAGAGCAACTCCCCCGTCCCCCCACTAATATACACTAATAATCAAGAAAGATTTGGTGAAAGAAAAATAGAGGATAGAAAGACCTGCAACTTACTATTTAAATGGTAAGGAAACCAAAAGTAAAACCAGTTCGTGATGTAATATTCCCCCAAATCTAGTACACTTCCAACAAGATCAGTCAAGTTTTTCTGGATGTCTGAAATTTATGAGAGGAATTACAGAGCAGTATTTGTTGATCAAACACACACTCAAGATGCATTGATAATTACTGCTAATTGGAATGCAAAGGTTGGAAACAAAGAGGAAGGATCAATAGTTGGAAAATATAGATTTAGTGATAGAAACTATGTTGGAGATTGCATGATAAATTCTGCAAGACCATTGTAAATACCTTTTCAAAACAGCATAAAATATGACTGTACAGATGGACCTCAACAAATGAAATACACAGAAATCAAATTGACTATATCTGTTGAAATCATCAGCCAAAATCAGGTCAGGGGTAGACTGTGGAGCCAACCATCAAATGCTCTTATTCAAGTTCAGGCTGAAGCTGAAGAAAAATTAAACAAGTCCATGATAGCCAAACTATGACCTTGAACATATCCTACCTGAATTTAGAGACCATCTCAAGAACAGATATGATGAATTAGACACTAATGACCATGTGGGATGACATCAAGGACATCATACAGGAAAAAAAGCAAAAAGTCATTAAGAAGACAAGAAATAAGGAAAAGACCAGAATGCATGTCAGAAGACTCTGAAACTTGCTCTCCAGGGTAGAGATGCTAAAGTTAATGGAAGTAATGATGAGACAAAAAAGCTGAATAGAAATATTCAAAGGGCAGCTTAAGAAGACCAAGTCAAATATTATGATAAAATGTGCAAAAACCTGAAATTAGAAAACCAAAAGGGAAGAACGTGCTCAGCATTTCTCAAGCTGAGGGAAGTGAAGAAAAAAATTCAAGCCTTAACTTGAAGTCATGAAGGACTCTATGGACAAGTATTGAATGATGCAGCAGCATCAGAAGAAGATGGAAGGAATACACAGAATCACTGTGCCAAAAATAAAAGGTCGCTGTTCAACCATTTCAAGAGGTAGCTTATGATCAAGAACATATGATTCTGAAGGAAGAAATCCAAGGTGCACTAAAGGCACTGGCAAAGAACAAGGTACCAGGAACTGATGGAATACAAGTTGAAATCTTTCAACAAATCCATGTGTCACTATAAGCACTCACTCATCTATGCCAAATATTATGGAAGACAGTACTTACCTGGCCAACTAATTGGAAGAGAGAGTCACATTTATGCCCAGTCCAAAGAGAATGAGAAAATTATCAGACAATGCCATTAATATCTCATGCAAGTAAAATTTTGTTAATGATAATTCACAAAAGATTGCCACAGTACATTAACAGAAAAATGCCAGAGGCTCAAGCTGGATTCAGACAAGAATGTGGAATGAGGGATATCATTGCTGATGTCAGATGGATCGTGACTGAAGGCAGAGAAAACCATAAATGTATGTATGTATTGACTATGCAAAAGCTTTTGATTGTGTGGATCATGAAAAGCTATGGACAACATTGCACAGAATGATTATTCCAGAGCACTTAGTTGTGTTCATGAGGAACCTGTACATAGACCAAGTGGCAGTCATTCAAACAGTACAAGGGAACCCTGAATGGTTTTAAATTAGGAAAGGTGTGTGCCAGGGTAGTGATCTTTTGCCATATTTATTCAACCTGTATGCTGAGCAAATAATCTGAGAAACTGGGCTATATGAAAAGAAACATCGCATCAGGATTGGAGGAAGACTCATCAATAACTTGCAATATGCAGACGATACAATCTTGCTTGTTGAAAGTGAAGAGGACTTAAATACTTACTGATGAGGATCAAAGAGTGCAGCGTTTGGTATGGGTTGTACCTCATTGTAAAGAAAACAAAAATCCTCACCACTGGACCAGTAAATGACAACAAGACAAATGGAGAAAAGTTTGAAGTTGTCAAAGGCTACATTTTTCTTAGATCAACTATCAACACTCATGGAAGCAACATTCAAGAAATCAAATGACATATTGCATTAGGCAAATCTGCTGTACAAGAGCTCTTTAAAATGTTCAAGAGCAAAGATGCCAGTTTGAGTACTAAGGTGCACCTGACCTCAAGGTGCATGATATTTTTAATAGCCTTATATGCATGTGAACATTGGGCAATGAATAAAGAATACCACAGAAGAGTTGATGCATTTGAGTTATTGTATTAAAAGAAAATATTAAAAAGTAACTTAGAGTACAAAAGACCCCCCAAAAAATCTGTGTTGGAATAAGCACAGCCAGAATGCTCTTTAGATTCCAGGATGGCCAGTCTTTGTGTCTCCTACTTCGGACACACTATCAGCAAAGACCAATCCCTAGAGAAGAACATCATGCTTGGTAAAGTGGAGGGTCTGCAAAAAAGAGGAAGATCCCCAACAAGATGTATTGACACAGTGACAGCAGCAATGGGCAGAGCAATGATTGTGAGGTTTGCACAGGATGTGGCAGTATTTGGTTGGCACAGGATGTGGCAGTATTTGGTTGTGTATAAGGTTGCTATGAGTGGGTGCCTACTGGACTGCACCTAACAACAACAACATTTTTGTTGTAGACTGAGATCTCCCCAGTGAGTCTGTATCAGAGATTTCTTTGACGTGACAAGGTCCCTTGGTTCTATGTCCTCATTTAGTCACGGCCTCTTTTTTCCATCATCTCCTTCTCTAGGCCTGGGAACTCAACACAGCATGGAGTAGTTTAGATTCCAGGCCAACCAAGCTAAATCTAAAAAATTTAAGAGACTCTTCTGATCCTTCATTTTGAATTTCTCAGAAGGTATATCTGTGATAGAAACTACTATTGGCATCACTTGATTTGTATACAAAAAATAAGGCATAGGATAGTTGTGACTTGCCTCAGGTCCAATGGTGAAAGCTAAAAATGGAAACTAAAATCATCATTATAACTTCTTGCTAGGTTTCTTTACAATGTTTCTTACACAGAGCACACTAAAAAGATTTAAAAAATGTTTGTGTTTACGCGAAAGAACTTTCTGCGTGACCTCCCTTTTTTTGCCTCTTGATGCCATTATATATAAAGAATTATCCTGGCATAGTTCTGTTGGATAAGCACTGGTCTGCTAACTACAAGGTCGGCAGTTCAAACCACCAGCTGCTCCTTGGAAAACCCTATACAGGGTCACTATGAGTTGCAACAGTCTGGATGGCACTTAACAACAGCGTATTTATACCATGTTGGATTTTTAAGAATGAGTCCTGGTAAACAGCTCAACTGCCAACCAAAAGATTAGCAGTTCAAACACACATCTGCTCTCTGCAGAGATATGTGGCCGTTTGCTTCCATAAAGATAAGAGTCTTGGAACACTAAGGATTCAGAGCAGTACTACTCTATCCTTTAGGACTGCTATACGTCAAATGGACTTGATGGTAATGGGTCTGGTTTCTTAGTTTGGATTAAGAGCCTATTCTAATGATTTCAAGAAAGAAAGGATATTACCAAACATACAAGTACAGATTCTTTGGCTTATCTCTTGTAAAATGAGTTGCCTGTAATGGATCATATTTCCTAAACACAATTTAAGGTCATATACCCACAACTTGTCATACTTAATCATTTGTGTCAAAACAAAATGTTAGGAAACAGATTGCTCAAGGAATAGACATAATTAGAAGTATAAAGTAATAACTTTTACTCAACATTGGGTAGTAAGTCATTCAAAGAGTGACAGAATTAGGAAACTAAAATAAAAATAAAAGCATCAGACATATGTGCTAGAAAGTGCTTTCTATCTCTTTTTATTTTTATGGCATGTATATTTAGTTATCTTTCAAGAAAGTGAGGCGGCACAGAAGGCAAACTCATCTCTGCCAAGAAATTTGGAAGACAACTATCTGGCATACTGATTGGAAGAGATCCATATTTGTGCCCATTCCAAAGAGAGGTGACCCAATGGAATGTGGAAATCATTGGACAATATCTTTGATATCCCCTGCGAGTAAAGTTTTACTAAAAGTAATACAGAAACGGCTACAAGCATATGTTGATAGAGAACTTCCAGAGGTTCAAGCTTGATTCAGAAGAGGGAGTGGAACAAGGGATGTCCAATGGATCTTGGCTGAAAGCAGAGAATACCAGAAAGATGTTTACCTGTGCTTTATTGACTACGCAATGGCTTTCGATTGTGTGGATCATGACAGGCTATGGACAACATTGAGAAGTATGAGTATTCCAGAATACTTAATTTGCTCACGAGGAACCTGTACATAGACCAAGTGGCAGTCATTCAAACAGAACATGGGAACACTGAATGGTTTAAAATTAAGAAAGGTGTGTGACAGGGTTGTATTCTTTCACCATACTTATTCAACCTGTATGCTGAGCAAATAATCTGAGAAACTGGATTATATTAAGAAACATGTGGCATCAGGATTGGAGGAAGACTCATTAACAACCTGCAATATGCAGATTTCAGAAGTCCTCTTCTGAAAGTGAAGAGGATGTAAACTATTTACTGATGAAGATCAAAGAGCACAGCCTTCGGTATGGATTGCATCTCAATGGAAAGGAAATAAAAATCCTCACTACTAGACAAATAGACAACATTCTTATTAACAGAGAAAAGAGTGAAGTTGTCAAGGATTTCATTCTTCTTGGATCAACTATGAACACTCATGGAAGCAACAGTCAGTAAATCAAACAATGTATTGCATTAGGCAAATCTGCTGCACACGACCTTTTTAAAGTGTTGAAGAGCAAAGATGTCAGCTTGAGGACTAAGGTGCGCCTGACCCAAGGCTTGGTATTTTCAATAACCTCATATGCATGCAAAAGGTGGACAGTGCATAAGGAAGACCATAGAAGAATTGATGCTTTTGAGTTATGGTGTTGGAGGAGAATATTGAAAGCGCCATGGGCTGCCAAAAGAACCAACAGATCTGTGTTGGAAGAAGTGCAGCCAGAGTGCTCCTTGGAGGCCAGGATGGCCAAACTTCGTCTCTCATACTTCAGACATATTGTCAGGAGGGAACAGTCGCTTCAGAAGGACATCATGTTTCGTAAGTTGGAGGGTCAGTGAAAAAGAGGAAGACCCAGTGAGATGGATTGGCAAAGTGGCAGCATCAATGGGCTCAGGCGTGGCAACAATAATGAGGTTGGTCCAGGACTGGGCAGTGTTTTGTTCTGTTGTGTATAGGGTCACTATGAGTCGGTACTGACTCGATGGCACCTAACAACAACAACAACATATTTAGGTATTGTGTTTAGTCCAGCTGTAAATCTTCAACAATAATGACTGAATGTTAACACTAAGAGAACTTCCATCTGCAGATCTCTAGGTATAGATTCCACTCTCTCATGGGAATTTAACACAAAAATATCAGATTCCTTGACTCTCCTGATCAGTCATATTAATCTGGTCATATTGACATTAAAAAAAAAAAGGTTTGTTTGCTTTAATTACTACTGAAATGGAAATTGTATCTCTCGTACTATAGAGAGTTCCTCGAGCTATTTCAATTGTCTTATATCAGAAATTATGAAGATCAGATGCTTGTACAAAAATTAGCTTTGCATTATAATGGAAATCCACCCAATCAAAGGGAAATGGAGAACAAAATCTTAAAGGAGACAAGGAGCAATGGGGGATTCCCTGCTTTGTTTTCTCATTTCATTTGAAATTTGCTATCTTTCATTTCAAAGCTCATGCTATTAAATTAACACAACATGATTAAGCGCAAAAGTGTTTGAGTTATTTTCCTACAATAACAAGCTGAAATAAACTACACATTTGCATTCTCTTGTTTACTCATTCCCATAGCCCATAGTATACTTTTATATCTGAAATGTATCTAATGGCTGATTTGTTTGGTAGGCATGCATGTTAACTAATACTTATGGAACACTATGCCAGTTTCTACATGAAAAGTGTTTTATGCAACTTACTGTATTTAAAATCCTAAATATAAGCTAAATACAATTCTGTGAACTAAGGATAATGATCCCTATTTTATAGATGACAAAATTAGGGGTTATTCAGAGTGCTAGGTTTCCTTTTATGTATTACTCAGATCTGAGCACTTGCCTTGATATTTGATCAGCATGGCACTAAATCCAGTTTGTACCACTCCTACAATAAGTCTCCTTGTGGTAGATTGAATTATTGGTCCTAATTCTGCTCTCAGTCATGAATTATACTTCCATATCCTTGCAATGACCTCATGGTGCATAGAGCATGCTTTCTCACGCCTTGATGTGGTGTAAAGAATTCTGGTGGTACAATGGTTAAGAGTTTGACTGCTAACTGAAAGGTCAGGAGTTCAAACTCACTGCTCTGCTGGAGAGAGATGTAGCAGTCTGCTGTCATAAAGATTTACAGTTTTAAAAACCCTATGAAACTATTCTGCTCTGTCCTAATTATGAGTCTAAATCAATTCAATGACAATGGGTTTTTAGTAGATGAATTTAGGCTTGCCCATGCAGTTTGATTTGATCTGTGGATTGTTAACAGATGTGAAGTGAACAGATTTTAATTGTGTTCATGGGCAAGGTTTGTATTTTTTGTAATCTGTTCTTCCATGAAAAGAATATGTCCTAGATAACCTCTGTAACTTGAGCCTTAATATTTGATCAGTGTGGCCTTAAATATAGCCTAGAGCTTCAGCCTACAGTTGACTCCAACCGACTTGCATTCCGAAATGGGCTTCCCCAGCTGCAATCAGTTTATGAATTACTTATTGTTTTAGCCATTGCGTTTTGGAGGTGATTTGTTAACAGAATTATTGTGGCAATAGCTGATTGGTCCACTGCTGCTTCCGCTTTTCTGGCATTGCCACCAGTACAGGCCAAGAATTGATTGGAGTTACTTGGTTGGTTGGTTACTTGCAGCCCTTCTACAGCTCATGGATAACATGATAGTGACTTGCCTCAAGCTTGCACCTTACTTTTGCATCTTTCCCTGAGTCTTCTAGTTGTTTCTGAGGCATGAAATGCCTTGAAAACTGCTGGAACCCCATCATTATACCTGTATAACTCCACACGTAGATAAATCTTGATCAGTGAGAAATGGGCAGATACATATCTTGTTTAGAAAGCTATGACTTCCAGTATACATCCTAGAAGATCAAGCTATCAACACACAGCTCAATGACACATTTTGCCTTTTTTTTGTTTTTCCCCTAAATAACCTGGGCTGAGACACATAGGTTAATTTTACTATTGTTTTAAAAAAAATGACATGCGGGCACAAGGTGAAAGAATAATCAAACTCAGAATCAGCTCAAGGTCGATTCCTATGAGACTGAGGTGAAACTTACCTTCACCTATCAACCTAGCAAAGTGAACATGGCACACTGCAGGATCAATAACAACTCGGGACACAGCATAATTCTCCAGTTAGGAATGCCTCTTCTCTATGAACCTGCAGGTGAGCCTCTCAGCCATGTGGACCCTCAGTCTCTGCCCTGCTCCAACAAGAATTCCAAAGTTCTTTCAGCCAACCTGTAAATGCCCAACAAGCACATTTGACAAACCAGTTTCCTGTCCACAGGCACTCAGCTTTACTTGGTTCATGGCTGCAATGCCCGCCACTGTGCTGTCTCTCCATGTTACTATCTCTGTTGCCAACATTTTTTCAGTATGGGATCTCAGGCCTGCTGATAGCTCTTCTTTCTTGATGGTCCTGTGATCGTCTGTTCCTGTTTCTGAGATGGCTTCTTTTAAACTTTGTGGGATAGCAAAACCAACCAATGCCAGCAGTACAGTCTTGTACATCCTGTTTACATGGTCCCGCCCAATGATTTGGTGGGAGTTAAGAAGACTTTGGATAGAAAAACTATATCAAGTAAATTCATGGTACCACACCCAGCTTCTCAGATTATTTGCTCAGCATATAGATTGAATACGTATGGTGAAAGGATACAACCCTGAAGCACACCTGTCCTGATTTTAAACCACATAGAATCCCTGTTGTTCTATTTGAATGCACAAGACTATGTTAGAATTACTGTGAATTACATTTTGTGCAGTTGTTTTACTTCATCATTTCTTCCACTCACTTTAGTTTTTAACATTAAAAAAAAAAAAAACAAGAATCAGAGTTTATTCTATCCCCATGCACAAGATTAAATGTTTTGGAATTGCCATTTATCACAGTGTTATCCATAATTTTTTGTGATCCACAAAATCAACTGCCTTTGTATAGTTAGAAAAAAACACATTTTAATATCTTTCTGGTATTCTCTGCTTTCAATCAAAGTCCATCTAACATTAGCAATGATATCAGTAGTTCCACATTCTCTTCTGAACCTGGCTTAAATTTCCAGTAATTTATTGTTGATATATTGTTGCTTATTGGCCCTGGTCCTGCTTAATGGTATTTGAACTATCTTCAGCAATATTCTACTTCTATATGATAGTAATAATATTATGTAATTATATCTACTTTCCACTCGATCATCTTTCTTTAGCATAGATTAGTGAGTACTTTCAATGCTACATCAATTTTTAAAATATTTCTATTTGTATTCCATCTCTTACCTAGAGCCTTGTTTTTCACCATTGTCTTCAGACAGTATAGCTTAGACTTCTTCCTTCAATACCATCCATTCTTGATTATATGCTTCCTTCTGAAATTGTTGAACATGGACCAATTATTTTTGATGCAGTCATTTTGTGTATGCCTTCAATTTTCTTTTGATGCTTCCTGGTTCATTCAATATTTTGGCCATAGAATCCTTCAATATTGCAACCCAAAGCTTGAAACTTTTCTTTAGTTCTTTCACCTTGATAAGTATTGAGCATTTTCTTCCCTTTTGAGTTTCTAACACCAGGTCTTTGCACATTTCACTATACTACTTAATTTTGTTTTCTCAATCTGTCCTTTGACGTTTTGTTTGGTTCTTTTACTTCATCATTTCTTCCACTCACTTTAATCTTCAACATTAAAAAATCAAGATTCAGAGTGTATTCTAACATCCATTTCGGTCTATTCTTCCTTTCCTGTTTTTTTTTTGTTGTTGTTGTTGTTTTGTTTTTTTAAATGACCTTTTGCTTTATTCATGAATGATGTCCTTGATATCATTCCACAGTTTTTCTGTTGTTCTGACATTAGTGTCTAATGAATCAAATCTGTTCTTGAAATGGTTTTTAAATCCAGGTGGAATATACTCAAGGTCCTATTTTGGCTCTTGTGGACTTGTGTTAATGTTTTTTAGCTTCAGCCTGAATTTGCTTATGAGCAATTGGTGTTCTGTTCGAAAGCCAACCACTGCTCTTGTTATAGCTGATGATAATGAATTTCTCCATTATCTCTTCCCACAGTTATAGCCAATTTTATTTGTGTATATTGTATCTGGTGAGGTCCACATGTCTGGTTAATACTTATGTTGTTTAAAATTTAAAAAAGCCATTTTCCATGAATAAGTCATTCGTTGGTCTTGCAAAATTGCAGCATGTGATCTCCAGCATCGTTTCTATCACCAAGATCATATTTTCCAACTACTGATCCTTCTTCTTTGTTTCCAACTTTAATATTCCAAGCATCAGTAATTATTAATGTATCTTGATTGCATGTTTGATACATTAGACTGAAGAAGGTAGCTGAATTCTTCAGTTGTATCATCACTGGCTTTTGTGTTTGGTATGTAAATTTGAGTAATATTTGTATTAACTGGTCTTCTTTGTTGTTGTTGTTGTTGTTATGTGTCCGACTCATAGCGACCCTATATAGGGTTTCCGAGGCTGTAAATCTTTAAGGGAGCAGAAAGCCTCATCTTTCTCCTGCAGAACAGCTGGTAGTTTCGAGCTGCTGACCATGAGAATAGCAGCCTGATTCATAACCACTACGTTACCAGAGCTCCACGGTCTTCCTTGTAGTTGTATGGAAATTATTCTGTTACAGACAATATTGTACTCCAAAGTATATCTTGAAATGATCTTTTGACAATGAACACAAACCATATGATTGTCAGATTCAAAATGGCCAATACCAGTCCATTTCAGTTCACTAATGCCTAGGATGTAGATCTTTGTTTTCCATTTCATTTTTGATGACTTTCAATTTTCCTAGATTCATACTTCATGCTTTCCACATTTAGTTATTCATGGATGTTTGCAGCAGCTTCTCATTTTGAGTGGTGCCCCATCAGCAAACGAGTGTCCCAAAAGCTTTACTTCATTCATGTCATTAAGATCAAGTCTACATTGAGGAAACAGCTTTTTCCCAGTTGTATTTTAAATGCTTTCCAATCTGTGGAACTCATCTTCTGGCACTAATACAATGTTTGGATGCTATACATTAAGTTTCAGTGGCTAACCATTCAGAAAGGATCCATAGCGCCTACTTACTATTTTGTCTTAGTCTGGAAGCCCTACTGAAACCTGTCCACCATGTGAAACCCTGCTAGTATTTGAAATACTAGTGGTATAGCTTCCAGCATCACAGCAATTTAACACCACCACAGTACAACAAACCGATGGATGGATGGTAGAATTTTTTACTAGGTGTTTGACATTTTTGTTTTGAAATTATAGCTATACAACAATTTTTTTTTAAGGTTTTTATTGTGGATTGAGTGAAAGTTTTCAGGGCACATCATCAGTTTCACATTCAACCATTCATATGACTTGTTTCATTACATTGATATACAGCAATTTTTAAAAGAAATTTTATTTTTATTGATGCTATCTAGATAAAACCAAAACCCACACCCACTGCCAATTAGTTGATTCTGACTCATTGTAAATCCTTATGGGAGCAGAAAGTGTCATCTTTCTTCTACAGAATGGGTGGTGAGTTTGAACTGACCTTGCAGTTACCAGTTCAGTGCTTATCCTATGCACCACCAGGGCTCCTTGTCTGGATTGTTCTTATTGTTATTAAGTGCCATCCAGTCACTTCTGACTCATAGCGAGGGTTTCCAAGGAATGACTGGTAGGGTTGAACTGTCAACCTTTTGTTAGCAGTCCAGTATCACAATTCTCTTATTCTATTTACTTTAAGTCCCTTTGGAATTTCTATACACACATACATGTCTTCTGAATATAGTGGCAGTATTTTCTTTATTATTTCAAATATATATCACATTCCATTAGAATATCTGTGAGATACACTTTTATTTATTAATTTTTTGTGAGTGTGTGTGAACTGAGGGATAGTTTACATGGGAGAACATTGGCTTTACACCATCATTTCATTGCAATCATTACGATCTCAGTGCATCATCATTCAACAGTATTTGCTTCCATTCCCTCTGTTTTCCCTTTTTGAGGGGGTGGGGTGAGGAGATGTACACAAACACACTCAGTAATGTATCCTAATTTAAACAACCAAAAGGCATATTCTGCAAGCCTGCCTCCTGGCTGCCAACACTCAGTCCCTCTCTTTCCATGAGTCTAGAGTCCTCAGCTGCTCCCTCTCTCCATGTCCTCATCTCTGCCTCCATCTCTGCTGACACTACTTCTCTGGATAGGGTCCAACATTCCGCTTGTGCTCTTCTCCCTTGGTGGTCCTAGGGTCCTCTGTTTCTGGACTGTAAGATTAAATACCGCCCCCCATTTTTGTTGCAAAACGTCTACCTTTACAGTTGTGACAATTGCAATTAGTCATAATAGCAATTACTCTCTACTGAATCATAAGAATCTTATCCCCATTTTTTTTTTTCAGCAGACCCGTCTAGACAAGATGAAAACTATTCAGTGGGGACTCTATCTTCCCACACACACTCTTAAACTAAACTCCTTCTTGAAAATTTGTAAGCCAGTCACTTCATGCCTTTATCACCCCCTCAATTTAGGTAGCCAATGTTTAAGTTGCCTGTCCCTATCTATCTTGTATGCAGATGGGATAGGATTGACACGATGTGAAGACTCCTTCCCTCTCTGTTGGTATATTGAGCTACTACATTCATGTTCATCAAATTGTAGGAATTTACACTTGTTTCATTTATCGAAAAATTGTTTTCTTTGTTATCTTCCTCTAGTTGAGTTCTGATTCTCAAGCCATTGATGCTAGGTCAAAGGGGTACTATATGCAAATTTGGGTTTTCTTGTGTGTCTCCCATCACTTCATATCAGCTGGATGCTTCACTCTCAGCTCTAGCCCTCTGTGGCTATGTCCTTGTCCATGGGCTCAGGAGTCCCCAGGTCTCACCACACTTTGGACCAATCAGCCCTCCTCTTCCCTCTCTCATCTCCAGGTCAAAGAAGTCCATGGAACGTGGTTGAACTCAGCCCGTTTCTTCATTGCTGCCTTTCCCCCTCTTCCACTCACCAGTAGACCAATGTGGCCACCAGCAAGCTTATATGTCTGCTCATGTGTTCTCTTTGAGTTTCAGTCTTGGAAGGGGATTTGTCCTGAAGGGACTTGATTGCTTCCTTGATTGCTTCCCAGTGAACAATTTGTTTATTCTTTTATTAGCCAATCATACTGCCATTTTTGTTTTGGTTTTTTCCTGATGATCTTTCTTTAAAGATGTATCTTCTGTTGCTCTACTAGTCCAGGCTGGTCTGCTTGTCCTTTCAAATGGGAATCTCACACCTCAGAAGGTTCTGAATGGGTCTCAGAATTCCACTTAAGTTCCTATACAAAGGCTCTACAAGTGTTCTAGTTCACCTTTTTAGGTATTCCAATCAGTTATAGGCTGAAGACGGGCTTACAAGCTTTCTGTAATCATGTTTGTTGACATTCCTTTCCATCCCACTCAAGTGTCTATTTTAAATAGTAGGTAAGGGAAACCAATATTAATAAGACAGTCAAGCATCTTAGTATTATTTCCCCTCTTCAGACTATGCCTTGATCCCTGTTGTTACAAGGTTAAGCATGCATCACTATTTACTTCTGTCCCATTTAGCCCATGCAAACCTGTCTCAGTGTTCCCCTATCTATCTTGTTCTTCCACTCCTTCCCTTTTCTTGTGTATTGCCCTCCCCGAAACCTCAACTACGATGTGTCTGCCTGCTACCCTGAGATCTTCCATCCCCTCCTTCCACCTCCCTCATGTCCCCTACCCTACCGGTAACTGACAAAGAACCCCCTACCCCTTTAATATAGATATCTTTTCTTAAGCTTTTATAATAATGGTCTTATGCAATATTTGTCCTTTTGTGAGATGATATAGTTCTCATGTCAAAAGTATTATTCTGTATTTGTGCTTTAATTTTATAGTTTCAAATATACTCCTATTGTGTATAGGTTAGCATGTTATTCTTATTGTTAGCATTTTTCTGAATTTCCATTTTTATAAGTGTGAATCATGAGTTTGCTGATATATAAATGAGGTAATTATTATGTCCCATATCTTAATATGGACTCTGGGGTGGTACCATAAGGTCAGCACAGGACTTTGAACCACAAGGTTGAAAGTTCAAACACACCAGCAGCTCCTCAGAAACCCTATACAAGGTCACTATGAGTCGAAACCTACTCAACAGCACTTAACAACATTTAAATATAAAATTCTACCACAAGCACATAATATAACAAACAAGTTTAGAGCCACGTTTTCATTTCCACAGAAGTGAAAACTCTAAAATATGTTTTTGTCAGATGGGCTGTCGTACTCTCAAATGAATGTGTCTTAAAGGATTACCTGCTGAAAAACCTTCTGTACTTAGTAAAGTCACAGTATGCAAAGTAAAAGGAGTGACTTGTCCACTAAATAAGCTTATGATAAATGAAAAATTCATGGTAAATAAATACATACTGAATTAAAATGATTCTTGCTGATATCCAAGCCTTTACAATATTCCTTAGGACTTTGATCTATTTCTGTAAATTTTATTGTAAATGTTAAATATTATAACTCAATTTTTCTCTAAGAAAACTTCCTTTTCATAAGATTTATTTAAAAAAAAAAGAATAATAAGCCTGATAAGCCTAAAGATTTGATTGAAATTGATCACATTTCAAAATTATATTTTTCTGATTAGTGTTTAAAAGTATAAATCATACAGCTTCATATATCTAGCATCAGTAGTCCAATTTTAATCTTTTCAAATACTACATATAACAGAATGGAATTCTGCCCAATCATGTGCCATTCTCACAGTTACTGCTGTTGGAACCCATTGTCACAATCACGGTATCAACCCAACTCATTGAGGGTGTTCCTCTTTTTTGATGACAGATATTAATCATATAATAATTGATACTATTATTGAGGTGACTTTGTTCAATGAATTTTTGTTAAGCACTTATGATATGCCAGGCACAATTCTACTTTCCAGGGATACGTCAGGGAGCAGAAATCCTTGCAGCTTACCACCTACTGAGTTGAGATAGATGATTATAGATAAATGAGAAAATTATAAAATTGATTTTGTGTTAACTGTAATAAATGCTGTGGGACAAAGATGAAGTTTCTGCTCCTGCAAAGATTTAAAAAACAAAACAAAACTCAGGAAATACTATACAGGGTCACTGTGAGTTGGAACTGACTTGATAACACTTAACAACAAATAATGAATGTTAGAAAAATGAATAAGAATCATAAAGAAATAGGAAATGTGGAGATACATGTAATGTTATATATGAGAGAAAACTTGAAGATTGTCAATGTGAAATGAATTATGTTCAAGCGCATTTGCTTTTCAAAAATAAAATTTGTTCCACCTAATTCCCAAGACAAATCATCCCTCTACAGAATAAATTGGTCTTCATTAATGGAGAAGAAACTACTGATGAACCATTTATAGGTGAAGATTTGAGTCTTGACTTTCTGCTTAAGCATGTTAGTTAAGTTCCAGGTAAGTAATCTGCAAAGCTTTAGCTGTGTGAGACAGTACGAGAAACAAGAAAAGTATATCACTGGAAGCTTTGCTAAAGCACAATGAATATTTAATGATTGAAGTGCCTTTGAGTCAGTTCCGACTTATAGTGACCCTGTATAGTGTTTCTGAGAAGCAGCTGGTGGATTTAAACTGCTGACCCTGTGGTTCAAAGTCCAGTGCTAATATACATTACCACACCAGGATTCCAATATTAAATGATTATTGATCATCTTTTTAGAGGATAGGGAAAGTGTTTGGAGAGAAAAGTACTTCCCAGGGTTGCATGGCTAGCTTCTTGCCTGAAAAGCATCTTAGCTTTAAACAAAACCATTGTCTCCAAAGTCTTTCAATGGTCTCTGAATGATATAATGATTTGATGAGCTGATTCTATGAGGAAGAACCTTTTTTTAGGTAAGCCATAGGTGTTAGCTGAGGAGTAGGAACTGATGCAGCAGTGATAGAGGTTATAGGAATCAGTGATGTCTACTCTTGTAGCTCGATTGTTTCTTTGACTGTATGGATGCTAGATTCTGCATGTACTGCTTCCATCTTATGATGGATTGTTGTTATGCCTGTTCAAACTTAGGACTTAGTGCATCTGACATAACCCAGATGCAGTTGTCAATTGTAGTCACGCAATCTTTTGGCACTCAATCTCTTTAAGGCGTTCCATTTTTTCGAAGTTCCAAAGGAGTTATTGTCAAAAGATTCATAATTTTTCATTGTAGATGAAACATAAGTTGTCTTCATTGTGATTTCTCTTTTAGAGCATGTCATAAACTCCACAGGGCATCCTTGCCCACAACTGATACTTTTAATAGCAGGGGATCTATTGCTTCACTGTCTAGGTCTGCTACAGAACCTTTGTTTCCTTGGGATCCTACTCAAAACTGGATGCAATTTACGTTACTTGGTATATAGATTAGAGCAGTATTCTTAGGTGTGAAATGGGTTACTTCTAGGACCCAAAGAAAGGCTTCTGGGTGGAACCAACAGTTTGTGCTTGCTACTAAGTGAAAAGTTGGGGGTTTGAACCCACACAACGGCACTGGAAAAGAAACACCTGACAATCTGCTTCCATAATGATTGTTGCCATTGTTGTTAAAGTGCCATCGAGTCAGTTCCAACCCATAGTATAGGGTTTCCAAGGAGTGGCTGGTGCGCTTGAACCAGTTAGTGCTTCAAACCAACTTTGCAGACCAGTGCATTAACCCACAGTGCCACTCCAGGACTCCTCCCTAATGAAAGCCTTGCGAAGCTCAGTCTAATTTATAACACATGAGGTCTCCTTCAATCAATAATCTCAACAGCAATTAGTCTGGATTTTGGTTTTGTTGTTGTTGTTTATGTTTTGTTTTGCTTAGTTTGGTTTAAGAACCAGAGAAGCTTATCAAACACTGTATTTGCTTATATGTTATGAGAAGTGTTAAGGTAACTACTAGAAAGCTATTTACAAGGTGGCAGTTCCAACCCACCGACTGCTCCTTGGAAACCCTATACAAGGTCACTATGAGTCAGAACTGAGTCTATGGCTTAAATTAAAGAGTCTTTTATTTAAAGGACTCCTAAATAAACGAATTCTGGTGGCATAGTGTGCTAAGCATTGGACTGCTAGGCACAAGGTTGGCAGTTCAAATCCACCAGCTGCTTGGCAGGAGACATATAAGACTGAGTGCTTTGGTAAACCCTAAGGAGTAATTCTCCTTTATTCTTTAGTGTCGCTGTAAGTCAGAATCAATTTGATTGTAGTGAGTGGTAGTAGAAGTGGTGGTGGTTAAGTGCTGTGGAGTCGGTGGAGGACCCTGTATAGGGTTTCCGAGTGGCTGGCATGTTTAAACCACTGACTTTGAGGTTAGCAGTCTAGTGCTTATTCTACAGCACCATGTCACGATTCTAATAGTAGTAGTTGTTGTTAAGTGCCTTCAAGTCGCTTATGACCCATAGTGACCCTGTATAGGGTTTCCAGGGAGTGGCTGATGAGCTTGAACACCGACCTTGCAGTTCGAATGACTTTGAAGTCGGATGATATAATTTGTCCTTTATTTTGGATGGAATATTGTGTCAGGCCCCTAGTCACATGGTTCCCACAGATTCTATCAGCCTTGCAAAATCTAGCAAAGATTTTAGCCAATTTCAGCTACAACTCAGAATAATTTTTATCCCACATTGTTACCATTGTACAAATTTTACATTTCACAGACATAAAAACTTAAGATTATTTTTGGTTCACTAAGGAGCTCTGGTAGCATAGTGGTTACAAATCGGGCTGTGAACCTTAAGGTCACCAGCTGCTCCGCGGAGAAAAATGAGGCATTCTGCTCCCGTAAAGATTTACAGCCTCGGAAACCCTGTACAGGGTCGCTATGAGTCGGAACCAACTCCACGGCACATAACAACAACAACA
>NW_006408528.1:14054014-14054855 GCF_000296735.1 Chrysochloris asiatica | reverse complement strand
AATTGATGCTTTTGAGTTATGGTGTTGGAGGAGAATATTGAAAGTGCCATGGGCTGCCAAAAGAACCAATAGATCCATTTTGGAAGAAGTGCAGCGTGCTCCTTAGAGGCCAAGATGACCAAACTTCGTCTCATACTTTGGACATATTGTCAGGAGGGACCAGTTGCTGGAGAAGGATATCATGTTTGATAAGGTGGAGGGTCAGAGGAAAAGAGGAAGACCCCAACGAGATGGATTGGCCAAATGGCAGCATTGATGAACTCAAGCATGGCAACAATAGTGAAGTTGGCCCAGGATCAGGCAGTGTTTTGTTCTGCTGTGCATAAGGTCATTGTGGGTCGGTACCAGCTCAATGGCACCTAACAACAACAACAACAACACTTTCTGAAGCATGTCTGTTAGTAATTAATTCTAATTGGGTCTATGTGGTTTTTTGGGGGAAGAATTTTATTTCTAAAAAAATTTTATTTTTTCTCACACTTTCTAAAAACTTGAATTATTCTGGAAAATGTCCATATAATGTCATAGTAGAGGAAATAATTTCATATACAGATATTTTATGTAAATGTAAATAATTTTATATGTAAACATTTTAATATGTGTCCCTAAATGGTAGGGGCAATTTTTCACCATCAGCGGCTATGGTTTCTTGGTGTCTCTGCATGTTTAATTTTTTCTCCTTTCAATTTATTTGTTGAAAAAATTAGACTATAGGTCTTAAGAGTATATCCACATGGTGTTTAACAAATTTTTTTGTTCTCCATTTTAATTGATTGTTTGATATAAGCTTAAATTAAAAATTTTGGCAATATTACTTTACATGTTATGTTTTATATGTATA
>NW_006408528.1:14051113-14053690 GCF_000296735.1 Chrysochloris asiatica | reverse complement strand
ACACATATACACACACACATATATACATACATATATGTATAATTACTCCATAAGTAATACAAGCAATATTTGGTAATGCTATTTCATTCTTTCAAAAAATGGTTATATTCTGATTCTTCATTCTTTTTATGTATTATATTCATTAATTACTTATTAACTTAAGGAAAAGTTTGTATCAGGAAGACAGGATAAATGCTACTTTATTATTTCCGTTAAAAAAAAAAAAAAAGTTTTTAAAATAATGTACTCATTTCTTTTTCTTCCAAAATGGACCCATAATGTTTTTCACCTTAATTTAATTTTTAGTTCTGAGTATCCCTTCTAACTCATGTATATAAACATACCCATTATAGTTATCATCTTGTCCCATTTGGGGACCTTTCACGTTGGCTAGTGAGTTCTTTGGAGCTCTTCTAGTCTTTGCCAGATCCTTCTTTAAAGTACAATAAGCTATTCCAGGCTTCTCTTTTATATTTCTTTTCCTCCTACCCAGAATCAGCCCTTATTCCAAGAAGTCATTTTATCTAGAAATGATGCTTATAAATCGAGATCTTGTTCAATGTTACTAAATTACAGAGCTAAAAACTAAGGTTTTTTTGCTGATGTTTTGTTTTAAGATAAAATGCCCCCTCAATTCTTAACAAAACTTCAAATTCAACAGTAGGATATAGGGTTTTATTTAATCTAAATTAACTTGTATCTGTATCTTCTTTTTCTCATATTAAAAATCTTTTGTTTGTTTAAGAACTGTAACAGAGACCTGTGGAGTCCTCATGTGGTGCTGCGGGTTAATGCACTGGACCGGAAAGTCGGTTTGAACCACAAGGTCAAAAACCCTATACAGGTCCACTATGAGTAGGAAGCGGCTCAAATAACATATATTTGTTTTCTTTACATCCATAATGCTGTTGTTGTTGTTAAATGCCGTCGAGTTAGGTCCGACTCATATCGACCCTGTATGGGATTCCTGAGGAGTGGCTGGTGAGCTTGAACCACCGATCTTATTCTTCAAATCAACCTTGAGGTCTAATATTTATCCTGTACACTACACCCAGAAATTTTATAATAAGAATATTAACAATACAATTTGCAATATTGTTGTTGTCAGGTGCCATCGAGTCGATTCTGACCCATAGCAACCCTGTATAGGGTTTCCAAGGAGCAGCTGGTGAGCTTGAACTGCCAACCTTGCAGTTCAAACGGCTTTGAAGTCTGGCGCATTAACCCACAGCACTACACCAGGACTACCAAAGTAAATATTTTTTCTTAAACTCATTTCTACCTCAGAGTGTATTCCACTGTGAAGATACTATACAAACACTGTTCTAAAGTCACCAGCAAGAGCTCCCTAAGTGGATCCAGCTGGTTTGGGAGCGGGTAAAGCAGACAGTGAAAACTCCTCTGCCAAAACCCCAAAAAAGCAAACAAAGAGTGGCCCACAGAAAAACTGCAGCGCTTTAGATGTTGTTTAAAGTTCCGGGGTTAGTTTCCCACCACCATTGAGAAGAAATCTACCTGTGGAAGCAAAATACGGTGATTTCTGAATTGATCCAGCCATGGCAGCCAGCAGCCAGAAGTCCTCAGGCCGTAGGGTGGGGCCACAGCCAAGTGGAGGCAGCAACCCAGCACTAGAAGCTGCAGAGCTAAACATCTGGAGGGAGAAGTGTGACCTTTTCATTTTTCACGTATATCTCCTCTTCACCCGGATCGGACCCTCATTGTACAGCCCAGACGCCTTCAGGCTGGCAAAACTACACCCCCAAAACGGTCCAGCATTGTACCCACAGTTTTCCAATGGCACAGAAGGGAAACCAGCAGGCTGCTTCTTATGGCGTTTTGACCCTGGGTACCAGTCTCAAAGTTTACCTAGGTGGGACCCTTTGCACAGCAAAGGCCAGTGGACAGTGTCAATCACGGTTTTATTTTTGTTTTTGATTGGTGGTTTCTGTCTCTGATTTTATATTGTTTCTGTCTTTGCTCCTTTTGGCCTCGCTCTTCTCCCAGGGTTTGGAACTATCTCCCCCTACCTTACCCAAGAAGAGACAGAAACTGTGCCCATAAAGCCAAACTACAAGCATACCCTGTAGTACCCCACCATCTGGAGGAGAGCCAAAACCAGCTGCTAGACATTACACGTGAAAAGGGAAGCCTATCTCTAGATCATATCCACCAGGAGATGCTCAGCAAGCTTAAAAACAAAGCAATATGTATCTATTTAAGCATTAAAAAGTCACATAACTGTTGAAAATGTCCAAGAAAACACAAATAAAGATCTCAATACATGCCCAAAAAAAGAAAAAGGTAACTGAGACAAATGAGCTGGAAATAGACACAGACTTTCCAGTAGAAGAGCAGGCTCTGGATCTGCCTGAGAAGGAATTCAGGAGAATAATATGGAAACATATTCAAATGCTCCAAAAAGGGGTGGAGGAAAATAAGGAAGAAGTCAGGAAAGTACTACAGGAACAATCAAACAAGATAGATATGGCATTGGAAACAATCCAAAACCTGCAAAAAAGAAGTCCAGATGATTAATAATTAAATATCAGAAATGGACAATATACTGAAAGGGCAAAG
>NW_006408528.1:14043094-14050613 GCF_000296735.1 Chrysochloris asiatica | reverse complement strand
CAACCAAGAATCGTTTATTTAGGAAAACTGTCTATCAAATACGGTTGTGCAATCAAAACATTCCAGGATAAACAGAAGCTAAGAGATTTTGTTTAAAGCCAATCCAGCACTTCAAAACATCCTAAAGGGAGTTCTTTGGAATGAAATCAGCAAGAACAGACAACAACAAGCAGTCGAGAAATCAAAGGATGTATTGCATTAGGCAAATCTGCTGCACAAGACTTTTTAAAGTGTTGAAGAGCAAAGATGTCAGCTTGAGGACTAAGATGCGCCTGACCCAAGCCATAGTATTTTCAATCACCTCATAGGCATGCTAAAACTGGACAGTGAATAAAGAAGACTATAGAAGAATTGATGCCTTTGAGTTACGGTGTTGGAGGAGAATATTGAAAATGTCATGGGCTGCCAAAAAAACCAATAGATCTGCTTTGGAAGAAGTGCAGCTATCGTGTCCTTAGAAGCCAAGATGGACAAACTTTGTATCCCATACTTGGGACATATTGTCAGGAGGGACCAGTTGCTGGAGAAGGATATCATGTTTAGTATGTTAGAGGGTCAGAGAAAAAGAGGAAGACCCCAACGAGATGGATTGGCCAAATGGCAGCTTTGATGGACTCAAGTATGGCAACAGTAGTGAGGTTGGCCCAGAATCTGGCAGTGTTTTTAAGGGAAAAACACTGGGCTGACGACCACAAAGTTCAAAAGAAAGATAAGGTTTTATGCTCCTACAAAGATTTATAGCCTCGGAAACCCTATACAGGGTTACTATGAGTCAGAACTGACTTGATGCCACTTAACAACAATGACAACTGGTCAAATACATTGATTCTTAGAAATGTTGAAGGGCCACTATGGTAGCAGGCACTAAGTAGAATATATGCTGATTATGACAGATGGCAGTAGACTAGTAAACTTAACCATATAGCTGCAATGAAAGCTATCATGGTTTGATTACAAAAGATGGCATATATTTTGTATCAACAGGGATCTGTTCTGCTTGATTCATTTCAGGCAAAGATCAGAAGTAGTTCACTTTTATATGATATTTCTTCTTTGTCATAGATATCCTGAGAACACTTTTCTCTCTTTACCCAAGAGTAAACCAAAAGAACTCTGGCATCTCATGGTTGTTGGGTATCCTGGATACCTTTGAATAGCCATTCTGGAGGCAGAGATCCCAATGTGTGCACTGGCACCAGCTAGTCACCACACTTTGCCACCCAAGGACCCCCTTGAACATGAAAAAAGACAAAAGCACCCATTTCTGCATCGTGACTTCAGCATTGTTATCCACCACCTACACAAAAAGAGCTAAGTATGTTGAACAAAATGATTTTAATATTATAGGATTGTTCTAAGATCCAAGTGCTTTGTGGTGAGGGGAGGCATATCTATTTTATACTGTGATCTTGCATGGGTATTATTGGGAGTCTTCACCCTATTCTAGTTTCTTCACATCATACAGAGTCAACAGGTGGGCTATTTCTCTACCTCCATTCTCCTCTCTCTACCCCTCTCGTAGGACCTTTCTGTCCTTCTCCACAAAATTACCATTCTTGCCTACCAAGAAGAATGTAGTGTCAGAGGAGTTATTTTTAAAACAATCATTGTTTTGTGAGAAAAGTAGTGAGAAGACTAAATATTCCTCACAGGTAAATGTAAAAACAGAAAAATGTCCTTCATATTTATTACAAGGTGTTTAGTAGTTCTTACCCTGAGTAGGAACAGTTTCAGAGGCATTTTTGAAAGCGAAGATAGATTGAAGTTCATTGTGGAGTGAGTGGGATGTGAAGACATAAACACTAAGTTTGTGGAACAGATGAGAAAGTTTAGAATTAGTAAAGGAAGTACTTTATTCATATGTAAATGACTTAAACACTTCTAAATATTTCTTACTGGTACAGTAAAAACAGAGGGAATGACAAATGCATGAGAGAGTAAAGTCAATCAATATAGTATGGCCCTGAATCGCCCTCGGGTCTGGAAATGAACTCACCTTCATGGTGATAAAGGAAATAATACCACCAGTGAGGTATGCCCATCTTAGAATGATCAATCACTTAAGATTAAAAGGGTAACGTTTACCCAGGAGCAAGGCTCTGGAGGTGGAAAGAAGGAGGAATGGGAACAGTAAACACTAGGAGGAAGTGGGATAAATGATGTTAGATTGAGGGGATTGTAATCAATGAGATTAAACAAAATATGTTTAATTGTTGAATGTAAAACTAGTGATCTATTCTATAAACCTTCACCTAATTCACAGTAAAAAGTTAAAAATAAAGTGAATTATTTGCATATTTCACATCATTTCCTCAAAACTAATGGGACAGTGAGGGATTGCTGTTAGCAGAACTTGGATTTTCTGATGCCTCGTAAATCAATTCTCAAGCACATTCTTTTGGATCATCAATTTATGAAATAAATATTCTTCAGATCTATATGCCAATAGAAAATATCATTTAAGTTATCTACCAAAGTAAGACATGCTGACTGGACTGTTCATATATAAGGGTGTCTTCTCAGCAGCCATAATATTTTTACAATATTCCTTCCCTCTGTCATAGATGAACATAATGTGCCACAATGACCACATTATCAGAGCTGAGTTTATCATTTGCTTTCCTGCTCATTTGGAATTGAGATTCACAGCACTACAGTACAGGTTGGCCTTCTGAATAGAGGAGGTATAACTTTAGACCAGTGGACTAATAAGCCAAAAACTGTGATCTGCAGAAAGAAAAAGAAGATAAGAAGTTTCCCTGGTTGGCTTGTGGTTGTATAATAACATGAATTTACCTATTATCCTCCTTCACTGTATCTCTAGCATCTGGTGGTTGAAATGTAGTATATGTTACTAAATATTTGATGACTGAATGTGTGAACAATTTTTCAGAAAATTACCAAGTAATCGCCTTGCATTGTGTTATTTTCACTCTCATTTTGATTGATTCGGTGAAAAACAAAAGAGCATCTGGATTTTATTATAAGAGAAATTCATCTAGGATCCCATTAAAATCTTACAAGGATTGTGTTTTCCTTTTAAAGGTTTGTTGTTTTTTTGTAATAAACTAATTAGTCAATCAAGATTTTTTTCCTTTGGATATAGTATGATAAAAATAATGTCAAGAATATTCATGCCCATAGAAATTTTAGGACTTCAAATCATCCAGTTTCAAGCTTTTGGACTTATAATTCAATCTACTTTAATATAGTCCATTCCATTACATTGATGAGCTTTACAACTTAGAATCCACAGATCCTGATCAGAGACACTTTGGTCTGATACGTTGCTCTTCCATAACTACTAAGAGAAATAGACAACATCAAAGACTACCAGGCAACCCAGAAATATTCAGTATACTTAAGGATTTTCCTTTACTCAAAGACATCAATCAACTCAACAATTAAATGTCATTTCTTTAAAAGAGAACTCATTTGATAAAGACAAATTCTTCCATAAGCATCTAGTCCAAGAATACATCTGTAGTTTTTCTATCACAAATTTGTAAACATTCATCCACAGAAAAAGCAATTCTTTTGTCTATGATTCTATTTGAGATTAGAGTCTTGTAACTCATTAATTCATCTCATTAACTAAATCCATACTTGGAGCTATGCCATGTCAGGCACTGCAAATATAGACGTAAATGGGGAAACCTTGGTTAACATGGAGCTCACAGTCCAATACTGGAGATAATAAGGATAAAGAAAGCATTTAAGTGATGATTTTATAAGGCAAAAATAAAAGTATATACTGGGTATAATGGTAATACCTAACAAAAAATAATTAACTTTTCTGAAGGACTTGGTGTCCTTATAAGTCTAAATGTAGATTTATTATTTGATCCAGCAATCATATTGCTAGGTATTTCTCCAAATGAGATGAAACCCACACACAAATGTTTATAATAACTTTATTCATAATTATAGCAAATTGCAAACAATCAGACTGTCCTCCAATGGTTTAGATAAATTGTGGTATATCCATACAGTGGAATATTCTTTTGCAATAAAAAAAAAAAGAGCTCTGAAAATCCATAGAAGATCCTAAATGTATATTTCTAAGTGAACAATATGAATAAAAAAAAAAACAAGCAAACTACATGCTGTGTGATTTCAACTATATGACATTCTGGAAAAGTCTAGACTATAAAGATAGTAGAATGTTTAGTGCTGCTATGAGTTCAAGAAGTCCTGGCATAGTGCTGTAAGATCAGCACTTGTCTGCAAACCATGACATTGGCATTTCAAACCCACCAGCTGCTCCTTGGAAACCCTATACAGGGTAGCTATAAGTCGAAAACAATTTCCTGGCACTTAAAAACAACAACAACATGAATTCAAGAACAGGAATGAAGACATAAAGCACAGGAGATTTTTAGGACAGTGAGACTATTCTTTATGATACTGCAATAGTGAGCACATAATATCACATATTGGTCAAAATCCACAGAACTCCAAAAGTAAACCCCATGTAAATTACTGCTCTTTTCTGTTTCTTCCTATTGACAGAAAATATTAGGTTAATCAAAGTGACAAACAACATTTACCTCCCTTCTTCTCTACTCTTCACTTGAGAAGGGCATATCTCATATCTCATTGCTGTTTTTAGGTTCCTTCAAGTTGGTTCTGGTTCATACCGACCTTATGCACAACAAATGTCCCGTGGCTTCCTCACAATTATTATGTTTCAGCCCATTGTTGCTGCCACTGTGTCAGTCCCTCTAATTGAGGATCTTCCTCTTTATAGTTGACCCTCCACATGTTCAAAGTACAAGAGACAAATTCTCACCATAATCCCTTCAAAAGAGCATTCTGACTGTACTTCTTCTAAGACAGAATTGTTTGCTCTTCTGGCAATTCATGGTATTTCAAGATTCGCATCAATTCTTCTTCCATCTTCCTTATTGCTGTCTAGCTTTTACATGCCTATGAGGCAATTAAAAATACCATGGCTTGAGTCAGGTGCACTTTACTACTCAAAGTGACTTCTTTGTTCCTTAACACTTTAAAGAAGTCTTTTGCAGCAGATTTGCCCTATGCAGTACATCATTTGATTTCCTGACTGCTGCTTCCATGAGTGTTGTATATACAAGCAAAATGAAGTATTTGACAACTTCAATCTTTTCTCTATTTATTATGATTGCATTTATTGGTCATATTGTGAGGATTTTCATTGCCTTTAAACTGAGGTACAATTCATACTGAGCTTTTTCAAGTCTTTGCTTCTAACAAGCAAGTTTGTGTCATGTGCATATCACATTGTTAATGAATCTCCCTCCAATCCTGATGCTATGATCTTCTTCATGTAATCCAACTTCTTTGATTGTTTGCTCAATACCACATGGACACACAGCTTTCTTGATTTTAAACCCTCGGTATCACTTTGTTCTGTTTGAATGACTACCTCTTGGTCTATGGACAGGTTCCTCATGAGCACAATTAAGTGTTCTGGAATTTCCATTCTTTGCAATGTTATCCTTAATTTGTTATAATTCACACAGTCCAGTGTCTTTGAATAGCCAATAAAGCATAAGCAAACATATTTCTTGTATTCTCTGCTTTCATACAAGATCCACCTGATGTCAGCACTGATATCCCTCTTTCCATATGCTCTCTTGAACTCAGCTTGAATCTATGGCAGCCTCCTGTTGATGACTGCTATAGCCATTTATTTTACTTGCCTGTGATATTAATGATATTGCTCGATGATTTTCATATTCTGTTGGGTAACCTTTCTTTAGAATGAGCATAAATATGGATTTCTTCCAATCAATTGGCCAGGTAGCTGTTCCAAATCTCTTGGCATAGAATCGTGAGTGCCTCCAGTGCTGCTTCACTATGTGGAAATATTTAGTTGATGATCCGTCCATTCCTGAAGCTTTGTTTTTCACCAATGCCTTCAATGCAGTTGGACTTCTTCCTTCAATACCATCCATTCTTGATCATAGGCTATCGCTTGAGATAGTTGAACATCAACCAATTATTTTTGTGTACAGTGACTCAATGTGTTCCTTCTATGTTATTTTGATGCTTCCTGCATCAGTTGATATTTTGCCCATAGAATTCTTCAATATTGCATGTTGAGGCTTGAATATTTTCTTCAGTTCTTTCTGCTTTAAAAATGCCAAGCGTGTTCTTCCCTTTTGCTTTTCTAACTCCATTTCTGCACATTTTATAATACTTTTTTACTTTGTCTTCTCAAGCTGTTTGAATTTTTTTTATACATCCCTTTTTACTTCATCATTTCTTCCAATTTCTTTAGCTACTCTGTGTTCAAGAGCAAGTTTCAGAGTCTTTTCTGACATACAATTAAGTATTTTTATTTCATTTGTGTCTTTTAAATGACCTTTTATTTATTCATCTATGATCTTCTTGAGTCATCTTGAAACTATTCTGATCTTTTGTAATCAGTATCTAATACATCAAATCTGCTCTTGAGAGGGACTCAAAATTCATATATACTCAAAGTCAGAATCCTGGTATTGCTCTGTAGGATAAGTGTAGGACCAGAAAGTTGGTTTCAACCACAAGGTCGGTGGTTCAAGCTCACCATCCACTCCTCAGAAACCCTGTGCTGGATAAGTATGACTCAGAACAGTTGATGATATTGAGTTTCTCCACAATCTCATCCCCCTAGATATAGCCAATTTGATTCCTAGGTATTCTATTTGGTGAAATTCATAAAAGGTATTTGCCCTAAGTGAGTCATTGGTCTTACAAAATTCTACAATTCAATCTCCGGCATCATTTCTATCACCAAGGCCATATTTTCCAACTACAGATACTTCCTTTATGTTTCTGAATCACTTATTCTAATCACCAATAATTATCAAGGCACCTTGTTTGCATATTTGATCAATTTTAGACTGAAGAAATTGGCAGAATTCTTCAATTGCATCATCATTGGCTTTAGTGGTTGGTGAGTAATTTGAATAACAGTAGTATTGACTGGTCTTCCTTGTTTGTTGTGGTTAAGTGCCGTTGAGTTGGTTCTGACTCATAGCAACCCTGTATAGGGTTTCCAAGGAGCAACTGGTGAATTTGAACTGCAGATATTGTGGTTCAAATAAACTTGTTATCCAGTATTTACCCTACAGTGTCACGTAAGAACTCCGGTCTTCCTTGTTTATTGTTGTTGTTAAGTGCCATCAAGTTGGTACTGACTCATAGTTACCCTATGTACAACAGAACGAAACACTGCCCGGTCCTTTGCCAACCTCACAATTGTCACGCTTGAACCCATTGATGCTGCCATTTTACCAATCCATCTCGCTGGGGATCTTCCTCTTTTTTTCTGACTCTCCACCTTACCAAACATGATCTCTTTCTCCAGCGACTGATCCCTCCTGATAATATGTCAGAAGTATGAGAGAGGAAGTTTGGCCATCCTGGTCTCCAAGGAGCACTTTGGCTGCCCTTCTTTCAACATAAATCTATTGGTTCTTTTGGCAGCCCATGGCACTTTCAATGCTCTCCTCCAACACCATAACTCAAAAGCATCAGTTCTTCTACAGTC
>NW_006408528.1:14032802-14041666 GCF_000296735.1 Chrysochloris asiatica | reverse complement strand
TTCAGTTCACTAATGCCTAGGAGATCTGTCTTTATATATTCCATTTCATTTTTGACAATTTCCAATTTTACTGGATTCATGCTCATACATTATCTGTTCTGAATATTAATGGGTGTTTGCAGCTATGAAGATCCCAAAAGTTTTGCTCCATCCACATAATAAAGGTCAATTCCATTTTGAGGTGGTATCTCTTCCTCATTCAACCTGAGGGCCTCATCTTCTGGTACTATAGTAGACAATGTTCTGCTGCTCTTCAGTGCCTTACCTTTCAGAAGTGGTCCACTCACCCATCTTCCTAGTCTGTCTTAGTCTGAAGCTCAGCTGAAACGTGTCCACCATGGGTGACTCTGCTGGTATTCAAAATACCAGTGGCATATCTTCCAACATCACAGCAACACACAGGCCACCACAGAATGATAAACTAAGAGAAGGGTGATGGAATATATCTTTACAGGTGATTATTAGTCAATATATACATGTTGTTGTTGTTGTTGTTATGTGCCATGGAATTGGTTTTGACTCATAGCGACCCTGTACATGTTACTAGATATAAATTATTAAACAAAGACAGAAAGAGAGAAGACTCAGAAAACATTTTAATAGTAATCTATACTATTAATGGATCCTGTTGTGGCACTGAATGAGAAGTACTTGATTGCTAACCTCAAGTTTAGTTGTTCACACCCACCAGCCTCTCCTAGAAAACCCTATACAGGGTCGCTATGAGTCAGAACCTACTCTACAGCACCTAACAACAACAATATACTATCAACAATAGTTCAGAAATATGAAAAATTCCATAAAATACATCCAACAATGTATCCGATTTGACAGCACTTAACAACAACAACAACAACAACAACATGTAAGAAATAGGAGGACATTGCAAATAATTTTATTTTCCTTAATGGGATGTAGAGCTAAGTAAGAACATTTTCCCTGATTCACTATGTGGCTTCTAGTTTAAATTTCAAAGGCATATATTCTCTAAGAAATAAGTCTGAAAGCCACATTACTGGATATAACTCTAAATAGTTATTTTATTTGAAGTACTCCTGTATCTTCAGGATAGGCAACCTCACAAATACTATAGATGCGCACTATAATAGGATATCACAATCTTTTCTGCTTTGTCAAATTTTCAGTGGCAAATATAAGATAATGTCAAAACATAGAATCTCAGAGGGAGTGGGCACTAGGTTCATCTTCCCATTAATAAAATAAATCCCAACTTTCATTTTGTGAGAATTTATGTTTTAAATGGAAAAGTAAATGGATAGCACAACTTGCTTGTGAATGGATAGAGTTGTCATATTTTATATTAGTACAAAAGTTAGACATTTTTATAGGGGTCTTCACTGACAACTAATGTTAGATCTGTTCTGACAAAATGGCTCTGTCTTTGAAAGCTTTTTGATACTACATAGATAGATAGTCATTGTTGTTAAATGCAGTTGAGTCAATTCCAATTCATTGAGACCCTACATAGGGCTTCTGAGGAGCAGCTGATGGGTCTGAACCACCAACTTTATGGTTCACAGTCCATTTATCCTACAGCAATTTTTATTTTTCTTACTCAAATCAATATTGGAAAATATGTTGCTGTTAATTACCATGGAGTCAATTCCAACTCATAGTGACCCTGTATAGAGTTTCTGAGGCCAGTGGAAAGTGTAAGAATCAACAAACTGTGCTCTTTTAAAAATCACCTCTATGAGACCAAATGGTCAACACTTACTTTAAAATGGAACAACCAAGATGAAAACAATGAGAATGTTCATACATTATCAAGAACTGAATTAATGTAACTGAAAAACTTGTATAAAAATGTTGAATCAGGATCTAAACTGCTGTGTAAACCTTCACAGAAAAGAATAAAATAGTATGAAAAGAAGAAAAGAATCATTAGCTGCAAGACCAGTTTTTTTGTTTTGTTTTTTTTTCCACAAACTCCCTGGTAATTAAAAGGTGACCCAGAATTCACACTTTGAGAAGTAGCAGGCTAAATAAAAGAATAAATAAATAAAAGAATCAATGATATTGTACAGAGGACAAGGGGGAAAAAAACAATAACAAAAAACAAGGCGTCAAAAAGATTGTGTCTGTTCAATCTCATCTTGAAATATATGATTATCTAAAGAAAGTCAAACTATTGCAAATTGTTGTCTGGTTAAACTGTTTAAACTTTGTGAGCTTGGCAAATGTTTTATGCAAAGAGTCAGGTTGTATATATTTTATGCATTTCAGACTACAAAGTATTCATATCTGTTGCAACTATTCAGAACTGCCATTGTATTGCAAAAGTAGCCATTGACAATATGTGAAGAAAGGAGCATGGTTATATTGCATTAAAACTTTGTTTCTAAAAATTGACAGTGGGCTTATTTGGTTCATAGGTCATAGTTTGTCCCATTTAACAATTATTGCTAGCTATTTGATAAAAGAGTCCTGGTGTGGTGCTGTGGGCTAATGCATCAGACAGCAAAGTCATTTGAACTGCAAGGTTGGTAGTTCAAGCTCACTAGCGGCTCCTTGGAAACCCTATATAGAGTCGCTATGGGTCAGAATCGACTCAGCGGCACTTAACATTTGATAAGGGCAAAATTAATTGGAAAGGCCACATAGGAATTCAACAAAAACATTAAAACCTATTGTCAATTGTAATACTGCTTTTTTACAATTAAAAGACATAAAGGAAATTACAGTACAAATAAAAATTTTAAGACTCTACTTAGCAAATATACTCTGGCAAGCAAAGACTAGTTAAAAAATGATAGACTATTTGTAGTCCTTGAAAAAAAAGAAGACATTTCTTTTGAGCATTTTTACAACAGTAACTAAGATTATAATGTATTCTAAGGAAATCATAATAGAAGGAAAATATAGTTTGGGCGTACATCCAAAGAGTGTTAATCAGAAATCTTGTATCTTTGAAATAGAAAGTGTCTTATTAAATATAGAAAGGAATTCTCCATCTTTTTCATTGACTCTAAAAACATTGCTTATTTCTCAGGAAAGTGTTTCTGATTACAGGTTCATATATATCATTTGTGCCCAAATGTCAAGGGTCAAGAAATGTGCAATGAAAAGTGGTTAGTGAAATGTCATGTGGCAGAATTCCGATTATGAAATGCTTCAGAATGAGGGGTCATGGCAACCTGTGGTGGGAGAGAAAATGTCAGTGATGGAATGAAACAGTGAATAACACAATCCTGCTGCTTATCTAAATGGACATGTGGCAATTCATTTCATTTTCATTCGATCACTTCTCCTCCTCCCTCTTGGCATCTATGCATGCAAATAGCACCTATTTTGCTCACTGTCTCTCTCTTTACCTCTTCCTCCTAGATGCATTTTTTAGCAGGCAATACTTAGAATCTTTTTAAAATAAATAGAAAAGTTTTATAAAACATGAAACCTCATAAAACTCAGCAATAGGTATTATTTATTACAGCATATTAAAAATACTATGAGTTTAAGATATCGTATGATAAAAATGAATCCTGGAGCCAGTTGATTGGTTATGACCATGGAGTCGGCTCTGACTCATAGCGACCCTGCATAGGGTTTCTGAGGCTGCAAATCTTTACGGAAGCAGAAAGTCTCATCTTTCTTTCGTGGAACAGCTGGTAGCTTTGAATTGCCGACCTTGAGGTTAGCAGCCCAATTTGTAATCACTATGCTACCAGAGTTCCTTAGGGAGTCTTAAAGTCTTTTTGTGCCTTGGGAAAAAAATATTTTGAGGTCAGGGCTAATAACAAAATTTTAACAAAACTCAAGTAGACATCTTCTTAAACCATAGAAGCTTTAAAACAAGTTCATATAAATATGCCCCAACATAAAACAAAGCTTTTTGATGAAGCAAGAATTTTAAGAAAGGTTAGAAAGACCTCAAAGCCAAGAAAGGGAAAACAGTGAAACTCAACAAATAAAGAAACTAGCTGAAGTCCAGAAACTGGTGGAAGAAGACTGTAAAATACAATTAATGCCACAACTACTGAAGCTGGGCATCTCACCTGGTTTGGTGTCTTCCAAATTTAAGTGAACATCTTGACCTCAGCAAGCTTTCAGCTAGATGGGTGCCAAAAGTGTTGTACAAAGATCAGCTAGATTAAAGAGCCGAACTTTCCATCAATCTTTAAAGCAAGATTGAAGCTATTGAACATGATTTCGTAGAATGAGTGGTAATTGAGGATGATTCTTGTTTTCACCAATAGGATCCAGAGAACAAGGTCCAGTCAAAACAGTGACTTTCAAAGAAGTCTGCTGGACCAATTAAATTCAAGGCAGAGAGCTCAGCTCAGAAGGTTATACTAACTGTTGGGATTCCCAAGGGACAATCTTGATAGATTTTCTAGCATACAGGACAATCCCAGCTGCTTATTATAAAGAAGTTTTAAGAAAATAGTAAACTACATAAGTAAAAAATAAAAGTCCAGGAAACTTGTTCTGAGGAATTTTTTCCATCATAGCCATGAACATGTTCTTCAAGGAATACACAGAATCAGTGTAAAAAAAAAAAAAAAAAAAAAGAAGAAAGAAAAAAAGAAATGGTCGATATTCAACCAATTCAAGAGATAGCATATGGTTAAGATCCTATGGTACTGAAGGAAGAAGTTCAAGATGCACTGAACACATTGACAAAGAACAAGCCTCTGGGAATTGATGGAATACAAATAGAAATACTTCAATAACTGATGCAGCACTGGAGTCACTCACTTAACTATGCCAAGTAATTTGGAAAACAGCTAACTGGCAAACTGATTGGAAGATATCTATATTTGTGTGCATACCAAAAAGAGATGACCCAAAACAATGTGGAAATCATTGGACAATATCATTAATGACACATGCAAGTAAAATTTTGCCTAAGATAAAATACAAATGGCTGTAGCAGTACATTGACAAGGAACTTCCAGCATTGCTGGCCAGATTGAGACAAGGATGTGGAACAAGGAATATCATTGCTGACATAAATGGATCTTGTCCAAAAGCACAGAAAACCAGAAAAATGTTTTTTTTGTTGTTGTTGTTAAATGCCATGGAGTCAGTTCCAATTAATAGAGACCCTGTAAAAGGTTTCTGAGGAAAGGTTGGTGAGCTTGAACTGCCAACCTTGCAGTTCAAACTGACCTTGTAGTCCAGTGCATTAACCCACAGCACCACACCAGACTCCAGAAAGATGTTTACATGTAATTTTTGACTATGCAGACTTTCGATTATATGGCTCATGACAAGCTATAGATCACATTGCAGAGAATGAGAGTTCTGGAAAACTTAATTGTGCTTGTGAGGAAACTGTGTATTGACCAAGAGGCAGTAATTCAAACAGAACAAGGGTACAATGAATGTAAACAAGGGGACACAGGAAGGTGTGTGCCAGTGTCATATTCTTTCATTAAACTTATTCTATCTGTATGCTGAGCAAATAATCCAAAGAATTGGATTGCAAGGATTGTAGAAGAATGTGGTATCTGGATTGGAGGAAGACTCATTAGCAACCTGCAATATGCAGATAATAGAACCTAGCTTGCTGAAAATGAAGAGGACTTAAAATACTAATGAAGATCAAAGACTGCAATCTTTAGTATGAGTTGCACCTCAATGTAAAGAAAACAAAAATCCTCACCAATGGACCAATAAATAACATTATGATAAATGGAGAGAAAAATTGAAATTGTCAAAGACTTCATTTTGCTTGGATCCGTCACCAGCATTCATGGAAGCAGCAGCCAAGAAATCAAAGAATGCATTGCATTATACAAATCTGCAACACAAGCCCTTTTAAAGTTTTCAAGAGCAAAGACATCAGTTTGAGGACTAAAGTGCTCCCAATACAAGCAAGCCATGGTATTTCCAATAGCTTTATATGCATGTGAAAGTTGCACAGTGAATAAGAAAGACCATAGAAGAAATGATGTATTCAAGTTATGGTATTGAAAAAGAGATTATAAATAAGTATCATGAGCTGCTATAAGAACAAACAAATCTGTGTTGGAAGATATACAATCAGATTGCTCCTTGGAAGCCAGGATGGCAAGATTTTGTCTGTCATACTTTGGACATATTGTCAAGAGGGACCAGTACCTAGAGAAGGATATCATGCTATGCAAAGTGAAGAGTCAGTGAAAAAAGACAAAGACCCCCAAAGAACTGGATTGGCACCATGGCAGCAGTAATGGATTCAAGTTTAACAACAAATGTTAGGGTCGCACAAGACCAGGCAGGGTTTTGTTTTGTTGGGCATCAGGTCACTGTGAGTCGGAATTCATTTGATGGTTACTACAACAATAACAACAACAGGAGTCCTGGTTTGGCACAGTCGGATAAGAATTAGATTGATAGCCACAAGGTTGGTAGTTCAAACCCAAAAGCTACAATGCAGAAGAAAGATGAGGTTTTCTGCTCCCGTAATGATTTACTACCTCAGAACACCTATAGAGGGATCGCTGTGAGTCAGAACTGACTTGATGGCACATAACAACAAAACACCCAAACTGCTGTTCTGACATGGTGTAAATTGAAGAGCAACAGAATTCTTCAGGGAAGGATTATAGAGATGAAACACCACCTACACGGAAAGTATGTCGAGAAACGATAATTTCACATGTTGCCGTTTTTGTTAAATAAAGGTTATTGTGATTTTGTAGCAATATGTTTTACTTTTCTTTGTACATATTTTACAATTGGTGAAGAAAAGTTTTGATGTAGGGAAGGTGTTGCATCCAGTTTGCATAAATATGTTGGTTCACACTCAAAATTTGGTTCGACTGTGAATGTGTACATTCATGCACACCATGAGAATATATAGATATTTGTTATTTACATGAGACTTTCTGGTGAGAGCAGGGCAGACTTCCTGAAAAAAACAAAAAAACAACAACAAAAAAAACGGCTTAAGAGACTAGAGAAAGGAGACTGGCTTGGGTTTTCTATAATGATTAAGTTATAATGCTGGGATGTAGGTTTATGTTTCCAGGCAAGGGCTTATGTGGTTTGACTCTACAACTTGTGTTAAAGGAGGACATGCCAGACTTTTTATAAGCTTGACCATGTAAGAGACAGATGGGAAAGAGGAGGAAGCGAAACTTAAATGCTGTGAGCAGTCAAACATAAAAAAAAATATAGAGTTAGATTCTTTATTATAGAAAGATGTCTAAACATAGTTATTGAACAACTAAGTGAAAAGTGTAGCATATATGAGCCTAACTTACACTAGATGACCTGCTATGGAAAATGCTACAGTGGGTCAAGAGACTACTTCAGAGTACAGTTGGACAGAAGGATAAAGGAAAAGGAAAGAACACTGGTATTTTGGGTCAAGGACCAGACTGGATTGTAGTTAGCAACAACGAACTTTTTTAAAAGACAACAACTTACATATGCAACATTGACCTCTATATTCCATATGAAGATGGGTGCCTGGCTGGCACATGGCATCTGATAGGATCACTGGCATTGGATACTGCATAAACGTTGACTAAATGAATATATTAACTTCATGGGCTTTTAGACTGTAAAGAACTCTCTTTCACAGTTTATCTTATTTAATATTTGACTAAATTCTCTGAGAAATACACTAACTATTATTTTGGTTTTACAGGCAAGGGAAGCTTGGTTCAAAGAACACAATATCTTCGCTTACATTCACATCATGGACTAGCCAGGGCTCAAGTCCTGTGCTTTCTAAAGACCTGTGTGCTTCCTCCTAAATCACAGTACCTCTACCACAGCAAAAGGTGTTGTTATTGTCAAGTGCAGTCGAGTTTGTTCCAACTTATCACAGCTATGTATAGGGTTTCCAAAGAGTGGCTGATGGGTTTGAACTGCCTATGTTGTGGTCCAGTGCTTGTCCTACAGCACCACACTAGGACTCCATAGTAAGAGACAGTTGGTGTCTATTCAGAAATAAATGAGGTAATCTTTTAGGGTTCCTTCAGGCTTTTTTTTTTCTTTTTACTGATTTTCAAAGTTCTGCTTCACAAGTCTAAATGCTGTATCAATGAGTGGTGAGAATCAGCTTTTTTGTATCTAATTCTAATAACACTTGCATGCTAGCAATTCTTAAACCACAATTCAAACACTAGTAGCGTAGTGGTTATGAATTGCACTGCTAACCTCAAGGTCAGCAGTTTGAAACTACCAGCTGTTCTGTGGGAGAAAGATGAAACTTTCTGCTCCTGTAAAGATTTATAGCCTCAGAAACCCTATGTAGGGTCACTATGAGTCAGAACTAACTCCACAATACATAACAACAACAACACCATGCTTGGAATCATACTGATTTCCCTAGTAACAAATATTAAAATTTCAAAACTTCAAAAGAATTTCTTTTACTACACTTGATATTTCCAGAAATATTTTGATTTTTTTCTTAAGATTCGAAGGAAAAGGAAACTTTTATTTCTTCCCAAATCAATGCAAAATTGAGTCCAGGAGATGAGTTCTAATTGACTATAACCTTAAGTGTAATTTATTTTACAGTCCTTATCACTCTGATTGCTCAATCCGTAATCAGTTTTCAAGTTCAGAAGCTCTAGGAAATATGTTCCTTAAGTGGCTAGGTCACATGGAAGCTCTCACAGCATGGCAAGCCATTTTGTAAAGTAAAAGATCTTACCATAAATGGCAAAAAAAACCTGATTATATTTTCTCCTCAATTTAGTTCTTCCAAAGGAGCCATATTAAAAATAAGCTTGTGTAAAACTTTATCTACAGTTTGATTGTAACTATTGAATCCCTGCCATTGTTATTATATCTATCAATGTCCGAGGTATCTTGGAGAACTCGTAGGTGTCTAGGAGGCCTGGTGTGGCGCTGTAGGATAAGCACTGGGCTGCTAACCACCAGGTTGGTAGTTCTAA
>NW_006408528.1:14019263-14021202 GCF_000296735.1 Chrysochloris asiatica | reverse complement strand
GATCCTCCAAACATACCTTTATATTTGTTTCAGAGTTCCAACACCATCTCATGAGCCCTCTTGGCCCAGTATTCTGTTTGTTGTTGTCGGAGCTCCTCACTACAAGTCTACCTGATCTGCCATCTTAAAAGTGCTAGGCCTGGTAGTGTAGTGGTTAAGAATCTGGCTGCAAACCCTTTGGTCAGCAGCTCAAATCCGCCAGGCCCTCCGCAGGAGACAGATGAGGCTTTCTGCTCCTTGCAGTTAAAACAGCCTTGAAATCTGACGCATTAACCCACAGTACCTCACCAGGACTCTGAATCTCACTGCTCGAAGTAGGGAATGGGAATTTCTTACAACAGGTTATTTTTCTTTACCTGGATATTAGAAAATAAATCTGACTTCAACATTCTCTTGTAATATCTATCTAAAGAAAATGAGATAAATTCAGTAAGGCTCAATGTTGTTTCATCCTTCCAGTTACACTGAGAATAATTTCTATGATGAATAATTAATTTTTTTTTCAGAGTATATTCTGAAATCCATTTGATCTATTTTTCTTTCTTGTCTTTTTTTTTTAAGGTTTTTATTGAGGACTGAGTGAAAGTTTACAGGGCATATCATCAGTTTTACATTCAACAAATCATATATGAATAGTTAATTATTTTGAACAAATGTGGTCCCTAATAAATCATTGGTAAAATAAAATTGGTTAAATTAGCAGATGCTAGCTGACCTGGAGGACACAATTGTAGATGCTGTTGTTAAGTACTGTCAAGTCAGTTGTGACTCATAGCAACCCTGTATAGGTTCCAAGGAGCAGCTGGTGAGCTAGAACTGCCGACCTTATTGTTCAAACTGACCTTGCAGTCCAGCCCATTAGCCCACAGTGCCATATCAGGAATAGAAAGAAGGACATATTTTGGAGGGGGAAACCTTATATGTATAGGTTTTATTCAGAGACATCATGAGTAACTTGCATATCTAAAAGTTCCTTGAGCTACAAGTTCATGTTAAAATGACTCAAAACTTAATAGACACTTCAGGAGATGGGGTTTGTTTGAACAAAGTTGTATGTTAGCAGTGAGTGTTTTAAATTCATAACCTTTGGGCTATCTCTTTGGCTCTTTTAGAACAGATATTGACTACTAAAATAAACTCATGCATGTGGACTTCTGAGAAATTGTCCTCATTTTCCACAGAGCTATTGGAGTCTGGTTGTTTTTTTTTATTGTTGTTGTTGTTGTTTGTAGGAGAATTACACCTTTTGAACTAACCTAGAGAGCAAGGGGGGAACAAACAAACAAACAAACAAACAAAAGCACATCAATATGATCAATTAAGCAGTGCCCAGGGAAAGTTTCATACTTCTGGTGTAACGCTGTAGGATCAGCACTGGACTGCAAACCACAAGGTTGGTGGTTCAAACCCACTAGCTATTCCTCAGAAACCATATATAGGGTTGCTATGAGTTAGAACCAAATCAACGGCACTAACCAACAACAAGAGTTTCATACTGATATCCATGGAATCTTACTTTTCATACCCAGTTTCCTCTTGTTTCAAGCAGGTGGTCCAAACTTCTTCCTCTCTATCATCAGATATATTGTTTTCTATCAAAGAGTTTTACCTTTCCCAGGAACATTGGCAACTTATTTTTATCATAATTTTTGTGAGGGTTTTTTTCCCTAAAATTATCAAATCAATATTGTAGAATTACTCTTAAGTAAATTTCATGTGGCATCAGGATTGGAGGAAGACTCATTAACAACCTGCGATATGCATATGATGCAACCTTGTTTGCTGAAAGTGAAGAGGACTTAAAACATTTACTGATGAAGATCAAAGAGGAGCACAGCCTTTTATATGGATTACATCTTAATGTCAAGGAAACAAAAATCCTCACCACTGGACCAATAAACAACATTCTTATCAATGGAGAAAAGATTGAAGTTGTCAA
>NW_006408528.1:14015990-14019163 GCF_000296735.1 Chrysochloris asiatica | reverse complement strand
CTCTGTGATTTCTAGTCAATTTGTCACATCCTCTAGCAGACTTTGTCTTATTTGTTGTACTTCACAGTGTCTGTTTTCCAGGTGTCATTGAGCTGATTCAAAGTCCTGGCTACTTCATTTGTGCTGCAGTAAAACTGCTCTGCTTAAAAGCACTGCTTTCTATACGTAGTTGAGGAGCCTGGGTATTCAAACAGTTGTGATCTAAAGGTTGATGATTCTGACTTTCCCAGGGGCTCTTTGTTTCTATAGATTGTTGTTGTTGTTAAGTGCCGTCGAGTCGGTTCCGACCCATAGCGACCAAAATCCATGGAGAAGATCTACTCTATAACATGTGAGTCTGGGGCCAAGTCAACATCACCAAACAGCTTAACAACTTTCTGTAGCTACAGAGTTGCAGTGATATGATATGTGGAATCCTCTGTTATTATCTTTGAACACAAGATGTTCTTTTTCTTTTACCTTATTTTTTTGTTTTTCTTTTATACTATTTATAAAACTTATTATACTTTACTATGACAATTTGATCTCCTGCCATTCTCTTCAACATGATGGTAGGAGCGACGCTTTATGTTTTACATCCTAGCATTGTACTTAAATATAATAGGTAGTTTGTATATGTTTGTTGAGCTGATTTCTAAAATAAAAATGGTTTTTCTTTCCCCCACTATTGTGTGGAAACCTTGAACAATTGAAATATGTGGGCATATTGCTCCCCTGTGTTAATACCTTCCACTTTAAGGAACATGAATTCTTGTAAAGGTAACTTATAGTGTGGATTTTTTTTTTTTCACTCCATACATTATTGTTTCTGTCTTGGGTTTAATAATAGGGTTTTAAAAAGGAAAATATATGTTTTCAGACAAACAATAGCAACAATTTCAAAGTATCTTATTTCTATAAGAATTATACTTAGTAGTTCTATTTAATGTGACTAGTTGGAACTCAGACAATGACTTGATGATTTTTAAACTTCTTGTTTGATGATATTTTATTTTGAAAAAGAAAATGAAAACCCAGCATGAGGGTAATAAACATACCACACTTAAGGCACCTACACATGTATCGTAATTCCCTCTCTTCTCAGAATTTAGATGTTTCATGTTAAACCAATAGGAGAAATCACCCCAAAAGGAACAATTGTGTTGGAGCCACCCTAGTACAGCTGTAAATTCCCAGGCCACTGCAGATAGTCTCAGTACCAGGCCCTACTATGTTAACCAGAATACTTGGTTTCTCACATAGTCCAGTGGGTTCCCAAGGTTAGGGAGAGGCAAGCAATTCTGAACAGGTACAAATGGAGCATGATTTCCCCCAGTTCTTAAAGTGCCCAATGAATAGAACTTGTCTTCTCATACCTGAATTCTATTTTATTTTATTCATAAGAGATTCCATCAACTATTCTCAACTCCTCCTTCTTAACTATGGTTGTTTTTGTTGTTCCAAACTCATATCTACCACAACTTATTGGCCCAACAGAATGAAATACTTCCTGGTTCTGCACCATCCTCACAATGGTTGTTACCTTTGAGGCCATTGTTGCTGCCACTGTGTCAATCCATCTCATTGAGGGACTTCCTCTTTTATGCTGACCCTGTTGAAAGTACATGGACAGCCAGAAGAACAAACAAATCTGTCTTTGAAGTACAGTCAGAATGTTCCTTAGAGGTCAGGCTGCACTTCTTCAAAGACAGATATTTTATTCTTCTGGCAGTCCACGGTACTTTCAATATCCTTCTCCAACATCACAATTCAAATGCATTGATTCTTCTACAGTCTTCCTTATTCATTGTCCAGATTTTACATGCATATGAAGCTATTGAAAAAGCCATGAATTAGGCCAGGTGCACCTTAGTCCTCACATTGATGTCTTTTCTCTTTAACACTTTAAAGAAATCTTTTGCAATTGATATGTTTCATTTGATTTCTGCTTGGATCCAAACAAAATGAAGTTTCTGACAACTCCAATTTTTTCTCTGCTTATCATGATATTATTTATAGGTCCTAGTGTGGCACATGAACTGACTCCATGGCACACAACAACAACAACAACAAGTGTGGCACACTGTAGGATAAGCACTTGACCTCAAGGTTGATTTCAATTGAACAGTCTGTGATTCAAACTCACTAGCTGCAACTTGGAAACCCTATATATGGTCGCTATGAGTCAGAACTGACTCAATGACAACAGCATATATTGGTGCAATGGTGAGAATTTTTATTTTCTTTACATTGATGTACAATCCATACTGAAGACTGTGGGCTTCCATCTTCATCAATAACTACTTCAAGTCCTCTTTGCTTCCAGTAAGCAAGATTGTGTCATCTGCATACTGCAGGTTGTTAATGAGTCTTTCTCCAATTCTGATGCCACGTTCTTTTCCATATAATTCAGCTTCTCAGATCATTTGCTCAGCATACAGTTTTCCTGTTTCATTCAGCTTTCCTATTTCCTTCAGGAATCCCTTACTCTGTTCAAATGATTGCCCTTTGGTCTATGTACAGGTCAACAAAGCACAAGTAAACATCTTTCTGGTATTCTCTGGTTTTAGCCAAGATCCATCTAACACAAGCATTGGTATCCCTTGTTTCTTATCCTCTTCTGAATCTGCCTTGAATTTCTGTTAGCTCCCTGTTGATATATTACTGAAATCCTTTTTGAATTATCTTCAGCAAATTTTTACTTGCATGTAATATTAATGATGTTGTCCAATGATTTCCACATTCTGTTCGGTCACCTTTCTTTGGAATGGGTACAAGTAGCTGTCTACCAAATTTCTTGACATATACTAACAAGTGCCTCCAACTCTGCATCCAATTTTGAAACATTTCAATTTGTATTTCATCTATTCCCTTTATCTTATTTTTCACCAATGTCTTCAGTGTACCACAGATCTCTTTCCTCAATATCATCAATTCTTGATCGTATGGTAACTCTTTCAATGGTTGAACATGGGCCAATTCTTTCTGGTACAACAACTCTGCATATTCCTTCCATTTTTTTGAAAATGTTTTATTGTCAGTTATGTGATAGTTTACATGGGAGAACATTAGCTTTACATTCATCCTATTGTATATCGTTTCATTGCCATGGTTACATTCCCATCCATGCATCATCAACCAACCAAAGGGTATACCCTGCAAGCCTGCCCCCTGGTCATCAGCACACAGCCCCT
>NW_006408528.1:14002389-14007861 GCF_000296735.1 Chrysochloris asiatica | reverse complement strand
AGAAGAATTGATGCCTTTGAATTGTGGTGTTGGAGGAGAATAGTAAAAGTGTCATGGGATGCCAAAAGAACCAATAGATCTGTTTTGGAAGAATTGCAGCCAGAGTGCTCCTTAGAGGTCAAGATGGCCAAACTTCGTCTCTTATACTTTGGACATATTGTCAGGAGGGAACAGTTGCTAGAGAAGGATATCATTCTTGGTAAGATGTAGGGTCATATAAAAAAAGAAAGACCCCTCTTTTGGGCCAGGTGGCAGCATTGATGGACTCAAGTATGGCAACAGTAATGAGGTTGGCCCAGGATCAGACATTGTTTCATTCTGCTGTGCATAAGGTCATTATGAATCGGTGCCGACTCAATGGCACCTAACAACACAACAACAAAATTTCACCTGGCCAAATCCTAGGTTAACTACACCTAATCATCCTTAACGGACATGGTTAGGTTCCAAAGGCCGGGTCATGATTGGGAAATTGAAGCTACTAGAAAATAGAGGATGACTATCAGACCGCAAAGAAGTAATGATATGATTTATGGAATCCTCTGTTATTATCTTTTAACAAATATAGGGATTTTTTTCTTTTACCTTAATTTTTTTATATATATATACTATTTATAAAACTTGCTACACTTTCTTGAGCCTCTGCCTTTTCCTCGACAGATGGTAGGAAAGTACACTTTACTTTTTACATCCTAGTTCTGTGCTTTAATATATTAAGTAGTTGTTAAATGTTTGTTGAACTGATTTTTAAAATAAAAATGATTTTCTTGTCCCCACTATTGTGTGTAAATTGAAACGTGGATATATTACATTCCTGTATAAAACGGAGGGTGACTACATCATTATAAAACTGTCAAACCACTGAGACTCATAGCCCAGCCATTGACACAACCACAACCATCACAGTCAGCATAATTCTCACCACTACCTGGTATTCCACTACTGCAAGATGTAGGTCACTAATGTGCACAGTTGTTGGAGGGTAAAAGTTTTAGGAGGGTGAGTCCAAAGTTATCTGCACTCCAGTTGTATTAAAATGTCTGTCCACATTAACACTGATGACAGCATTGAGCATGCACATGAAATCAGTCTGTAGAATAGATGAGTGACAGTGGATTATTAAGTTTCTTTTAAAAAATTATTATTGGTGATGAGACATGGATCCATCACTACAAGCCTGAGAGTAATGGTAGAGTTTGGAATGGAAACATTCTCAATCACCAACCAACATAAAGTTCAAAAGTCAAACATCAGCTGGAAATTTTATGCTTACAGCTTTCTGGGATTCTCAAAGGCCAGTACTGGAACACTACCAAAAAAAGATTCAGCAATCAACAGTGCTTGTTACAGTGAGATTCTCACTGAAAAACTGAAGCCTAAACTTCAGATTAAACACAGAGGACTGCTATCCAAGGGCCTTGTGATCTACATGACAATGCATGTTCCCGCACCTCTGCTTACACAGTTGACAAGCCACAAAAACTTCATTTTGAAGTGTTAAAGCATCCTTCCTATTGTCCTGATCTTGCTCTATTGGACTTTCACCAGTATGGTCCCCTGAAAGCAACCCTTCGAGGACGAAGCTTCACCTCTGATGAAGAAGTGAAGACGGAGGTGCATTTGTGACTTGCAGCTCACCCTGCAATATTATTTAATAAGGGATTATGAGAGTTTGTTGCTAGGTGGACAGAATGTATTGAAAAGCAAGGAAATTGTGTTGAAAAACGTTGTATTTGTCTTTTCTAAAACTTGATTATTAATTGATAAATTCTACAGAGTGCAGATAATTTTTTACTAACTCTCATGCCATTATAAATTCAAAATGTTGTATAATGAGATATTCAATAAGTAAGGCATAGGTATAATCTATAACAATTTCCTGGATTTCTTCTTTCCGTAGTAGAATTTTAGTTCACATTTCCTTTAAAGATGGACATAGTCATGCACTTTTCTTTGGTTAATGAATCATAAGTAGAATAGGTGATTGTCACTGTCAAGCAAAAGACTTAAGAAACAGTTTATAATATGCTATAACCCATTCTTTTTTCTACAGTGATCCAGGAAGCACATGTTGAAGCCAAATTTCCACCATCCTGTATCCCAGAGTGATGATGGTGATGTGAACTTCACCAACCCACATTGCATGAGTGAAAACAAATACTGTTTTAAGACATTGATACGTGGAGGGTTATTTGTTATTTCAACATAACATGATTGTTATTGATGCAGTAACATTCCAGACTGAGATGACAGCTTGTGCAAAAAAAGATCTACAGGTGTAAAAAATTATTGTGCATTCCAGTAGTAGTGAAATCAGTGGGGCTTCAATTCAAGGAAGGATCCCTGGTGGCATGTTGGGTTAATTGTTGGGCTGCTAACTGAAATGTCAGTAGTTCAGACTTACCAGTCACTCCATTGAAGAAAGATGAGGCAGCCTTCTTCTGTAAGGCATTTATAGCCTCAGAAACCCTATGGAGCAGTTCTACTCTGTCCTATTGGTTCTCTATGAGTCAAAATTGACCCAGAGCAGTGGGTAAGTTCAAGGTATGTGAAGAAAAGTGTCAAAAAGACGAAGTTAGACTGGACAAATTATGAATTATTTATTGCTCTATTAAAAGTTTTATGCTTTGTTCTCCAAGCAAGAAAAATAAAATTAATTCTGGGACAGTAATGGTCAAAGGAGTTCTGGTAGCATAGTGGATTACAAACTGGATTGTTATTCATCAGGTCAGCAGTTCAAATCTACCAGCTGCTCTGTGGGAGAAGATGATGTTTTCTGCTCCAGTAAAGATTACAGCCTTGGCAGTTCTATACAGGCTCACTATGAGTCAGACCAGACTCTGTAGCACACCACCACCACCACCAGTGGTCTAGGTATGAGCACATCATGTCTACCTATTTTCTTGTCCATCTGACCTTGTGCTAAGGAGAATGCTCTTTAAAAACGCCCTTGGAGAGTGATTTTAAATGTTCACTTGTCCTATTGAGACAATTAGTAGACATGTTGATGAAGTCACACTAGAGACTTTTTATTTCATATTGTCCAAAGCAGGACATTATCAAAGCCTTGAATCTATAGTCTGTCTCTGCTTCTGTATCTGGTTTGGAGAATGTTAATATCTACTAAAAAAGTAAAACTAAGAGCCTCTTTTTTTTTTCAGATTTGTTTGAGAGATGGAGTAACATGTCGATTGTCTCTGGCAGTGGGGAAATGAAACTGTCACATCAATTACAAAAACTGCTAGGTTGCCAGAAGGAATAGCATTGATTCTCTGTGAGTTCAGATCTGTAATTTCAGATACCTTTGTCATCTCACTGAATGAAAAACTTTGAAAAGAAAATCACTTCCTCCATTCACAACAATAGCCATCATTTGGGTCTTTGAAAGGAACTGATAAGATGGAAATTTATTTTTGAAATGCCCCCAGTTGTTGTTAATTTTTATTTCTAATTTAATTTTCATTTATTTTTCCTTAAGGTATCAGTTCATCAACTCTCTAGTCTTTTATCAGGATTCAATATGTCTACACAGTAGATGGTAAGTTCATTTCAATATGCAGCTTAATAAGAGTGATTCAAATTGTGCTTGTCAGTATCTCAAAAAATAAGCACTTTAAAATTTCTGCTAGCAATTTAAAATCTGGGAATATATTCTATTCTATTTTTGTTTGTAAGTTCTCTTTCACCCCACAACAGTTACCTAGTTTCTTCATAAAGTAAAAATCTCGATGCTTTAGAAACCCTGGAAAATCTTTGCTGCCCATGTACCAGATCAAACTGCTGCAAATTCAATCCACAGGAATCCATTGGAGAGTGCAATGAGAAATGGTTAGATGGATGGATGGACAGAAAGTCAAGAATTGCCAGCTATTTATTTTTAATCAAATGTCTGTATGTGTCCTTTTATTTTTTTCTACCGAAACATCATGCCAGCCTGCACTAATTAAGTTTCAAAGTTCTGATGATAATCTGAAATGTTTAGGAGTTGAAGACTTGCCATTTAATCTATAAATTCACCATCCCCTTTTTCTTTTCATGAACACAGAGGAAGCCTGCATACCTGAGCTTTACTTGAAGTTAGTTGAAGGCCATTTGACTTGATCTGACTAATAGAATGTGGGCAAAACCAGGATCTGTGTCTTTGAAGCCTGCTATTAACAGTCTGCGTCCTTGCTCACACTCTTTCCATTCTGTACTTAATGTGGGAGCCTTGTTTTTAAGATGGCAATGTTATAAAGTGAAAGGATCCTGACTTCCTAAGACATCTCTAAAGAGAACTAGCTAACTTGTTGCCTACAATGATGTGAAGGCGATACAAACCTTTATCATGCTAAGGCATTGAGCCTTGAGTTAAATTTCCAGGAACTGACATTTCTTATTCTAGCTAACCAAGGATATTTTATAGACACTAAAAAATGTCAACTTAATATGATCAAAGCAGGGACTAATATGGGAGAAAAATTGTAATGCACTACAACTAGGGTAACATAGGACTCAATCCTCCAAAAGGAAAGATTAACAATATTCAAATATCAGTACTTGAATAAGCTTGCATGACTTTGCATAAACTGTAGCATAGGGGATTGAAACTGTAACAAAGTGGCTTGATACTCCAAAATGAAAGATGATTTTGGATATCTATCTCAGTACTTGCATAAACTTGCATAAACTATAAGCCCCATACATTGGGAACCAATATTTAAGATTATTTATGAGACTACTATAGTCGTGGTGTAATGCTGTGGGATCAGCACTGGACTGCAAACTACAAGGAAGGCAGTTCAAACCCACTCATTCCTCAGAAATCCTATTGTTTTGTTATGTGTCGTGGAGTCGGTTCCGACTCATAATCAATCATATGATTGTCAGATTAAAAATGGCCAGTACCAGTCCATTTCAGCCGACTAATGCCTAGGATATTCATCTTTATGCATTCCATTTTATTTTGACAACTTCCAATTACCCTAGAGTCACACTTTGTAAATTTTATGTTCTGATAATTAATGGATGTTTGCAGCTATTTGTCCTCATTTATAATTGTACCCCATCAGCAAATGAAGCTCCTGAAAGCTTTACACCATTTGCATCATCACAATCAACTGTACTTTGAGGAGGCAACTCAAAATGGATATCAGAAGAGACTTTGAAACTTGCTTTCCAGTACAAAGATGCTAAAGCAAGTGGAAGAAGTGGAGAAGGAAAAGAGCTGAACAGAAAACTTCAAAGGGCAACCTGAGAAGAAAAAGTCACGTATTATACAGAAATGTGAAAGACGTGGAGATAGAAGAACAAAAAGCAAAAACACATTCAGCATTTCTCAAGCTGAAAGAACTGAAGAAAAACTTCAAGCTTTGACTAGCAATACTGAAGGTTTCAATTAGCAAAATATTGAATGATGCAGAAAGCATCAAAAGAAGATGGAAGGTATATACAGAGTCACTGTACCAAAAAGAAATGGTCGATATTCAAGCA
>NW_006408528.1:13999289-14002289 GCF_000296735.1 Chrysochloris asiatica | reverse complement strand
TAGCTCCCTGTTGATATATTACTGAAATCCTTTTTGAATTATCTTCAGCAAATTTTTACTTGCATGTAATATTAATGATGTTGTCCAATGATTTCCACATTCTGTTCGGTCACCTTTCTTTGGAATGGGTACAAGTAGCTGTCTACCAAATTTCTTGACATATACTAACAAGTGCCTCCAACTCTGCATCCAATTTTGAAACATTTCAATTTGTATTTCATCTATTTCCTTTATCTTATTTTTCACCAATGTCTTCAGTGTACCACAGATCTCTTTCCTCAATATCATCAATTCTTGATCATATGGTAACTCTTTCAATGGTTGAACATGGGCCAATTCTTTCTGGTACAACAACTCTGCATATTCCTTCCATTTTTTTGAAAATGTTTTATTGTCAGTTATGTGATAGTTTACATGGGAGAACATTAGCTTTACATTCATCCTATTGTATATCGTTTCATTGCCATGGTTACATTCCCATCCATGCATCATCAACCAACCAAAGGGTATACCCTGCAAGCCTGCCCCCTGGTCATCAGCACACAGCCCCTTTCCCTCTCTGGGTCTAGAGTCCCCAGCCCCTCCATCTCTGCACATCATCATCTCTGCCTCCATCGCTGGCATCACTGTTTCTCTGGGTAGGGTCCCACACTCTGCTCTTCTCCCTTGATGGTCCCAGGGACCTCCGTTCCTGGACTGCAAAGTCACCACTCACATCCTTTTGTTACAAAATGTCTACCTTTACATTTCCAACCCTCATAGTCAGTCCTGATAGCAGTTATTCACTATTGTATGTACCACACAAGTGCTATCCCCATCTCCTTCCATCTTCTTTTGATGCTTCCTGCATCATTCAATATTTTGCCCAAGTTGTTGTTGTTAAGTGCCATTGAGCTGATCCCAGCTCATAGAAATCCTGTATAGGGTTTCAGAGGATTAGTTTGTGGATTTGAACCACTGACCTTGTGGCTAGCAGTCCAATGTCACACAAGGACTGTATTTTGCCCATAAGATCCTTCAGTATTGCAGCTTGAGGCTTGAATTTTTTTTCTTCATTTCTTTCAGCGTGAGAAATGCTGAGTGTGTTTTTCCCTTTTGGTTTTCTATCTCCAGGTCACTGCACATTTCTTTATGATACTTTACTTTGTCTCCATGAGATGCTCTTTGAAAATTTCTTTTTAGCTTTTTATCTCATCATTTCTTCTAGTTGTTTTAGGTTTTCTACACCCAAAACCAGTTTCAGTCTGTTCTGATATTCACATTGATCTTTTCTTTCTTTCATGTCTTTTTAATGCCCTTTTGCTTTCATCATGGGTGAGATTCTTGATGTCATCCCACAACTCCTCTGGTCTTTTTTCAATCCATAATGCTTAAAATCTGTTCTTGAGATGGCCTCTGAATTCAGGTGATATTCTCAAGGTCCTATTTTGGCTCTCTTGGACTTGTAATTTTCTTCAGCTTCAGCCTCAGCCTGAACTTGCATATGAGCAACTGATGGTCTGTTCCACACACGGCTTCTGACTTAGTTTTGGCTGATGATATTGAGTTTCTCCATCACTTCTTTCCACAGACATACTCAATTTGATTCCTGTGTACACTGATTGGTATATTTAGATAGTAAAAGAATGTCATTCTCAAACTTTAACACTTTCCATGTCCTGTAGAATAAATTCAAATCTTTTTAGCAAATATTCATACAATGTTTTTATGGTTTCACTCCATATAAGTCTTCAGCCTCTTATCTACCATTTTAAACTCTAATAATGGAGTCCTGGTGTGGCACTGCAAGATAAAGCACTGGATTGCAAGGTCAGTTTGAATCACAAGGTCAGTGGTTCAAACCGACCAGCCGGTCCTTGGAAACCCTATACAAGGTCGCTCTGGGTCACAACTAACTCGATGGCACTTAACAACAACAACAATGCTGAAATGCTTCTAGTTAGCCCATAGACATTTCATAACTTAATGAGCACTGCCTTGTATGAAATTCTCACTGCTTCTTTTTGGCTTTCAATATGTCATCTTTGGCAGCATTTTTTTTCAAGTTCAAGGTGCAGGAAAGTACCTGTTGTGTTCCTTTAGAACATTGAGCATATTCTAATCTATTCAGCCAACATTTTTTTAATTGAATGCCTATCACGCCTCTTAATTTTTCATTATAAATTCATATAATGTTTATGTATGTTTTTTTTGTAACTGCTTCCTGCACTGGAAATTCTTCAAAGACAAGAGTCATATACCCTCAGCACATACACAAATTGTAAGTTCTAGGGGCTACATACTAGTTAATTAAACTGAACTGGAGCAGAAAATTAAAGGGAAATCCAAAATTATCTTCTGGCTCCCTGATGTTAAGGAGTCCTGGTGTGACATTGCAGGATAATGCACTGGACCGTAAGGTCAGCTTAAACTGCAAAATTGACTGTTGAAACCCACCAGCTGCTCCTCGGATACTCTGTATAGGGTCACTATGAGTTGGAATCAACTCAACAACATTTAACAACAAACTGGAGCCCTGGTAACGTAGTGGATTTTGTGTTGGGCTGCTAACTGCAAGGTCATCAGTTTGAATCTACCAGTCATTCTTTGGGAGAAAGATGACGTTTTCTGCTCCCATAAAGATTTGGAGTTTTGAAAATTTTATACAGGATCTCTATGAGTCAGAACTGACACAATGGCACACCACCACTACCGTTAACACCGATGTAAGGAGAATTAAGCTAATGGTGGTGATTTAAATATGGCTGTCTTTCAAAAATAATAAAAAACACAGTCATTACTAGATTATCTTAAAAACTCAAATTTAATCCTTGTGACCATCAGTTTAAATAAACCTGAGTATAAATATGTTCGTGAAGTTATAAAAAATCATTGATATTTAGTCTTGAGTGACTTTATACTAACCCTTTAATCAGAATATAATTGTTGTTGTTGTCAGGTGCCATCGAGTCAGAAACAACCCATAGTGACCCATGAACAGCAGAACAAAACAATGTCTGA
>NW_006408528.1:13995959-13998860 GCF_000296735.1 Chrysochloris asiatica | reverse complement strand
CCTGTACAGGGTTTCTGAGGCTGTAAATCTTTATGGGAGCAGAAAGCCTCATCTTTCTCCCATGGAACAGCTGGTAGTTTCAAACTGCTGACCTTATATTTCACTATATTTATTCAATTTGTATATTGAGCAAATAATTCGAGAAGTTGGATTATATGAAAAAGAATATGGCATTAGGATTGGAGGAAGATTCATTAACAATATGTGATATGCAGATGATACAACTTTGCTTGCTGAAAATGAAGAGGACTTAAAATACTTGTTGATGAATATCAAAGACCACAGCCTTTCATATGGGTTGCACCTCGATGTAAGAAAATAAAAATCTTCACCACTGGACCAATATATAACATCATGAGAAATATAGAAAAGATTGAAGTTGTCAAAGACTTCATTTTGCTTGAATCCATTATCAACACTCATGGAAGAAGCAGTCAGGAAACCAAATGACATATTGCATTAAGTGAATCTGCTGCACAAAGCCTCTGTAAAGTGTTCAAAAGTAAGTAAAGTGGTCAGTTTGAGAATTAAGGTGTGTTTGATCCAAGTTATGATATTTTCAGTAACCTCAGATGCATGTAAAATTTGGGCAATGGATAAGGAAGACCATAGAAGAATTGATACATTTGAGTTATGGTGTTGGAGGAGAATATTAAAAGTACCACGGACTGGGATGAAAGGAGGGGAGGGAGGGAGAGGAAGAAAGAGAACAGGGTAGGGAATAGATATAGGAGATCCTGGGTGCTTGGGTGGGGAGGGCAGGTGCTGGCAATACACAAGAACGGGGAGGGGAAAAAGAAGAACAAGGCAGACCAGAGAACGGTTGGGCAGATTTGCACAGGCTAGGTGGGACAGAGGTAAATGATGATGTATGCACAACCTTGGAATAACAGGGCTTCAGAATACAGGGATAGAGGCATGGATTGAAAGAGGAAAAGAGGTGAATAATGTTAGGGTGCTTGGCTGTCTTTTGAATCTTGGTTTCTCTTGTCTGTTGTTGTTGTTGTTGTAAGTGCCATCGAGTTGGTTCTGACCCATAGAGACCCTGTACAGGGTTTCCGAGGGTGCAAATCTTTACGGGAGTAGAAAGCCTCATCTTTCTCCCGCAGAGCGGCTGGTAGTTTTGAACCACTGACCTTAAATTCGCAGCCCAATTCGTAACCACTACGCTACCAGAGATCCTTCTCTTGCCTACCATTGTGAAATAGACACTTGGGGAGGGGGCGGGGAATAGCCAGAAACATCACAACAGAGAACATGTAAGCCCGTGTTCAGTCTCTAACTGACTGGAATACCTTGAAGGGAGCTGGAAATTGCCCAGACCCAAAATGGGGTGAAGGAGCGAGGGAGGGGGGGAACTATAAAGGCAAGAAGTGACTGGCTTACAAGCTTTCAAGAGGGAGCCTAGTTCCAGATGGAGCAAGGGTAGGCAGACCTCCACAGAATGATTTCCAATCTGCTGAGACTGGGCTGAAAAAAGGAAATGGGGATAAGACTCTTGTGGTACTACAGTAAATACCTGCCATCAGGACTGACTGTGAGGGTTGGAAATGTAGAGGCAGATTTTTTATTTATTTATTTTTTTTTTTGCAAAAGGAGGAGATTTTGCAGCCCAGGAGTGGAGGTCCCTGGGACCATCAAGTGAGAAAAGCAGAAAGTGTGACCCTACCCTGAGAGGCAGTGAGGCCAGGCATGGAGACAGAGATGATGGCGTGGACAGATGGAGCGGCTGGGGACACGGGTCTCAGGGAGGGAGAGTTGCTGTTTGCTGACAGCTGGGGACGGGGGCTGTCGGTTGTATCCTTTGGTTGTTTGATGATGCATTGAGGGGATTGTAATCATTGCAATGAAATGTAATACGATAGGAGGAGTGTGAAGCTAAAGTGGGACAGAGGCAAATAATGATGTATGCACAACCTTGGAACAATTGGGCTCTGTGATACAGAAATTGAGACATGGTTGGAATGGGGAAAAGGGGGAAACAATGTTAAGATGCTTGGCTGTGATTTGAATATTGATTTGCATGGCATATCACTATAAAATAGACACTGGAGAGGGAGAGAAAGGAATAGCCAGAAATATCACCACAGAAAGCTTGTAAGTCCGTCTTCTGCCTATAACTGATTGGAATTCCCAAAAAGGGGCTACAATGTGCCTAGTGAAGGAGGCTTCCTGCAGAGCCTCTGCATTACACAAGACCATAAGTGGAATCCTGAACAGCATCCAGAATCTTCTGAGGTGGGAAATGTCCACTTGAAAGGACAAACAGACCAGCCTGGAGTGGCTAGAAGAACAGAAGATACTTCTTGAAAAAAAGACAAGACAGGAAAAATACAAACAATACAGGCAGATTGATTGATTACTACAAGAACAAACAAGTGGCATGTCCAGAAGACATCAAGGCAAATGGTCGGGTCTCCTCAGGGCAAGCCTCCTTCTAAGACTAAGACTCAATGGGAATACACTCTCTAATTGGTGACCACGTTCATCACCGATAAGGGGAAGTGAGGGACAAGCAGCAATGAAGCTGCGACCTAAGCCCTACAACGTTCAATAGACTCAACGTTCAGTGAGACCTGGCTGGCCAGCAGTGTGGCAAGACCTGGGGAATCTTGGGCCCAGAGTCAGTGACATAGCCACAGAGAACTAGAGTGGAGAGTGAATCAGCCAGCTGATAAGAAGAGAGGGCACATGCATAAAGTACACCCACACTTGCAGATAATACCTACTTGACCTGGCTTCAATGGCTGGATGATCAGAGCTCAACCAGAAGAAGAAAGAAGAGGGAAGAAATAATCTGATAGAATTTGATGAACTTGACCTACACCAATGGAAGCAATAGCCCAGAAGAGGGAACAAATTATTCACAGCGAGGATCATTCCCACCCCTTCCACACACAG
>NW_006408528.1:13986995-13994454 GCF_000296735.1 Chrysochloris asiatica | reverse complement strand
GAGTGTTGATAGTTTATCCAAGAAGAATGAAGTCCTTGACAACCTCAATCTCTTCTCCATTGAGAAGAATGCTGTTTATTGGTCCAGTGGTGAGGATTTTTGAAAGTACAATGTAGAATTTAAATGATTGCACCATTGAAATACACATCTGGACTAACAAGGGAAACAAAGTAAAACAAATATTGTCTTAACATCTAGACAATAGAATATTGAGCATCAGCAAAATTCTCATATAAACCCCATATATTTGTTGCTGTTGTTGTTTATTCAATATTATGTAGTTAATTTCAGTCCCATGCAATACTGGAGATTCTGAAGATTCTCTTGTGTTTTATATAAGAGTTTTAGAAATCTTGATTTAGTCAAATGGTATCCTTTTCACGGTCTGACCATCCATTTTGGTTGAAATATTTTGGTTGAGCAAAACAAAAGCTTACCTATAGATGACAATTTTAAATGACCAAGGTAACTTAAAATAATAATAATTACAACAACACTACTACTTAAAAGAGGAGCTCTGGTAGTGTAGCGGTTACAAATCGGGCTGCGAACCGGAAGGTCAGCAGTTCGAAACTACCAGCTGCTCCTCAGGAGAAAGATGAGGCGATCTGCTCCCGTAAAGATTTACAGCCTCAGAAACCCTATTCAGGGTCGAAATCGACTCGACGGCACTTAACAACAACAACAACAACTACTTAAAAGGGAAAGACTTTATAGGAATTAATTATAAACATAATTCAAAGCCAAATAGAGTCAATTCAAAAACCAAAAACGAACTTTAGACAAAAATAACTCTAAAGAGAACAATTAGGCTTGTTTTTAAAAAGTTTTAGATATATAATAATCTTAACACACAATATTAAATAGTTAGGATGTGCAAGCATTGTTGCTGTTAAGTGCTATCAAGTTGGTTCCAACTCATAGAGACCCTGTATAGAGTGTATCTGAGGAGTAGCTGGTTTGAATCACTGACCTTGCAGTTTGCAGTCCAGGATTTATCCTATAGTGCCAAACCAGGACTCCAGATTAAACTAAGATTATTAAATCTCTAAATATCCAAATAGTAATGAAAACTCCATGGATGAATGATATAAATTCCTTGATTAAAATTATTGACTTTGTTGTTGTTGTTAGGTGCCATCGAGTAGGCACTGACTCATAGTGACCTTACATGAGGTTAAATTTAAAGGAAAGTAAATTTGTAGTTGAGGTAGCCGTTGAAACAACAAAAATAAACATAATACTATGTCTTTGTTCATTATTGTTGCTGTTATATGCCATCAAGTCATTTCCAACACATAGCAACCCTGTGTGTAGTTTCTGAGGAGTGGCTGATGAGCTTGAACCACTGACCTTGCAATTCTAATCAATCTTGCAGTCCACATCACCAAAAATATAAATGACATGTAAATTTTAGCCTCCCCCTCCACATGTTTGGCACTTCTGATTTGTCAACATGTTTCATGTAATTTATAACACATTGAATAAATCTCTTTTTAGAATTTTTCCTCCTTATAAAGCAGAAAGAATTCTTTTATGGATTTCTACAAAGTTTCAAAATTGTCAGGGGTTTATCATAAATCACTGTGAAACAATGCTTCAGTAATTTAATCAAAGATCTTAAAGATCAAAACCCTACCTTTTTTTTTTTAAAGCCAATTAACTTGGTCTTTGATTTAACAAGTTATTTTAATGAGAAGCCTAACCTTTGACTCTGAGGCAGATTACATAAAGAATAAACTAAATTTTAAGCCCAATAATCAAAGTTTCTTATCCTAGCAGTGAGAAATCCAATTCTCTGATACTTGATATTAAAACTTTTTTTTAATTCCCATAAATTAACCCATCAAAGTTTTACCCATAAATTAACCCATCAAACCTTTAGCCAGACAGATAAAAACTTTGACTGAAATAAACTCTCTTCATAAATCTTTCAAATTTTGTCTTATGTAAAACTCTTTAAGTGTTAATAATGAACACGTTCATGAGCAGACCCAAATAGTTTTTCTCTGTGGCATAAAATGCCAAGGAGTATAAACTTTAAATTACAAGAAATATTAACTCAGTCTAATATCAGCAAATCACCTGCCCTGCAGAATAAACACTGGACTGCTTCCTACCAGTTCATTGATTCAAACCCACCAGCAGCTTCTTAGAAACCCTGTACAGGTTCTCTGTGGGATGGAACCTACTCCATGGCACTTAACAACAACAATACATATTATAAAACATTATTATCATTGAAATAAAGTTACTTTAAATAGCCTAAATTCTAATTTCTCCTTTACCATTTCTTCTTAGGTATGTCTCATTGTGATTGCTATGTTCTGGTTTCTTAGAATTTTTCTACAAAAGAGAGAAGTTATTTACATTTCTTTTATGATGGGAATCTACCCCAAAAATCCTCACCACTGGACCAAGAAACAACATTCTTATCAACGGAGAAAAGATTGAAGTTGTCAAGGACTTCATTCTTCTTGGATCAACTATCAACACTCATAGAAGCAGCAGTCAAGAGATCAGAGGACGTATTGCATTAGGCACATCTGCTGCACGAGACCTTTTTAAAGTGTTGAAGAGCAAAGATGTCAGCTTGAGCACTAAGGTGCACCTGACCCAAGCCATGGTATTTTCAATAACCTCATATGCATGCAGAAGCTGGACAGTGAACAAGAAAAACCGTAAAAGAATTTATGCTTTTGAGTTATGGTGTTGGAAGAGAATATTGAAAATGCCATAGGCTGCCAAAAGAACAAACATATCTGTGTTGGAAGAAGTGCAGTCAGAGTGCTCCTTGGAGACCGGGATGGCCAAACTTCATCTCTCATACTTCGGACATATTGTCAGGAGGGCCACTTGCTGGAGAAGGATATCATGTTTGGTAAGGTGGAGGGTCAGAGAAAAAGAAGAAGACCCCCATTGAGATGGATTGGCCAAGTGGCAGCATCAATGGGCTCAAGTGTGGCAACAATTGTGAGGGTGGCCCAGGGCCAGGTAATGTTTTGTTTTGTTGTACATAGGGTCGCTATGAGTCGACACCAACTCGATGGCACTTAACAACAACAGCAACAACAAAATAATAAAATAGCACCTTATTTTCTTTTGTCTTAAAAGGTCTTCACCTAGTTTGGGAGGGGTCTTTCAAACACTTTGTCAGAGCAGTGTGGAGTCTCATTATCAATAAAAAAACAATTTGCTCTTAAATTATTTACATATACTTAAGTTGGTTTAGCTCTGGTAGCGTAGTGGTTACGAATCGGGCTGCCAGACGCAAGGTCAGCAGTTCGAGACTACCAGCCGCTCCGTGGGAGAAACATGAGGCGGTCTGCTCCCGTAAAGATTTATAGCCTCGGAAACCCTGTGTAGGGTCACTATGAGTCGCAACCGACTCCACGGCACATAACAACAACAACAAGTTGGTTTAAATATTTAAAGGACAAGAGATAATTAAACCATTTCCTTTTTCTATGTTTCAGTTTATTCTGTTTTAGTTCATTGTTGGCTTTCTAAAAGTCTTTCTAAAATTAACTGATGTAAACTTGAGTTATAAAACTCAAACTTGGTTTTTACTTTGTTTCTCTTGGTTTGCATGTAATGTTGTCAGTTCTGGGAGCTTTGAAAGCTCTTATATGGCAATTCCAGGTTTCTGAGCTTTCTATTTCTTTTCATACAGGAAAGAAAAGGAATGTGATGTTATATTGAGGGGATGACAATCAATGAGATAAATCAAAATGTGTATGAATCATCTAATGTAAAACTGATGATAGGCTCTGTAAGCTTTCACCTAATTCACAATAAAAAAGTAAAAACAAACAAACAAAAACCTAGGGACTGATTGATGGTTTACAGAAGAGGGGGAATCATTGTTTACATGCAGGGAAGTTTGGTCCTGATCAGCAGATCTCCCTCCATTACTGTTAAACAACTCATATAATCAAGATAGTCAATCTTGCCTATAATAAAGAATGCAGCTAAAAAATTAGCTCTTTTGTTTAAGTAAAGTAGCATATGTTATTAGAAAGGTTTTGTTTTAAAAAAAAAAACACAACAAATTATTGTCAGAACAAATTTATTTTCATTGATCCCTGGGAATATTAGGACTCTTTAATTTCTGCAAGTGCTTATTTATCATTAAACCAATCAGAACATGTTCTTTGAGAAAATACTATCCTCTAATTTAATGATATCATCCACAGGTAGGAAATTATTGTATTTTTAGAATCTTGTCTTTTGCATGTTTCATAGGATTCCTTAGAAAAACAATTTAGAATAATTGCTCTCATTAAGGCACTGTGTACCAATAAATAACAAATAATTTACCCTTTTTCAATGCACTTTTCAAACAGACCAGTTCATATCTATTTTCCTCAATGTAGTTCCTGAAAGTCTGATTCATATGATTCAAAAGACTTAAAGACTGCTTCACGAGAAAAGAAAAAATGCTTTACCTACTAGCCATGACTTCTTGATACAAGACAGAAAAAAAAAAAAAAAAAACACATTCAACAGTATATGAGGTCATCTTAAAAATCAGACTTATACAATAACATACAACACAAACATTTGTGGAATCCAGTTTTTTGTTGTTTTTTTTTTAATGTATATGGCAACTTTTATATGAGGCTAACTCAAAATAGGTCCTGTTTCTGTTAAATGCTGACAAGTCAGTCCCAACTCATAGGTCCTAGATACACTTATTTAACTTGCCAGAGTCTTAGATGGAGGGAGATCAAATCAGCTAACAAAATCTAAGTATTATGCAAAAGTAAAGGTGACATAAAAGGGAAATGATTTTCTTACAATGAGAGGTAAAAGAGCAGATGGAAACTCATTTTATTAAAGTGACCACTGAAATTCTAAATTATTTCTACTAGTTTATCTAATTAGTAAGTACCATCTAAGATAGATTTTAAAGGGCAGATGGAGTAGAATCAGGGCTTTGACATTTTAGCTCCATGTTTTGTTTTACTAACTTGTATATGGTAACCTGTATAAAAGCGATTCTGCTTATTTGATGTCTCTTAGAAACTTTAAAGCACAAATAGAAAGCCTATTGTTGCTGCTTATTTCAAGAGCTTTTCTGTTCTAATTCACAGCATCAAGAAATTAATTTGATAAGGTCAAAGGATTGTCAAAGTGGCCACTGGTGTTCTAAATTGTTTTTATTAACGTTACTTCAACAACTTAAAATGAACATATTACAGGGCTAAAATACTCATATAATGAGTGGGAGTCCCAAAAGAGAATTCTCTATTCTTAGATTTGGCATTCCCCATTGGTTATAGAAATGCCAAATATGCACTGAAAATAAAAACAGAGCATTATTTTCAATTATCTCTTAGGCAAATAGCCTGACAGAGCATGACTTTAAGTTTTCTCTGAGTCACAAAAGCTTAGATAGGAAAGCTGCAGAATTGGAACAGTGTTTTGCTTGGATCAACGTGTACTTACTTTGCACAAGAGTTTGCTTACAAGACAGAACACTGGTAGGCAGCCCAAAGGATGAAATATTTAGGAATAATTGTAAACAGAGAAACAAAGGACCTATACAAAGAAAACTACAAAATACTACTACAAGAAAACAAAAGAGACTTACAAAAATGGAAGACTATACCATGCTCCTGGATAGGAAGACTTAACATTGTGAAAGTGTCAATACTGCTCAAAGCAATTTAAACATATAACACAATCCCAATCCAGAGTCCAACAACATTCTTTAGAGAGATGGAAAAACAATTGCAAACTTTATATTGAAAAGAAAGAGACCTAGGATAAGCAAAGCACTGCTTAAAAAGAACAAAGTTGGAGGCCTCTCACTTCCTGATTTCAAAATGTACTACATAGCTACAGTGGTCAAAACAGCCTGGTACTGATACAATGAAAGATACATACATCAATGGAACCGAATTGAGAATTCAGAAATTAACCCATTCACATATAGCCAACTGATCTTTGACAAAGGACCAAAGTACATTGAGTGGGGAAGCCATAGTCTCTTCAACAGATGGTGCTAGCAGAACTGGAAATTGATATGTAAAAGATTTAAACAAGACCTTTTATCTTACACCATATACAAACAGCAACTCAGCATGGGTTAAAGACCTAAATGTGAATCCGAGAATTATAAAGGTCATCAATGAAAATATAGGAACAAAGAGGAAGACCCCCAGAAAGATGGATTGGAAAAGTGGCAGCATCAATGGGCTCAAGTGTGGCAACAATAGTGAGATGGGCCCAGGATTGGGCAGTGTTTTCTTCTGCTGTGCATAAGGTCGCTATGAGTTGGTACCAAATCTATGGCACCTAACAACAACATCCATCCTGCGAACACACAGACTAGGAAATATTGTGAAAATAACACAAACAAAAGAAGTCAAAATAGATGATTGGGACATTCTAAAAATTAGAGACTTATGTGCACCAAAGAATTTCACCAAAAGAATAAAAAGGGAGCCCACAGAATGGGAAAAAATCTTTTGCAATGAAAGTAGAATCCCTATAGCTGCTGAGGCTTTGAGGAGTAGAATTATCTTTATCTATACAATATTGTGCACTGATCCTAGGACAAATTAAAAAGAAAACAGATCTGGACAAAAATGAAAGAGAAAATCAATCTCCAATACAGTTTGGAGGAATTCTATTGAAAGATAGTAGAATTTAGATCTGAGAGGAGGCTTGCTTCAGACACCTCTTGAGGAGGACTGTACCTGAGCCTCCCGGCATTTGCTTTAGCAGCTCCCCTTCAGATCCCTACTTCTAACATCAAGAGATGTTATAGAGCAAAGATGATAGAGTCTGGTTGAAATTTAAAGTAAAGAGTTTTTATGGAGAAGCAAGGTATTTTGCAAATTGGAAATCACAAGATCTGAAGGATTCTGAACTAAGTGACCTGAGGAAGAGACAATTTAGAGACATTTTAAATGTGACAGACTACAAAGCCATTTGAACTGCAAGGTTGGCAGTTCAAGCTCACCAGTCAATCCTCAGAAACCCTATCCAGGGTCACTATGGGTCAGAACTAACTCGACAGCACATAACAACAATAAACAAATATAAGGAACTTCATTGATTAACATTTAGCTAAAAGTTCCCAAATTGAGTGAAAGTGCATCTTTTTTTTTTAATGTATATGGCATTCCAATCAGTTGTAGGCTGAAGACAGGCCACAAGTTTTCTGTCATCATGTTTCCCAACATTCCTTTCTATCCCACTCAAGTGTCTATTTTACAATAGTTGCAAGGGAAACCAATATTCATAAGACAGTCAAGCATTTTAGTAGTATGGCCTACTTCAAACTATTCCTGGATCCCTGTGTCAATGAGCCCTATTGTTCCAAGGTTGAGCATGCATCACTATCTACCTCTGTCCCACTTAGACCATGCAAACCTGTCTCAGTGTTCCCCTATCTATCTTGTTCTTCTACCTCCTCTCCCTTATTGTATTGCCCTCATCAACACCC
>NW_006408528.1:13983968-13986055 GCF_000296735.1 Chrysochloris asiatica | reverse complement strand
TCTGTGGACTTGTGTGATTCTTCCTGTTCTGGAAAGCCAATAATTCTTAAGATATTCCTCTTCATGTTGTCCAACATGAACCTTAGACCTTTCAGATATTTTTATCCTTTTTTCTGCTTGCTTTTCTATCTTAGTAGTGTTGAGAGATTTATCTTCTAGCTCATTAATTCTGGCTTCTGTCTCTTCAATTATACCTCTTTGCCCTTTTAGTGTATTGTCCATATTCTATTATTAATTGTTTGGATCTCTTTCTGTAGGTTTTGAATTATTTCCAATGCTGTATCTATCTTATTTGATTGTTCCTGTAATGCTTTCCAAACTTCTTCCTTATTTTTCTCAACTCCATTGTATAGTGTTTTGATACATGTTATAATCATTTTTCTGAATTCCTTCTCAGGTATTTCCAAAGCCTGTCCTCCTTCCAGTATTGAGTGTAGGTCTACTTCCAGCTCATTTGCCTCAGTCACTGTATCTTATTTCTGGACATGTGCTGATATGGTCATCTGTTTCTATTTTTGGGGTATATTCAGGGATTTAACTATGGCCTTAATACTTAGATGGGTACATATTTTGTTTTGTTTTGTTTTGTTTTATGCTTTCTGATTGCCTCCAGGTAGATGTGATCAGGAGATGGGTTTTCCTTTTCACTCTTCTTCCTGACAAATTTCAAGATGCCACTCTTGGTGTTGTGATGTATCTCAGTATTTAATTTTTGGCCTATTTCCTTTTTAGTCTGTCTATTTTAGTCTGAATGTCCCCATTCAGGCCTTTTTCCTAGTGATAAACAGTTTGGGGCTGACTGCGACCGTTTGGCACTGCCGTTGGTTGTAAGTGGAAACTATCACTTTAAATTTTGAGGAGATATGTGCACATGCATAATAGAGTCCTCTGGGGGTGGAGGTGGGGTGTCCACTTGCTCAGGCATCCCCTCTATGAGCTAGAACAGAGGTGCGCAGGCAGTGAGAGACCAATTAAGCGATACTAAAAAAAAAAAAAAAAAATGTCCACACCTTTATCTCCATGGTGCTGTCAGGCTTACCGTTGCTGCTCTGATCCTTCCCCAGCTTGGTCTCTCCCAAGATGGTGGCTCCGGGAGCAGCTGAGTGTCTTGAATTAGAAAGCAATGGATTTCTGGCTTCTGCTACAAATTTCCCTAACTGTAAGACTTCCAGCCATCTAAATATTCCTTTATATATGGTTCAGAGTTCTGGCACCATCCCTTGAGCCTGTTTGGTCCAGTATTCTGTGTTGTTGCTGACAGAGCTCCTCACTGAACTTCTACATGATCCACCATCTTGTTTGTTCTTCCTGCACTGTTTCTTGATTTTATAGACACTTTCTGATACTCTATAAAAAACTATAATTCGGTTCACTAAAAATACTGCTAACTGATAGTACATAGAGGGGATTGTAATAATTGAAATGAAATGTATGATTTGTTGAATGCTAAACTGATAATCTGCTTTGCAAACCTTCACTCAAATCATAATAAAAAGATAAAGAAGAAAAAAAAGAGAGTGGGTAAAAAGAAGAACTACACTTCTCTGATACAATTTCTTTGTAATGTATTTATTAAATCAAGCCATGCTTGTATCAGAACAGCTCTATTATGATACATCTTATGCTTGAAATAATACTTACATCTTTGGAAAGATTTGGAAGATTACCAAAAAGATAAAATCTAGTCATGCCTCCTAAAGTTAAATTTGCCTTGCAAAATCTAGAGAAATCCTCCTTGAAACATCCCAATTTGATTGCCTTTTGTCCTCTAGAATACAAATTACTTGAGAACAGTCTTTTTTCAAAAAGGAAAAAAACAAAACAAAACTGCTCTTTTTTTAAACTAAAATATTTATAGTTGAAAAGAATTGGGCTGCTACCTGAAAGGTCAGTAGTTTGAATTTACAAGCCAAAGATGAAGCTTTTTTGCTCCTAGAAAGATTTATCGCCTCAGAAACCCTACATGGTTCGCTATCAACCCCCAGGACCACTATATTTTAGGGCTCTCAATGTCTAAAATATGTTGCTGTTGTTGTTAGATGCCATCAAGTCGGTACCGACCCATAGCAACATTATGCACAGCAGAA
>NW_006408528.1:13973242-13982213 GCF_000296735.1 Chrysochloris asiatica | reverse complement strand
TCTGTCAGTTTGTAGTGCTGTGGTGGCTTGCATGGTGCTGTAATGCTGCAAGCTGTACTATTGGTATTTTAAATTTTTAAAAAAAGGTCACCCATGGTGGACAGGTTTCAACGGAGTTGTCAGACTAAAACAAATTGAGAAGTAGACCACTTCTGAATGGTTAGCCACCAAAAACCTATGAATAGCAGCAAAGCCTTGTCAGATATAGTGCCAGAATATGAGCTGCTCAGGTTGGAAGACACTCAAAAAATGATTGGGAAGAGCTGACTCCTCAAATTAGAGTTGACTATGATGATGTGAATGGAGTAAAGCTTTGGGGACCTTCATTTACTGATGGGGCACAACTCAAAATGAGAAGAAACAGCTGAGGATAGTCATTGATAATCAGAATGTGAAATATATGAAGTATGAATCTAGGAAAATTGGAAGTTGTCAAAAAGAAATGGAGCACAAAAATATCTATATCCTAGACATTAGTGAGATGAAATGGACTGTTGTTCGCCATTATGAATCTGACAATCATGTTTTGCTACAAAAGGAACTGCAAATTGAAGAGCAGTGTAGTCACATTCATCATCAAAAAGAACTTTTCAAGATCTATCTTTACGTACAATGATGTCTGTGATAAAAATAATATCCATTTGACTACAAGGAAGATAACTACAGTTATCAAATCTATGCACAACCACTGAAGCCAATGATGATGAAATTAAAGAATTCTACCAACTTCTTCAGTCTAAAATTGATCAAACATGCAATCAATCACTGATGATTGAAATGTGAAAGTTGAATGATATTACTTTGGTGACAGAAATGATGCTGGTGATCACATGCTAAAATTTTGCAAGACCAACGAATTATTCATTGACAATACGTTTTTTAAAGCAGCATAAAAGGTTACTATATACTTAGATCTCACTAGAAAGAACACACAAGAATCAAAATAACTACATCTGTGGGAAGAGAAGGTGAAGAAGCTCAATATCATCAACCAAAAGAAGGACAGTGACAGACTGTGGAACCAACCATCAATTTCTCTTTTGCAACTTCAGGCTGAAGCTAAAGAAAATTAAAACAACCCAATGAAAGCTAAATTATGATGTTGAGTATATCCTAGTTGACTTAGAGACCATCTCAAGAAGAAATTTGAAGCATTAGACATTAATGACTGAAGACCAGAATAGTTATGGGATGACATCAAGAACATCATACAGGAAGAAAGCAAACGGGAACTAAAAAAGCAGAAAAGAAAGAAAAGACGAAAATGGATGTCAGAAGAGATGCAAACTTGCTTGTAAGCACAGAGAAGCTACAGCAAATGGAAGAAATGAGAAGTCCAAAAACAAAACAGAAGATTTCAAAGGGCAGCTCCAGAAGACAAAGTAGAGAATTAAAACAAAATGTGCACAGACCAGGAGTTAGAAAACCTAAAGGAAAGAACACACCCAGCATTTCTGAAGCTGTAAGAACTGAAGTAAAAAAATCAAGCCTCAGATTGCAATATTGAAGGATTCTATGGGTCAATCCTTAGAAACCTTATGCAGAGTTGCTATAAGTTGGAACAGACTTGATGGCACTTAACAACAACAATGGGCAACATATTAAATTATGGAGAAAGCATCAAAAGAATATGGAAAGAATACAGAGTCATTGGGCCAAAAGAAATGGTCAATGTTCAACTCTTTTAAGAAGTAACATGTGATCAAGAACCGATGATACTGAAGGAAGAAGTCCAAGGTACACTGAAAGCACTGGAAAACTGAAGGAACACAAATAGAAATCTGTGCTCACTCATCTATGTCAAGATGATTGGAAGAAAGCTACCAAGTTAACCATTTGGAAGGGATACATATTAATGTCCACTCCAAAGAAAAGTGATCCAATGGAAAGCAGATATAATCTACTAAATTCATTAATACCACATGCAAGTAAAATTTTGTTGAAGATAATTCAAAAATGGTTGCAATAGTACATCGACAAAGAACTACCAGAATTTCAAGGTGGATTCAGGAGAGGAAACAGAGTGAGGGATATCTTTGCTGACACCACATGGATGTTAATTTATATTTTATTGACTATGAAAACACATTTGACTGTGTGGATTATTACAAACAATGGATAGCATTGGCAATAATGGGGATTCCCGAACACTTCATTATACTTACAAGGTACTTGTACATAGATCAGAGGCAGTCATTAGAACAGAACAAGGGCATATTGGATAGTTTTAAATCAGGAAAGGTGTGTGCCAGGGTTGTATTCTTTCACTAAACTTATTCAGTCTGTACGCTGAGCAAATAATATGAGAAGCTGGATTTATGAAGAAGACCATGGCACTGGGTTTGGAGAAAAACTCATTAACAGTTTTTCATATGCAGGTGGTACAATCTTCCTTACTGGAAGAAAAGAGGACCTAAAATATTTACTGATGAAGATCAAAGACCACAGCCTTCAGTATGGATTGCACCTCAATGCAAAGAAAACAAAACCCTTACAACTGGACCAATAAATAACATCATGATAAATGAAGAAAAGAATGAAGTTGTCAAAGACATCATTTTGCTTGGATCCAATAAATAACATCATGATAAATGAAGAAAAGAATGAAGTTGTCAAAGACATCATTTTGCTTGGATCCAATATATCACTCATGGAAGCAGCAGTCAATAAATCAAAGGACAGTGCATTAAGCAAATCTGCAAAATGCCTCTTTAAAGTGTTAAAGAGCAAAGATATCAGTTTGAGGACTAAAGTGTGCTTGACCCAAGACATGGTATTTTCAATTAGACATTAAGAGAATCATCTTTGGAAATAGACAGATTTGGGTTCAAATAGTGTGATTGGGACATATTATCAGGAGGGACTAGTTGCTGGAGAAGGATATCATGTTTGGTAGGGTGGAGGGTCAGAGAAAAAGAGGAAGACCCCCAACGAGATGGATTGGCCAGGTAGCAGCATCGATGGACTCAAGAGTGGCAACAATAGTGAGGTTGGCCGGGGATCGGGCAGTGTTTCGTTCTGCTGTGCATAAGGTTGCTATGAGTCGGTACCGACTCGATGGCACCTAACAACAATAACAACAGTGTGATTGGGAAAACAATTTCGTTTCTGTAAACCTTAACTTCTTCATATGTAAAAAGAAGATAATAATAGTGTCCAAATTTTAGGATTAAATTACCTAAAAAAGAAATACATTTAGCCTCTCAAAAATGAATAATAATTATTTCAATGGTCATAGCCTTGAAAACCTTATGAAGCAGTTCTTGTGTGCACAGAAGGGGTTGTTGTGAGACTGAATTCACTTAAGGTCAATTAACAACAAATCATTTTAACAATAAGGATGACCAAACCTTAACTAACAAGACAAAGTTTTAGATTAATTGCAAAGATTAACTCAATACAATAAACTCAATACAATCTGTGCGTTGAAATAACTCCCAGTTGGGTATATTTTAGACAAATATTCAAGTATTAGCATGGCAATGCACCTAAAGTAGTAAGATTTAAAGCTCTGTACAAACTGCAAAAATCACTGTTTACCAAGTAGGCAGAGGGAGTGATTCAATGGTATTCAGCAAAACAGCAAAAGTACCTTGACCACCTACTGGGCAATTAATGTTGTCATATGAATGCCAGTCTAAGGGGAAATGGTGCATGCTGTTCTTAAGGCTGGAGGGCAAGGAGAACAGCAAGACTTGGAGCTAGCAACAGGGGGTAATTCTCGTTTAAGTTAGAGTGAAGCATTACAGATTATTGATTGGCAAAAGCAGATCTCTTCTTTCAAAAATAAAATGGGAAATTGAGCACAAATGGCTGTATGTAAACTTTGAGATCACACAGTCCTTCTAGTCAAGTCCAACTCATAAGAGTTCACATTATATTCTGCGCCTTCTGGTTTTCATTATATCTACACAATAAAATTCTTCCTCCAGAAAATAGATTTTCTGTTATGGCCAATACCTCAACTACTTTATTTAATGAAACTTTACCTTACACAAGGAATGCTAACTGATATTCTTATACTTGAGACAATAGAAAGAGGTCTAGCTCAGCTGTCTTAGGCAGTGTTCACTACATTAATTTGGAAATATGGTACTATTGCCTCATCAAACTCAAGTAGTTAGGCTTAACCCACCATCTCTTTTCCTTTAACTGCTGTCACCAAAAGCTCCAGCTAGTATCACACATGAATAGTATGCAAGATAAGTTTCAAGTACCATTAATATTTCTCACACTCTCCACAGTCAACTTCTCCCAAGAGCCATCTCATCACACTTCACTCTGCTCTTCAGTCAAGGCAAAGGCTGTAATTTTCAAAGCAACCAAATAGGAGTTAAAATTCGTATCCCCATGGGCTGACATGCTGTTCCCTATGTGTGGCTCTCTTGCACAGAGGAAAGAGTGAAAACACAGTATTCTGGCAACTCTATTCAAAGAGAGAAGTCTCACTCATCAAAGTTTCTGATGATCTTTCTTGATTTTACTATTAGTTGGAGAGATGGCTGGTAGGTTAAGGACTGGCACCATTGGCTTAAAGACAAGGCTTATAAATACCTGCAGAAATAGTCTAGCATCTTTCTTTATAATGTGGTAATATTTTTTTCTTCTACCGCTTATAAATTTTATGTCTTAGCTGAGACAAGATGGAACTCCATGTAACATTCTGATATAATTAGTAAAGGAAGCATTTTAAATCAATGGTCAAAATACAGATAATTCAATAAATGGTATAGGAACATCTAGCTCACCATCCTTCTGGAGAAGATAAAATCAGATCCTTACATATACCTATACACACATACACACAATCACACATATACACAGATACTAAAATCATCAAAAATGAACACATTAAAATGAAACAGTAAAAGTGCTAGAAAATTGCTACAAATTATAACATGGAGGAGCCTCACAAACAACAGACTAAGTAAAAGAAACCAAATACAAAATACCAAGTCAAGGCTTGAATTTTTTTTTTTTTTTCTTTCAGTTTTTCAGCTTGAGAAGTGCTGAGCACTTTTTTCCCTTTTGGCTTTCTAACTCCAGATCTTTGCACATTTCATTATACTACTTTGTCTCCTTGTGTTGTCCTTTGAAAATTTCTGTTCAGTTCTTCTGCTTTTTCATTTCTTCCATTTACTTTAGTATCTTTACACTGGAGAGCAAGTTTCAGAGTCTCTTCTGACATCAATTTTGTGCTTTTCCTTCTTTCTTGTCTTCTTAGTGACCTTTTTCTTTCTTCCTGTTTGATGTTCTTGATGTCATCCCACAACTCCTTTGGTTTTTCAGTTATTAGTGTCTAATGCATGAAATCTGTTCTTGAGATGACCTCTAAATTCAGGTGGGTATACTCAAGGCCAAATTTTGGTTTTCATGGTCTTGTTTTAATTTTCTTCAGCTTTAGTGTGAACTTTATGAGCAATTGATGGTCTGTTCTACAGCCTGCCCCTGGCTTTGCATTGACTGATGATACAGAGCTTTTCCACTGTCTCTTTCAACAGTGGTAGATGATTTGATTTCTGTGTTTTCCATCTGGTGAGGTCCATGTGTATGGTCATCTTTATGTTGTTTAGAAAGGTATTTACAATGAAGAAGTCATTGGTCTTGCAAAATTCTGTCATGTGATCTCCAGCATTGTTTCTATCACCAAGACCATATTTTCCAGCAACTGATCCTTCCTCTTTATTTCCAGCCCTTGAATTCTAATCACTAGCAATTAATTATTAATACATCTAGATTGCATGTGTGATCAATTTCAAACTGAAGAAGTTGGTAGAATTTTTCAATGTCATCATCACTGGCTTTAGTGGTTGTTGTATAAAGTTGAAAACTAGTGGTATGAACTGGTCTTTTTTGTAGGTATATGGATATTATCCTGCCACTGACTGTATTCTACTTAAAGATATGGAGGAACCTCTTGAAATGTTCTTTTTGATGATGAGTGTGATGCTGTTCCTCTTCAATTTGTCATTTCCAGCACAGTAAACCATATAATTGTTAGATTTTAAATGGCCAATACCAGTACATTTCAACTTACTAATTAATGCCTAGCGTGGACTCCTTCCGTGGTGCTATAGGATAAGCACTGGACTGCTAACCACAAGGTCAGTGATTCAAACTCACCAGTTGCTCCTTGGAAACCTCATACAGGGTCACTATGATTCGGAACCAACTCCAAGGCATTTAAAAACAACAGCAACGATAGCGTAGGATATTGATGTTTATGATTTACATTTCATTTTTGACAACTTCCAATTTTCTTAGATTCACACTTCTTACATTTCATTTTACAACTATTAATGGATGTTTATAGCTGTCCTCTTCATTTTTGTAATTGATGGACTACAAATTGAAATCTTTGACAAACTGATAGGGCACTGGAGGTACTCACCTTTCAATTCCAAGACCTGGACAACTGATTGGAAGAGTTCCATATTTGTGCCCATTCCAAAGACAGGTGTTCAATGAGGTAGTCATTGAACGATATAATTAATATCACATCCAAGTGAAATTTTTCTAAAGAAAATTCAAAAAAGACTGCAACAGTACATTACAGGAACTGCCAGAGGCTCAAACTGGGATAAGCAGCTGCTACTGATATATATTCATCAAAGCCACATCATTACATAATTACTCAGGGACATCATTTCAGTGGTAAAGTATCTACAGGAATGAGAGAAACTAGGCAAATGGATAGACTAATAATACTACAATTTAAAAAGCTAACAGAAAAAAAGGAAATATGCCAACCTAGAAAATGGACTCCTGTTGTGGCACTGTAGGATCAACACTAGACTGCAAACCACAAGGTCAGCTGTACAAACCCACCAACTGCTCCTTGGAAACACTGAACAGGGTCACTATGAGTCAGAATAGACTAGATGGCATTTAACAACAATAATAATAATATGTCATGATGGTGCTATTGGAGACTGAAAGGAAGTCTGACGTCCTAATATCATACACATGCAAAGTAACAAGTATCTGCTGTTGTTGTTATTGGGTGCCATTGAGTCAATCCCAACTCATAAGGACTCTTGGTGACAGGGTAGAACTGTCCCAAAGGGCTCTTATGGCTGGAATCTTCATGGAAACAGATCATCAGGTCTTTCTCTTGCGAAACTGCTGAGTGGGCTTGAACCATTAACCTTTGTTTAGTAGCCAGCTGAGAGCTTAACCATTGACCCACCAGGGCTTCTTAATAAGAGTTTAAGATTTCCCAAATGAAGGAAAGACCCAGCAATAAACTGTGCTCTATTTTAATGGACACACTTGTGTTCGTTTCTTCACCCAGGCATGATTCTTCTCATTAGCAGGAGGAAATCTGATCATTCAGAGTGTTATGTTATGGAATTCTGCCTTTCAGGTTTTATATGGAAATGCAATCTGTCAATCTTTCTTGTGATTTTATACTTACAGTGAATCTTCTGCACCAATTCACTCTCAGCTCTATTGATGATGAATTCTAACAAGTGTTATTTTCCTGGCAGACTTTCATCCCATTCATGACTCTTGTTCATAGACCACCTCTGCATTCAAATGAAAAATACAAAAGCTTGTCTTCTATTTCTCCTACCTTCCTTAGTTTTTCCTCACATAAGTATCCAGACTGCGATATGAGGTGGTTACTCCGACTCGTTCTCCATTCTATGGCTTTCTTTTCTATTCTATTTTTTTACTTTCCCCTAGCTCTGGTAGCGCAGTGGTTACTAGCCGGACTGCCAACCTCAAAGTCAGCAGTTCGAAACTACCAGCGGTTCCACGGGAGAAAGATGAGGCATTCTGCTCCTGTAAAGATTTACAGCCTCGGAAACCCTGTGCAGGGTCGCTATGACTTGGAACCGACTCCACGGTACTTAACAACAACAAATATATAATTAAAGTTCCTGTTTTTCTTGTTTCCAACTTCAGAATATTATACTTTTTCCTCACAATTTTGTGTATGATTTAATAGGCACCATCTTTATAATGTTGTTGTTAGGTGTCGATGAGTCTGTTCCAACTCATAGTGACCCTGTCTAGTGTTTCCGAGGAGCAGCTGATGAGCTTGAACCGCCAATCTTTGACCTTTAGGTTTAACGCATTAATCCTCAGAGCCACACCAGGGCTCCATCCTTATAAAGTAGCTCTTTATAACATTTTACTTTTCTTTTCCTCCCAAGCTTTAAGTTCCACGGTTGGTTTGAATGCAGGTCGGTGGATCAAACTCACCAGCCACTCCTCAGAAACCGTATATAGGATTGTTATGCGTTGGAACCGACTATACAACACTTAACAGAAATATTGCAGTGTATTTCATTCCACTGTCATTATCACTAATGAATTATTTAGACTGTTTTGTTGTGAGTGCAATGAGGCTTTTATATGTGTTTTTTTAATTTTTGCCACTAGTTTCAGGTTTTATGGATGCTGGCCTAAATTGGTTCTAAGGATTATCAAAATTCCTTATATAACATGATGACCTCTTTACTGCATTCCTTCTCTGCAACTTTTGGTCATTGGTCCTTGAGCACATACCAAAGCAAAACTTTTAGGTTGTTATCATCTCTTTTTACATTATGCATAGGCTTGAGTTCATCTCAAAATTTGCATTTGTTTTAGTCTTTGAGACATTTTGCATTCTAGGACTGAGAAGACTAAATGCTGAGTGATGAACTGCTCTCTTCTATCCAGCTTCACAGAATTCCAACTAACCTATACATTCAAGACCATAAAAGCATAACAGGAAATTTTTTAGGTCTCCAGATATCCCTTTCATCCCTTTGAATAAACTCAGTATAGCTATTAAAAAAAAAAAAGTGAATTCAGAATTTTGATCAATACAGCAAAGCCAATTTCAGTTACTGGGTAAAGACTCCAAGGGACCTGATATAAAGGCACAATCCCAAGGCGATATCTTAGAGTCCTATGACCAGATTTCTAATGGTGACTCTCATAAAAACACAGAGGGAAAAGCTCTGTAACATATATA
>NW_006408528.1:13942209-13973142 GCF_000296735.1 Chrysochloris asiatica | reverse complement strand
TTTTTCCTGTACTGTAAGTGTATTCATAGAAAAGAAACATACTCCTTTGGGATGTGTCCAGAATATTTCCTGCACTTTATGATAAGGTAACCACCATAGTCATGATTTGGGTTTTGGGGTTTTGTTTTTTGTTTCTGTGGCTATCATCTTTCAGTTACCAAATGATGATAGAAATAGCTATTGGACTTTTATTTTTTTATTTCATAATTTTGGATCCAAAGCAAATTCCATGAAAGAAATAAGAGAGTCTCCTCCTGCCCGATAAGCCCTTTTCATCCAGTAACATAAATAATACAGCTACTATCTATTTGATATGCTGTATGAATCAACTTCAGAAAATTATATTTACATGCTAGACAGGAAGTTATAAAGTACCAAGCTGGGCCCGTTTTAAGGCAAAGAAACCAACTATACACAAAGACATCCTTGAAATCAAGCAGCAGTGGTGGCAACTTTTTTTATTACATGTTGCAGTTTAAACCCTCTTGCTTTGGCTTTAGAGCACCAAATCTGAAGTCTTTTTTGCCTGTGACCTTAATTCCATTTTATGCTTAAATGTAAGTGTTTAGTCTCATCTTTTTCCCTCGAAACAACTTGGAATTAAGCAGCTCACCTGGCAGTTAGCAGCCCAATACCTAAACCACAGGGTCACCAGGGTTCATTACATTCTACTCAGTGGTGGGGGATGTGATAGTGTCATAGATTCAGTTCGGAATCATGTTGTTGTTGTTAAGTGCTGTCGAGTCGATTCCGACCCATAGCGACCCTGTATAGAGTTTCCAAGGAGCAGCTGGTGAGCTTGAACTGCTGACCTTGCAGTTCAAATGGCTTTGCAGTCTGGCGCATTAACCCACGACAACACACCAGGACTCCAATCATAGCGCCCCTGTATACAGGGTTTCTGAGGCTGTAAATCTTTACAGGAGCAGAAAATCTCATCTTTCTCCTATAGAGCAGCTGATGGATTTGAACTGCTACCCTTGCAGTTAGAAGCCCAAGACACAACTCACTATGCCAGCAGGGATCCTTATTTTCTATTTAAGTTAAGAAAATATAAATGCATTTAGCATATGAGGTTAGCCTTACACTACTGTAGAATTAGAAATAAACAAATAAACACACTATCACTGAGGAGTCCTGGTGTGGCTCTGTAAGATAAACTCTGGACCAAAATAATAGGTTTGAACCGAAAAGTCGGTGGTTCAAACTCACCAGCTGCTCTTTGTAAACCCTATTGTTGTTGTTAAGTGCCATCGAGTCGGGTCCGACCCATAGCGACCCTGTACAGGGTTTCAGGGTCACTATTACTAGGAAACGAGTCAATGGCACTAACAATATGTGTCAGAACCAACTAAATGGCACTTAACAACAACAGCAACTGCCACTGAGCCAATTCTCACTTATAACAACCTCGTAGGACTTGCTATTGTTGTTGTTAAGTGCTGTTGAGTTGGTTCTGACCCATAGCAACCCTGTATAGGGTTTATGAAGAGTGGCTGATGAGCTTGAACCACCGACCTTGCAGTTCAAACCAAGTTTGCACTCCAGCGCATTAACTCAACACAGCAGAATTGCAATCCTGGTGGTGAAGTCAGTTAAGCTTTGGACTGCTACTGGAAAGCCAGTGGTTCAAACACAAGACAATCCTTCAATAACGAAAGACAAGACTTGAATTTTTTCTTCAGTTCCCCCAGCTTGAGAAATGCTGAGCGAGTTCTTCCTTTTTGGTTTTCTGACTCCAGATCAGACTCCAGATCTTCGCACATTTTGTTGTAATATTTGGCTTTTTCATCTCAAGTTGATCTTTGAAACTTTCTGTTCAGCTCTTGTACCTCCTTATTTCTTCGATTTGCTTTAGCATCTCTATGCTGGAGAGCAAGTTTCAGTGCCTCTTCTGACATCCACTTTGACCTTTTCCTTCTTTCTTATCTTCTCAATGACTTTTTGCTTTCTTCACATATGATGTTCTTGATGTCATCCCACAACTCTTCTGGTCTTCGGTCTTTAGTATTTAATGTATCAACTCTGTTCTTTAGATGATCTCTAAATTCAGGTGGGATATATTCAAGGTCATATTTTAGCTCTCATAGACATGTTTTCATTTTCTTCAGCTTCAGTTTGAATTTGCATATGAGCAATTAATGGTCTGTTCCACAATCTGCCCCTGGCCTTGTTTTGACTGATGATGTGGTGCTTTTCTACCGTCTCTTTCTACAGATGTAGTCAATTTGATTTCTATGTATTCCATCTGGTGAAGTCCATGTGTATAGTTGTCTCTTAGGCTGTCTAAAAAAGGCATTTTAAATGAACAAATCATTGATTTTGCAGAATTCTCTCATGTAATCTCCAGCATCATTTCTATCACCAAAGCCATATTTTCCAACTACTGATCCTTATTCTTTGCTCCCAACCTTTGCATTCCAATCACTGTAATGATTAATACATCTTCATTGCATGTTTGATCAATTTCAGACTGAAGAAGTTGGTAGAATTCTTCTATTTCATCCTCACTGGTCTAGTGATTGGTGCAAAAATTTGAATAATGGTGGTATTAACTAGTCTTCTCTGTAGGTGCATAGATATTATCCTATCACAGACAGCGTTGTACTTCATGACTGATCTTGATATGTTCTTTTTGACAATGAATGAAACACCATTACTCTTCAATTTGTCATTCCCAGCATAGTACACCATGTGGTTGTCAGATTCAAAATGCTCAATATGAGTCCGTTTCAGCTCACTACTGCCTAAGATACCAATGCTGATGCGTTCCATTTCATTTTTGGCAATTTCTAATTTTCCTAGACTCATACTTCATACATTCCATGTTCTGATTATTAATGGATGTTTACAACTGTTTCTCTTCATTTTGAGTTGTGCCCCATCAGCAAATGAAGGTCCCACGGGCTTTTCTCCCATGGGATTTACTCCATTTGTGTCATCACGGTCATCTCTACTTTGAGGAAGTAGCTCTTTCTCAGTGCATTTTGAGTGCTTTCCAACCTGAGAGGCTCATTTTCTGGCACTATTTCTGACAGTGTTTCTCTGCTATTCATAAGGTTTTCAGCGACTAAATATTCGGAAGTAGTTCGTCACTCCTTCTTCCTAGTCTGTCTTTGTCTGGAAGCTCATCTGAAACCTGTCCTCCATGGGTGACCTTGGTGGTATTTAAAATGCCAGTGGCATAGCTTTCAGAATCACAGCAACTCACAAGCCACCACAGTGTGACAAACTGACAGACGTGTGGTGGAAAAAGGTTATAGTTAGATGTAAAAATTACTGACAAGGAGATAGTTTCTGATATTTGTTACTTCCTAGTTTGCAGTTAAATGGATGAAAATACTTAAAGGTCATGCAAATAATTAATGCATAAGTAAAAACAGTATCTATCTATCTATAGTAATTGTTTAAAGCAACATGTTGTTGTTGTTGTAAGTGCCATGGAGTCGATTCTGACTCATTGTGACCCTGTATAGGGTTTTCAAGGAGCATCTGGTGGGTCCAAACTGCTCACCTGTGGTTCAAAGTCCAGTGCTGATCCTACAATGTCATGCCAGGAGTTCTTAAAGCAATATGATTTGTTTAAATGGATGGCAAGAAATAGCAGTTTGCAGTCCATATGGTGGTGGTGGTGGTGTGCTGTGGAGTCTGTTCTGACTCATAGTGAACCTGTATAAAGTTTCCAAGACTGTAAATCTTTACGGGAGCAGAAAGCCTCATTTTTCTCCTGTGAAACGGCCAGTAGTTTCAAACAGCTGACTGGTTAACAGCCCTAATCGTAACGACTACACAACCAGAGCTCCTTCATTGTCCATATGATCTTTAGTAATGTAGTCTGTGTCACTTATGGAATTTCTAAATAAACTTTTAGCTATCCTTTCAAACTTTTTAAAATTCATCACTGCTACAGCCAGAACTACAGAAATGGGAAAGGGACCACGGTTGGGATATGTATACAATTGCATGGAATATCAATACTTAATATTCTGGTGCTGACAGTATTCCACTGCTATTCAGAAGGTTTTCAGTAGCTAAATATTCCAAAGTAGTCCATGTCTCCTTCTTAGTTGTCTTCGTCTGGAAGCTTAGGTGACACTGCTGGTATACGCATGGCATAGCTTCCAGAATCACAGCAACACACAAACTATCACAGTATGACAAACTAAGAGAAAAGTGGTGGTATTTTCAATAACCTCATATGCATGGACAGTGAATAAAGAAGATGATAGAAGAACTGATGCATTTGAGCTTTGGTGCTGAAGAATAATATTAAAAGTACCATAGATTGCCCAAAGAACAAACCAAAGAAGTACAGAAGAGTGTTCCTTGGAAGAAGCCAAGATGGTCAGACTTCGTCTCTCACATTTCAGGCATATTGTCAGGAGGAACCCAGTCCCTGGAGAAGGAGATCATGTTTGGTAAAATGGAGGGTCAGAGAAAAAGTGGAAGACCTCCAGTAGGATGGATTGGCACAGTGGCATGTGTGATGGGCTCAAATGTAGCAGTGATTGTGAGGTTGGCACAAGACCAGCGGCGTTTCTTTCTGTTTTGCATAAATTGCTATGAGTCGGTAACAACATAATATTACAGATTAGGAAACTTCATAGGATTGATTCTGGGGTCCTCTGACCACCTTGGTGGGATATGACTCATGACCATGTAGTTTTGGTACCCCAATTTCCATTAAGGACATGCCCACACAAGTCCCTGAGGGCAACATTTCCCCTCCTTGGATTGACAAGGATATTCAAAATAATTCCCTTTCAAAGGCTCTCTGCCTGAGGGCAAAGTTTTTTACATTGCCAGTTAAAGGTCAGAATGAACTCAGTGGAGGCTAAATCCAAGCCATAATCAAAGTGGAAGGGGGGATGCTTCCACTGTAAACCATAGTCTTCTACAAACCAAGTACTTAGAATTTAAGCACTAATGCAAAATATACCACCGATTCCCAAATCTTCTTTCCACAAATCTATCTATTAATTCAACAAAAATTTATTGAATATCTGTTTTTGTCATATATTGTTCTAGTAAGAGTCCTTGTGGCATAGTAGGTTACACATTGGGCTGCTAACAAGATCAGCGGTTCAAATCAACCAATCACTCTGTGGGTGAAAGGTGAGACTTTCTACTGTTGTGAAATTTTTGTTGTTAAGTGCTGTGCAGTCAGTTCCAACTCATAGCAACCCTGTATAGTGAAAGGATTATGTCAAACACACTTGTTACTCTGAACTTTGGGGAGAAAAATTATGTAGGACCATATATGTCCCTCTGGATTCTGCCCTGCTTTCTATGTTACTTGATAGGTTGTATATAATTTCTTTCTTAAGCCTTTGATAAAAGTACCTGAAACTGTGATATTTGCAGAAAGAGCTGAGTCATTGAGGAGCCAGGATATATACCTACAGATTTACTGCCTGGAGAAAAAGCCAAAAGAGACAATAGTTTTGCAAAATCACACCTTCAAGATGCATCATCTCACACCACACCCTGTAAAAACAGTAATTTGCAGCAAAGCCCATATCTTCCATTTCAAACAACATGCAGACCTTCTTCCTGCTGCTTCCCAATAAACCCCATGGGAGTAAAATGCAGGTGGCTGCTGTGTGTCTCACAGGTTATGCAAGGATTTAAAAAATATCACTGATGAAAATTACTTGAGAAGGACTAGAAAACATAAATAATCCTGTATCTATTAAGGAGTTCTGGTGTGGTGTTGTACGTTAATGTGCTGGATTGCAAGGTTGATTTGAAGGGTAGTTCACCAGCTTCTCCTTGGAAACCCTATACAGGGTCATTATGTGTTAGAACCAACTTGATGGCACTTAACAACAACAACATACCTATTGAAGGACTCCTGATGTGGCACTGTAGGATTAGTACTGGATGGTGAACCACAAGGTCAGCAGTTCAATCCCACCAGCTGCTCCTTGAAAATAACTCTATTGCATTTAATAGTAATAAATAACATACCTATTAAAGACATAAATTTTCTATCAAAAACTTTCACAGAAAGAACATTGGGCCTAAATCATTTCACTGGTGTGTGTGTGTGTGGTTTTTTTTGTGTTTTTTATCAAAGGCTTAAGAAATAAATAATACCAGTTTTATCTAAGTCCTTTCAGTAAATTATAGATGAAAGAAACATTCCCAATCATTTTCTCAGGCCATCGTAGTCATATACCAAAACCTGATAAGGACACTACATAAAAAATAAATGACAAATCTATAGCTCTCACAAACATGAGAGAAAAAATCCTCCACAAAATAAAGGAGATTACCCTTGCCATTTAGAGATAGGCAGAGATTTCTTAGGACACAGAAAGCAATAAACATTAAAGAAAAACTTAAATAGGACTTGGTCAGCATAAAAAGCTTTATGTTTTTACTTTATCAACATGAAAAAAGCACTATAGTGAAGTCAAAGATTAGAAGAAAATAATTACAGAACCCATATCTTACAATGACTTTATAAGCGGAATATGAGTTGAACTCCTACAATGGACTATATAAAAGAAACACAAAAAACAAAAGACCACAATAAAAATAAACAAACCAAAAAAACTTGAGCCAACATTTTGCAATGAAAGATGGAGAAACAGTCAAAAAGCACATGGAAAAATGTTCAATAACATCAGAAAAATGCTGATGAAAGGCCCAATGAGACAGCACTTACAGGCACAGCTAGAAGGGATAAAAGTAAAAAAGACTAACACTGAATGTTGACAAGAATGCAGAAAAGCGAGAATTCCACACACTGTTAATGTTTATGTAAAATGATAATCCACTTTGGAGAAAAAAATTGCAGTTTCTTAGAATGTTAAATGTTCATCTATGACCCAGCAATTTCACTTTTAGTGTTTATTCCAGAAAAATTCAAAACATATCCTAAAAAAGACTTGCACAGGATAATTCATAATAACCTAACCACTGAAAAGAGTGTAGATGTCCATCAATAAAAGTGGATCTTTTTAAGTGGAAGTAGAGTGTGGGACCCCATCCAGAGAAGTGGTGACTCCAGAGATGGAGGCTGAGATGATGATGTGGAGAGATGGAGCAGCTGAGAACTCTTCTAGACTCATAGAGGGAGAGAGACTGTGTGCTGGTGGCTGGAGGGCAGGCTTGCAGGGTGTGCCCTTTGGTTGTTTAAATGATTGTATATTCCTGAGTGCTCAGAGAGAGCAGCTGAGGACTCTAGACTCATGAAAAGAGAAAAGCTGTGTGCTGGCGGTCAGGAGGCAGGCTTGCAGAATGTGACCTTTGGTTGTTTAAATGATTATATATTCCTTAAAGTTTTTGTGTACACCCCCAAAAAAAAAAAAAAAACAAAGAGAATAGAAGCAAATATTGTTGAATGTTGATGCATGGAGGAGATTGTAATCATTGGGATGAAACAATGGTGTTTTTGCATGTAAACTATCACTTAGTTCACAATAAAAATTAAAAAACATAAAAAGTTGATCTTTTACACACAAAAGAGTATGTACTGTATAATTCCAGTTCATGAAGTTCTAGAACAGGCAAAAGTAAACTATAGTAAAAAATGCTAGAAAATTGTTTACCTCTGGGGAGGATGCAATTATGTGAAGAGATATGAAAGAATATTATGGAAATATTTTCTTGTTTCAAATCTTGATAAGTCTATGGGTTATAGACTTTTATTGATATATATAATCATACATTTATCTAAATTCCATAAATAAAAGTAATTGAATGAGCTTTATTTTATGAAGTTAATATATATCTATTAAAGCAATAAAAAATAATTATAATACTATTCAATGGTTGCTTATACTTAGAATAGTATATTCAGTGATCACATTCCATATTCATTCAAAAAAAGTTATTTCTCAATTTAGACAGAAGTGAAAATAATAAAATCTGAAGCTCATAAGTGATTCAAAATGAGATTCTAATACAGACATTGATTTGGAGATGCAAAGAGTTTGAGTAAAACTACTTCACAATATAAATGGGGAAAAAAATTTGACAAGTACCTACATGAAGTCATTCACCCAGTACCATTTTAAATACGGAAATAATTCAGACTTCTGTAGAAAGGGAAAGGCCGACTGTTGGAAGCATCCAATATGACAGGTCAACCTTGAGTATCTATTTTCCTAACCAGTTAGCTTTAGGGCCACATTCCTGGTGTGGGGAGGAGTGGGGATTTTCTTCTTGGGCCATCAATCTCTGCCTTCCTCAGTCATGCTCTGCACTTGGAACTGCAGATCTTCTACCTACAGATCTCCTGCAATCTCTGGATTGGTTATGGGATCCATAAATTACTCCCTGTGACCTTGTTACTCTTCATAGACTTGTCATTTTCCCATTTCTGGTCTATTTTCCTTTCCTGCTATCCAACAGTATGTTCCAACACATTTAATACCTAAGTAACCATGAGTTGTGCACTGTTCTGAAAAGACTCTGGTTTACGAAGCACCCAAATAGACCATCTCAACTGAACAATACATACTGAGCTCTACCTTTTGGTTTATGAAAGTTCTCTCCTAAAGGAGCTACTTTTTCCTTCATTCACCACTCCAACCAGGGCAGTTTTCTATTTGACGTTAGTCTTTGCTGTTGTTAAGTGCTGCTGAGTTGGTTCCAACTCATTGTGGCCCTGTACAGGGTTTCCTAGGAGCAGATGGTGGGCTTGAACTGCTGACCTTGTGGTTTGCAGTCCAGTGCTTATCCTACAATGCTACACCAGAAGTCCATACCAGTCAGCAGAGCTACTACTTAAAGCTCTTCATCACTGTGCAACTTCTCTCACCGTTCCATGACACTGCATCCAGCCTAAAGTGATAATGTAGTACTTCAGCAGACTCTGTGTCTGTCATCTGTGGAGTTCCCAAGTGGAATATTTCCAGACTTCATTGCTTAGGGAGAATCTGATTATATATATATATATATTTTATGGTGATCTCCTACCCAAGAGGTGGAACAAGAAGACAAGAAGAGTTCAGAGTTTTCACCTTCCCTTTATACGAGACATAAGGCAACCCTTTTACCAGGAGTTGGATGAGAGAAACGAATTCATCTTTATTCATACACATATGTTTTCAGCTCTAGCTCACCCTGACTCCACACAAGCACGCCTCAGAGAATCTCTTGAAGCATCCCCCCTTCCCCGAAAACCACTGCCTTTAGGAGGAGGCCATCTACACATTTCTTCAGGTGATGAAATCTTCCAGCCTACAACACTGGGAGTTCACAGAAATTCTTAATAGAATCCTCCTCTCTCTGCCATGCCATTTTCCTCCCTAAAGCCTGGGAATGTGGACTCACCCGTGGCTTCTCTTCAGCCCTACCCATTGTAGACTGTAGGCCAGTGTTGGAACTGAGAAAAAGCTGACTGCTCCATGACATCTGAACCCATGGCCTTGCTAGCTGAACAATCTGATCTAAGGCAATGATGCTACCACACCATTAAATAACACACAGCTACCTTATCTACAAGATGCAAGTTACGTACACACTAGGGGTTATGAGCCTAGCGTTGTGCAATCCATCTCTCTCTTTAATTACTCTTCGCATTACAAAGTAGCAAGCCTTACTTGTTCTTTTTAGCATAGGAAGAAATATGAAAATATTCTAAAAGAACAAAGTTTTTCTTCTTCCTAAAAAATGTAGCTTTGTGATTTCTGTGGAAAATCAAAATCTCTCTTTGTAATCATATACTATTCATAGTCCAGAAAAAGCTTTAACAGAAAAAGGCAAAAAGTAGCCATCATGGCATGCTAGCTTGCATTTATTAACTATGTTCTCCCTTTATACCTTCATTCTAAATGTAATAGGCCAGAAGCCCACACAATTTAAACCAATCTTCTACTCCCTCACTCTGTGTTGCTTAAAGGTCATGTTGCTTTTCCTTGAAGTCTGCATTTCTTCCTCCAGATTTCTCTCAGAAAGAAAACTTGGTATTCAATTTATAAACTTTTCAGGGGCTTAGCATTGTCTATAAAAGCCTATAATGTACAGGCAATGGTCTAAATTAATATTTGGTTAAGAATAGAAATATGGCAGGTAGAGAAAGCTATACTAGTTACTTCTTGCTCAAAATAGAGAACTATGATGATAGGGCAAGAAAGAACACACTCTGACACAAGTTACTGCTTTCCCGCCTCCTAAAAAGGAATATTTGTCTATTATGTTGGTGGTGGGAACACTGAATGTTTTAAAATGGGGAAAGGTGTGCGACTAGGTTGTGTTCTTTCACCATACTTATTCAACCTGTATGCTGAGCAAATAATACGAGAAGCTGGGTTCTATGAAGAAAAATGTGGCGTCAGGATTGGAGGAAGTCTCATTAACAACCTGTGATATGCCGATGATACAACCTTATTTGCTGAAAGTGAAGAGGACTTGAAACATTTACTTATGAAGATCAAAGAACACAGCCTTCGGTATGGATTGCATCTCAATGTCAAGAAAACAAAAATCCTCACCACTGGACCAATAAACAACATTCTTATCAATGGAGAAAAGATTGAAGTTGTCAAGGACTTCATTCTTCATGGATCAACTATCAACACTCATAGAAGCAACAGTCAAGAGATCAGACGAAGTATCGCATTGGGCAAGACCTTTTTAAAGTATTGAAGAGCAAAGATGTCAGCTTGAGGACTAGGGTGCGCCTGACCCAAGCCATGGTGTTTTCAATAACCTCATATGGATGCAAAAGCTGGACAGTGAAAAAGGAAGGTCGGAGAAGAATTGATGCCTTTGAGTTGTGGTGTTAGAGGAGAATAATGAAATTGCCAGGGACTTTCAAAAGAACCAATAGATCTGTTTTGGAAGAAGTGCAGCCAGAGTGCTCCTTGGAGGCCAAGATGGCTAAGCTTCATCTCTCATATTTCGGACATATTGTCCAGAGGGAACAGTTGCTGGAGAAGGATGTCATGCTGGGTAAGGTGGAGGGTCAGAGAAAAAGAGGAAGACTCCCAATGAGATGGATTGGCCAGGTGGCATCATTGATGGACTCAAGTGTGGCAGCGGTAGTGAGGTTGGCCCAGGATTGGACATTGTTTCGTTCTGCTGTGCATGGGGTCACTATGAGTCGGTTCTGACTCGATGGCACCTGACAACAATAACAACACTCTTTGATCTTCATCAGTAAATGTTTTAAGTCCTCTTCACTTTCAGCAAGCAAGGTTGTATCATCTGCATATCGCAGGTTGTTAATGAGTCTTTCTCCAATTCTGATGCCACATTTTTCTTCACAGAACCCAGCTTTTCTGATTATTTGCTCCGCATACAGGTTGAATAAGTATGGTGGAAGAGCACAGTCTTGTCACACACCTTTCTTAATTTTAAACCATTCAGTGTTCCCATGCTCTGTTTAAACAACGGCCTCTTGGTCCAGGTACAGATTTCTCATGAGCACAATTAAGTGTTTCGTAATACTCATACTTCACAATGTTGTCCATAACTTGTCATGATCCACACAATCGAAACTCTTTGCATAGTCAATAAAGCACAGGTAAACATCTTTCTGAAATTCTCTACTTTCAGCCCAAAACCATCAGACATCAGCAATGATATATCTCTCGTTCCACGGCCTCTTCTGAATCTGGCTTGAACCTCTGAAAGTTCTCTGTCAATGTATGATTGTAGCCATTTCTGTATTACCTTCAGCAAAACTTTACTCACATGAGATATCAAAGAGATTGTCTGATGAATTCCGCATTCTGTTGGGTCACTTCTCTTTGGAATGGGCACAAATATGGATCTCTTCCAATCAGTCAGCCAGTTAGTTGTCTTCCAAATTTCTTGGCAGAGGTCAGTGAGTGCCTCCTGTGCCAATTCACTTTCTTGAAAGATTTCAATTTTTATTCCATCAATTTGTTTATTATACCAGGGTTTAATAAAAAGATTTTTTCCTTGACTAATTTTAAGAAGCAGATTGCTAAGCCTTTCTGCTTTTGGAAAAAATTCTTAAAAGCGAACATTTCACTTGAATAACTAAAGAGTACCTAATCAGGAGGGTCAAACTTCATCTCTCATATTTAGGGCATATTGTCAGGAGGGACCAGTCGCTGCAGGATATCATGTTTGGTAAGGTGGAGGGTCAGAGAAAAAGAGGAAGGTCCCCAGCAAGATGGATTGGCCAAGTGGAAACATTGACGCACTCAAGCGTGGCAACAGTAGTGAGGTTGGCCCAGGATCGGGCAATGTTTTGTTCTGCTGTGCATAAGGTCGCTATGAGTCAGTACCGACTCAATGGCACCTAACAACAACAATCTAAGTTAGGGTCTTTTCAATTACCTCATACACAAATAAAGCCAGACAATGAAAAAGGGAGATAGAGGAAAAATCCACACAATTGAACTGTTATATTAATTTGATAAACTATGATCAATGGCATAGTTAGCAGAAAGGCACAAAAGGTATATTCACTGAAGTTAGGCATAAATAAGATTTCTCACTTAGTGCGATGTTGTTTAATTATTGCTAAGTGCTGTCTGTCATATTAGTTCACCTCATGGTGATTGTTCTTTCTATGTAATAGGTCAGCTTTCTATTGGATTTCTTCTAAGATGAACTATTCTTTTGACAGTCCATGGTATGTAGATTCAGCATCCTTTGCATATACCCCTGTTGAAAGGCATCAATTCTTTTTTTGTCTTCTTTTTTTTGTTTTCTAGTATTCACATGTATCTGAGTTGATTGAAAAGACCATGGCTTGGTTAAGGCATGTCTCAATCATAAAAGTGGCATCTTTGCTTTTTGAAACTTTAAAGATGTCTTTTGCATTCCATTTTCCCAATGCAATAATTTGCTTGATTTCTTGATTGCCGCTTTCATGGACATTGAGAGTGGATCCAAGTAGAATGAAGTGGTTGACAACAATTTTCATTTATCATGATGTTATTTGATAGTCCACTTGTGAGGGCTTTCATTTATCTCCATGTTGGTTTGTTGTTGTAGTTAGGTGCCATTGAGTCAGTTCTGACTCAGTGACCCCATGTAAAACAAAACGTAACACTGCCAGGTCCCGTACCATGCTCACAATCATTTACAGGTTTGAGACCACTGTTGCATGCACTGTCAGTCCATCTCACTGTGAGTCTTTATCTCTTTCATTGCCCCGAAGAAACCTCTCTATAATCCAAGCAATGGAAGGGATTCTTATAGATAGGTATTTCACCTTCTTAATGGTTGTTGTTGTTGTTAGGTGCCATCGAGTTGGTACCGAATCATGGAGACCTTATACACCGCAGAACGACACACTGCCTGATCCTGGGCCAACCTCACTACTGCTGACATGCTTGAGTCCATTGATGCTGCCAATTGGCCAATCCATCTCACTGGGGGGTCTTCCTCTCTTTCTCTGACCCTCCACCTTACTAAACATGATATCCTTCTCCAGCAACTGGTCCCTCCTGACAATATGTCCTAAATATGAGAGACAAAGTTTGGCCATCTTGGCTTCCAAGGAGCACTCTGGCTACACTTCTTCCAAAGCAGATCTATTGTTTTTTTTGGTAGGCTATAGAAAAAAAATTAAAATATAATTTGATACAATTAGAAGATATCAATAAGAGACTAACTACATCATGTTATTGATGGATTTCTGACATGAATGGTGCTAATTTTTTTATAAATGAAAGCATGGATATTGTGTAAATCCCAAACTGGAAGCCAGGATGGTGAAACATCCTCTTTCATACTTTGGACATGTTATCAGGACCAGTTCCTAGAGAAGGACATCATGATTGCTAATATGGAGAGTCAGTGAATACAAGGAAGACCCCCCAAAGATATGGATTGACACAGTGGCAGCAGCAACGGGCCCAAAGATATCAATTGTGGGGATGGCACAGGACTGGCTGTGTCTCACTCTGTTATGCATCGCATCCTTATGAGTCGGAACTGATTCAGTGTCACCTAGCAACAGCAACAAAACTGGAATCGGATTACTTTTAACTTGAAAAATAGATTCTAAAGCTCACTGAAAAATTAGTGGATCCAAATACTGAAGAAATTAGTTTTAAAGAAAATAAAACACTGTGATACTATTGCAAAAATCTATTTGAATCCTTATAGAAGAAAGTAAAAAAGCAACCATCCGTCTTTATTTTAAGAAGGGTAAATAGTTTGCCATTAGTAAAACTGTTTAGCAATATATAATACTCCTGACTTAATAACTTTGAAGCATGCTAGTTTCCTTGGAGCTTAAACAGTAAATCTTGAAGTTGGCCTAGACTTCATTATTAATTGTGAGAAATTACATTTGTATATAAAGGTACATTTTGGATTTATCAAACAGTATTTTTACCATATATTATTACAGAAAGCAAAATTATAAAAAAAAGTTGTAGCCAACTTTGTTCACTTTAAATGATCAAGTATATTTGAAACAGGAGATAGTTTTTTAACTAAACTGATGATATATGCCATCATTTGGGAGGATCTTGATGGCTCTATGGGGTAAGCACTGAACCGTGGAGTACAAGGTCAGTAGTTTGAGCCCATCAGCCACTCCTGGTGAGAAAGATGAGAATTTCTGCTCCTTCAAATATCTGCAACCTCAGAAATCCTAAATAGGGTCACTATGAGTTGGAACTGACTTGGTACCACTTAACAACAGCAGCAACAACATAGCATCATTTAGTTAGCTCCAATGAATTCAACAAATTAAAAAGAACTGAAAATGCATCTTTAAAATTAAAATTGTAGCTGAACTCTTCTATGTAAAAAATCAAAACAAAACCCAGAGAGAGAGAGATAGAATTTTAAGAGTGAAAATAAAGTTACCCAAAAGATTAACTTTAAGCCACACATAGAGTATCAATTTTTCATGAGATTTATGGTGTTGTAATTCACATGAAAAATTCTCAGAAGAGATTGTCTAAGAACAGAGAGCATACTGCTTTAGTATCTAATATCAAAAGAACCATCTAAGCAAACTATATAAGATTAATATAAGATTAAACTCCATTTTAGTCTCAAAGGGGAGCAGTTGGCCTCTATTGCAAAACTTTAGGCTAGGACTGTATCCATTTGTGTCTTTTCTGTAGAACCTATAACATGAAATACTGAGTACATAAAGTTATAAATTCATTACTATATTAAGGAGTTTAGGCTCCAAAACTAATGCCATCATTTTCTTAATGTGCACTAAATTAATAATCAAATTAATTTTTTTAAAAAGGAAGAGGATTGGTACAAGGTATTCAAATTCAAGATTATTTTAAAACATTATTTAGGATTTTGAATTACCTAGGGAAATGGTGGAAAATTAAATAATAATCTCTCTACACACTCTTCAAAGACTATCCAGATCAATAAGAATCTCTAATAGAAACATTCATAGCTTATATCTAGAGCATAACTAAGAAAAAGGGAACACACAAATTTCAATGTATAGCTAATTGAGGAAATGATATCAGGATTATGTGTTTAAAAGAAAGAAAGAAAATGCAGCGGGGTCTTACAGTTTGTGAAGCATGGGTAATGTCATTCCAAGATAAAGAGGGTTTTCCTCCAGCAAGGGTTTGAGGCCTGGTGGACCAGTGTGCAATGACTGCTGGGGAACTGAAAGGAGTGGAGAAGGCAAGAAAATTTCAGGGTCAGAACTGGCAGTTTTAGAAAGGCGTTGTTTAAGGTAGAGAGTCAGACATCCTAAATGGTGTAGAAACTCCTTGGAGGCTTAGTAGTGAACGGGAGGAAAGAAGGAGGTAGTGGTAGGAGGGAAGGGTCTCATAGAAAGTAAGAAGAATCACAGAAGTGGAAGGCATGTAAGGAGAGCATCATTTATTAAAGCCATTATACTTCCCTGTACTAAAACAGAGTGATCTTGAACTCCTAAGGCTAGTAAGCCTTCCAAACTTATCCTAATGCTAGATGGGAATATACAGTATTGCTGGTCCAGAAAAATCAAGAAATTTATTTAAAAATGAATAGGAAGTCAGGCAACATCCTTATGAAGCTTACTATTAGTGGTGGTGGTGGTGGTGTGCCGTGGAGTCCGTTTCGACTCTTGGCTACTCTGCATAGGGTTTCTGAGGCTGTCAGTCATTACGGGAGCAGAAAGCCTCATCTGTCTCCCACAGAACAGCTGGTAGATTCGAACTGCTGACCTTAATGTTAGCAGTTCAACTCGTAACCACTACACTACCAGATCTCCTATTCCTAAAGCTTACTATTTAAAACAAAAATATTAGACTAAATTTTTGTTTGATTAAAATATTCCTAAAAACTGCAGCAAAGAAAAATGATCATATTCAAGTATAGAGTAAATAATGGCAGATAAGCAAGTACACTATAAATCAAAGACTCAAAACTCAGGTAAGAAATGATTAACTATAGAAAGAAGAAAATCCCGAATTGACCAATTCAGGAAAGATATAAAGAAAAAAATCATTTCAGAAATAAAAACTTACTGACAAGTGTCCAGTGAGAATAATTTTAACTGGAAATAAAATAAGGAACATTAAGAGTTGCAATAAAAAGAGTCATTAGAACAAATATAAAATGAGAGAGAATCATAAAAGACATTATATATAGAAAATAGAAAGAATATAAGGATATGAAAAAGTATATCAGGAAAATGGGAGCCAGGGACTCTGTAGGATAAGCACTGAACTGCAAATCACAAAGTTGGTGATTCACACTTCAGGAGAAAGATGAGGCTTTCTGCTCCCACAAAGATTTATAGTCTTGAAAACTCTCTACAGGTTCTCTATGAGTCTTAATGAACTCAATAACACTTAACAAAAACAACATCAGGAAAATGCAAAAGATAGGGAAGCTTTATGATTCTGGTATTACAAAAGGTAGAATGCAAGTCTAAAATGGTTAAATGAGAAAAAATGAGGACAGTTTATCATTTGAAAGATTGCAATTCATAGTAAAAAATATAACAGTTGAAAAACTTAATGGATCAAATAACACAATATTCAAATTGAGAAATAAGAAATTACAGAAAATGTTAAGAGAATAGTAATATAATAAAGCTAGGATATTTTAAGGCATGTTTCTCAATTTGTTGTCTTTAAGTTGTCAAGTCTGTTTCGACTGATAGTGATCCTGTATAGGTGTCCAAAGAGTGGTTGGTGGGTTTGAAACGCCAACCTTGTGGTTCAAACCAACCTTGTGGTCCAGTATTTTATTCTACATCGCCACAACAGGACTCTTCTCTAAGTTTTGTTGTTATTGTTAAGTACCATTGAGTCAGTTCCAACCCATAGTGATCCTGTGTAGGGTTTCCAAGGACCAGCTGGTGAGCTTGAACCAACGGCCTTGCAGTTCAAACGACTTTGCAGTTTGACACATTAGCCCACAGCGCAGGTCAAACAGACAAAAATTCAATAAAGATATACCCATCATAATAGAAAGATGTGTGTGTGTTTGCATATGTATATATACATATAAGGAGCTCTGGTAGCGTAGTGGTTACGAATCAGGCTGTGAACCTTAAGGTCAGCAATTTGAAACTACCAGCTGTTCCGTGGGAGAAAGATGAGGCTTTCTGCTCCTGTAAAGATTTACAGCCTTGGAAACCCTGACAGGGTCGCTATGAGTCGGAACCAACTCCACGGCCCACAACAACAACAAACATCTTTCTGGTATGCTCTGTTTTTAGCCAAAATCCATTTGACTTGAGCAATGGTATCCTTAGTTCCACCTTCTCTTCTGAATCCAGCTTGAATTTCTGGCAGCTCCTTGTCCATGAATTTCTACCACTTAAAAATTATTTTTAGCAATAATATTGATGATATTATTCAATGATTTCTGCATTGTTGGGTCACCTTTCTTTGGAATGGGCACATATATGAATCTTTTTCAATTGATTGGCCAGGTAGTTGTCTTCCAAATTTCTTGGCAAAGTACCTGAAGAGCTGCATTAGTTTGTTGAAGCATTTCTATACATATTCTATCAATTCCTGTTGGTGGTTGTGTGCCATCAAGTCATTTCTGACTTGCAGAGACCCCCATATAGGGTTTCCAAGGCTGTAAATCTTTTTGGGAGCAGAAAGTCTCAATTTTCTCTTACAGAGTAGCTGGCAGATTCAAACCGCTAACTGTAGTCTTTAATCTTCATAAGTAAGTATTTCAAGTCCCCTTTAATTTCAGCAAACTATTTTGCATCATCTCTGCATATTGCAGGTTGGTAATTAGTCTTTCTCCAATCCCGATGCCACATTCTTTATAGAATCCATCTACTCAGCAAACAGATTGAATTAATATAGTAAAAGGATACAACCCTGATACACACCTTTCCTGATTTTAATTCATTCTGTATTCCTTTATTATTAAAAGTTATTCCTCTCAATATTTGTTGTTGTTGTTGAGTGCTATAAAGTCAATTCCAACCCAAAGCGACCCTATACAGGGTTTCTGAGGAAGAGGGCATTAAAAAACTGCGCCCTAAGTCAAGAATGAATATGAGCATGGGAACAGAGACCATTCTTCCCATCATCCTCAGCACACATTGTAAATGGAATCACAGACAGTTACCCTACCAAACACTTCTAGCCTCATCCTCATTACCTTCCTTGAATCTCTTTTCTTTTAATTCACTTGAATTATTATCTTTAGGTTATTTAACCTCATTTAGATCAGGCCCACAAGAACCTCCCCAGTCCTCCAGGATATCACTTTCTCCTTACACCCTAACTCCTATGAAATCTAAGACCATCTGTGTCAGCATGACCTAGACAAGATTACACAACAACTATTTCAACATGATTTAGTTGTTTGTTCCAGAAAACTTTGGAGCAGGAAAGATAAGAATGCAAATCAAGTTTTTAAAATGACTTTTGCTTCATGAAATTTTTACAGATGAAAGCATTGAAATTATGAACATACCTGTGAACTTGGGTTGCGGAGGAAGTAAAGTTGGCAAGCAAACATAACCACACATTATTTATGTTAAAGTATGGTACATAGAAGTCATTGTTACAGCACTCCACATTTTCACTTTCTCTGAGTTCTCTTCCTCATTACAGTTATATGCAAGACCCTTTCTTTAGAAATAACTATTTCCTGACCATAGAATCTATTTTGTTGTTGTTGTTAAGGGCCATCGAGTTTATTATGACCCATAGCAACCCTGTATAAGGCTTCCAAGGAGCAGCTGGTGAGCTTGAACCACCGACCTTGCAGTTCAAACGGCTTTGCAGTCTGGAGTATTAACCCACAGCACCACATACAACCTTGCTTGCTGAAAGTGAAGAAGACTTAAAACATTTACTGATGAAGGTCAAAGAGCACAGCCTTTCATATGGTTGACATCTCAATGTAAAGAAAACAAAAATCCTCACCACTGCACCAATAAACAACAGTCTTATCAATGGAGAAAAGATTGAAGTTGTCAAGGACTTCATTATTCTTGGATCAGCTCTCAACACTAAGGAGCAGCAGTCAAGAAATCAAACGATATATTGCATTAGGCAAATCTGCTGCACAAGACCTTTTTAATGTGTTGAAGAGCAAAGATGTCAGCTTGAGGACTAAGGTGCACCTGACCCAAGCCATGGTATTTTCAATTACCTCATATGCATGAGAAAGCTGGACAGTGAATAAGGAAGACCGTAGAAAAATTGATGCTTTTGAGTTATGGTGTTGGAGGAGAATATTGAAAGTGCCATGGGCTGCCCAAAGAACCAATAGATCTATGTTGGAAGAAGTCAGCCAGAATGCTCCTTGGAGGCCAAGTTGGCCAAACTTCGTCTCTCATACTTCGGATATATTGTCAGGAGAGATGAATCACTGAAGAAGGATATCATGTTTGGTAAGGTGGAGGGTCAGAGAAAAAGAGGAAGACCCCAGTGAGATGGATTGGCCAGGTGGCAGCATCGATGGACTCAAGTATGGCAACAGTAGAGGTTGGCCCAGGATTGGACAATGTTTCGTTCTGCTTGCTGTGCATAAGGTCACTATGAGTCAGTACCGACCTGATGGCACCTAACAACAACAACAACATAGAATCGCTGTTAAGTCTTCTACTCACTCACCAGTATCTTCTGTCTTTCCAGTTTACTCTTTCTGATGCCTGGCCTGAGCCATTGTTTAAAATCACTGTGACTTTGGTTTCTTGAACCTATCATGGTCTGATTTCCACTTTTGTTTAACTCCATCTCTAAGTTTGTAACAAAACCTACGGACAAAGAGTGTGCTAAAGCTACAATTCCACACTTACCTACTCGTTTTTAATATAAGATGTATATTTTACTATTTTGCTAGAAATATGAAGATTTTGCAAGCTAATATGAGTTCCTGTCACCACAATGGAGTCCATATAGTCTAAGAGTTCCAAAAAAAAATCAATAGACATCCGTCTAATTTGATTTTTCCACTCTGCTCCTTGGACACTCTCAAGAGATTTGTCTCTGAATGCACCACAGGTGAAATTTCTACAACTACTATTACTATACGAGAAAAAGCTCACTGAAAGACATTCTTTAACTGAACAAGATCCTTACCTAAAGGATCGTTGGTGGAGATAGCAAAGATATTATGAGGCTCTGGTAGCGTAGTGGTTACGAATCGGGCTGCGAACCTTAAGGTCAGCGGTTCGAAACTATCAGCCGCTCCGCGGGAGAAAGATGAGGCTTTCTACTCCCGTAAAGATTTACACCCTCGGAAACCCTGTACAGGGTCGCTATGGGTCGGAACCGACTCGACGGCACTTAACAACAACAACAACAACTGTAACTTAGACAATTTTTAGAGCTCAATTTCAGCTTCTATGGTTGAATATTGGAACAATGTGCAACGTGTGTGTATGGAAGAGAGGTGAGTGATATAGTCCTGAGTAATTTTTTTTTTTCAAAAACACTAATTAAAAGCTATTCAATTTCATTTTTTGTATATGTGAGTGTGTGTTGCAGAATGAGACATTCGTTTGAATCAGGGTGTTCGGTAAAAACATAATAGGGATTTTTATCTTCAAGCTGAGTGTGGTAAAACGGAATTTCCCTTTTCCTGCAACATGCTCTTCATATTAGCAGTTGCCAGCAAGTCCATTTTGATTCATGGAAACCTCATGCGTGCAAAGTAGACCTGCCACATATGGTTTTAAGTCTGTGACTTTTCAGAAACATATTCCCAGGCCTATTTTCGGAGGCCCCTCTACGAAAGGTCAATCTTTCCTCTTCACCATTTGCAGCATCTAGCTTTATTTCTTCATTCAGATAGAACAGCAGTCTTGAGGCAGTAGATAAGTTGTATCAGAAGGATCTCTTTTCTGTCCATGAACAGAGAAGTGCAAACCTACAATGAAGTGAATCCATTATTCCCTAATCACTTTGGTTTCAGGGGGATTGATCAAGTTTTCCTGGAGCATAGATACTTCCAGAAACAATCATTACAAAGATTCTTCTGCTGTAAATGTTCTCCCCCCGCAAAAAAAAAGTTACGGAAAATGGTCATAAATGCAGGTCTATTCAGCCAAAAACCTTGCAAATGGCATAATTTAAAGATATCTTTCTTAGAGTCTATAATTTCACTGCCATTGATTGTGGGAAAACAGGGTATTTGTCCTGTAGAGTTTCAAATATTATGGATTTGATGGTTACTTTCTGTAGTTTTTTTTCTAACTTGCTCTTTTATTCCAATACTTCCTTTCAATTTGGCAATGTATTATTGAGATTTGGAAGCTTGATTAATTTCAGATTCAAGTTTTATCTTGTTCTCCTTTTTTTTTTTTTTTTTTTTTTTGGCAAGAACACACCAGGACTCCTCTTTGTTCTTTGTTTTAAAAGAATAATCATCACAACTGGCCCAGTAAATAACATCATGATAAAAGGAAAAAATGATTGAAGTTGCCAAAGACTTCATTTTGCTTGGATGAATAATCAGCTGTCATCAAGAAGTCAAATGACATATTAGGTAAATCTGTTGTAAAAGACCTCTTTAAAGTGTCAATGAGCCAAGATGTCAGTTTAAGGACTAAGGTGAGCCTGACCCAAACCTTTTCCTGTACAATGCTCTTCATGTTATTACTTGCTAGCAAGTCATTCAATGCTCATGGAAGCAGCTGCACAAGACCTCTTTAAAGTTAGGAAAACAATTTTCTATATGTATACAAAAACATGTACATGTGAGTATAGAGAGATGGATTGTTGTTTTTGTTGTAAAGTGCCGTTGAATAGAGTCCGACCCATAGCGACCCTGTAAAGGCTTCCAAGGAGCAGCTGGTGAGCATGAACCACCAACCTTGCAGTTCAAACAGCTTTGCAGTCTGACGCATTAACCCATAGCGCCACACCAGGATTCTGTTAGAGAAGAAATGGATAGTAGGTAGATAAGTGGATAAATAGGTAAATAGAAACAATTTTAAAGAGCTAAGATGTCACTTTGAGGACTAAGCTGTGCCTGACCAAAGCCATGGTATTTTCAGTTGTATCAGAAACATGTGAATAAGAAACACTGGAGAAGAATCAATGAATTTGAATGTTAGTGTTGGTGGGGAATATTGAAAGTACCTTGGACTGCCCAAAGAACAAATCAATCTGTCTTAGAAGTGCATGCAGAATGCTCCTTAGAAGAATAATAAGACATCATCTTGGTACATTGGACATGTTATCATGAAGGACCATTACTGGAAAAAGAAATCACATTTGGTAAATTAGTTGTTGTTTGTTGTCATTAAGTGCCATCGAGTTGGTTCTGACTTATAGAGACCCTGTATAGTGTTTCTGAGGAAAGTAGAGCGGCCGTGAGAGGAGGAAGATCTTAAAGGAGATGGACTGACACAGTGACTACAAGAATGGGCTCAAATACAACAACTGTGAGGACAGCACAGGACCTGGCAGGGTTTCACTGTGCTCTTCTGGCGTCACTATGAGTCAGAATTGACTCAACAGAACCTAACAACAACCACGTGTATGGCAGACTCAAAGTAACTATAACAATATTATTAGTACCAAAAAGTCAATCAAATATATTTTCAGATTTCTTTAGAAATTTTTGGCTATTGTATTACATCCTTCAGAAGATTTTGAAATGCCTGGAAATAATTACATTCTGTGTCATTATACCACTACATGATATTCATTTAAGTATAATTGCTTTGCCTTGTTTTCAATGGAAGGCTTTATTCTTTTATAATTTTAGATTTTTAATTATGTAAAACATCCATATGATCAAAACTCAACACAAGGTACCTTCACAGAAATTTCCACTCTATTCCTTTCCTTTGAATATCATTCTATTTCCTGTATTGTCTGTTGTTGTTATTAAGTGCAGTCAAGTCAGTTCTTACCCATAGTGACCCTGTGTAGGGTTTCTGAGGAGTGGCTGGTGAGCATGAACCACTGACTTTGTGGCTCAAAATGACTTTGCAGTCCAGTGCATTAACCCACAGCACTACACCAGGACTCTATGATGTCTGTATATACATACATATATGTATATTTATGTATGTTTATTCATATTGTTTAAGATCTTGCCCTTTTAAAAAGTATATCCCAGAACTCTTGTTGTTAAGTGCTGTCGAGTTGGTTCCAACTTATAGTGATCCTGAATAGGATTTCCAAGAGGTGGCTGGTGAGTTTGAACTGTCAACCTTGAGGTTCAAACCAACCTTACGTTTGAATGCTTATTCTACAGCACCACACCAGGACTCTGGTATCCTTGGAATTACATGATATTCATATATAGTCTCCTCTTCTCTCATAATTTTTTCAACCAGTCCCCTGTAAATAAGCATCTAGTTTGTTTCCAGTCTTCAGCTATTTCAACAGTGCACTAATGAATGTCCTCAGGCATATATAATTTCTGCAACAATATCTTTGGGATGAATTCTTATAAGAGGGATAGTTGGAGCCAAGTGAAAATGTCTTGATAGAGGGACTTTTAAACATGTTAATTTTGCCAAGGAATTGTAAGAATTACAATATATATGTATAGAACAGTGAAAGAAAAACAAACTATTTCACTGGAATGAAAAAATTTATGAAGAAAAATTTATTGGTGAAATTTAAGTGATTAAACATACATTTTGTTGTGGTGCAATGTAAATAAACATCTCAAATAGTATAAAAAAATTAACAACTTGAGTTGTTCTCTAATCCATCATGTTTTAGGAAACAACAAGAAAAAAGTTTTAAACTCTATACGTATACACAAACTTGTAACTGAGTGAGTATATAGAGATAGAAATGAGATAAATAGACAGATATATAGATAATAGATTCAGATGGAGACACACAGAGATCTTTTTTTCTAGAGAACGTTCCTGATTTTATGAAATTTAGCTTCTTACTTCAGTTAAGAAAGCTATTTTATCTTTTAAATAACTTCCTTTAGTCTTCACACCACTATCTGACCCAATAGAAATGAGAGCACAGTCAGTAGAGAATACATAGTAGCACTTAGAATACTGTCCAAAGTATTGCTAAGTCTACAACTGTGTCTCCTTCAGTTCAACTTTTAAATGCCCATACATATTAAAAGTTCAAGACTGATGTTATTTCAGTTGTTATTATCTTCTGAAATTAGAAATATCAGCCCCAGGAATAGGGTGAGTCAACATATTTGCTTTTCTACTTTAAGCTTTAAAGAACTCACTTTCATAAAAATTATAAAACAATTGAACCATAAACTAAAAATGATAGATTTACATTTGAAATAGCAGTTAGTCACGTATAAAAACACACAAAAATGTGACTTGCATTAGTAAAAAGTGTTGAGTTTATTTAAAATTAAAATAACATCTGGTTTATTTTATTATACTGTCAGATGATTCTTTCAGAGATCGCCATAAAAGTAATAAACATTCACAAAATTACATATGGGAAAATGGTTAAAATTGTCTTTTCCGCATTTTCAGTCTTCTATTGGTAATGAAAGACTTTCGCATCTTCTTATTATTTTCCTTCTTCAAGGCTAAAGTCAACAAAATAACAATAAATACCATATCAGTAAGTAGGACCAGTATAAATCATCATTTTCAATATGCTTACAACCTCATCGCATCTCATTTTTAGTTATTATAAAGTCAGATAGACTTATTATACACTCAGCTAATAATACAAGCTAATAAAATACAAGGATATGGCTTATATATTTGTAGCTACACGAGGGGACTTCAAAAATGTGTGGACAAAATGGAACTAAAAGATACTGGAATTTCCCCACAAACTCTCGTAAGTCCCCTTGTATTTGGAGCACCCACCCATAGCCCTCAAGTCTATTATGACTCACAGTGCCCATACAGGACACAGAACTGTTGCCTAGAGTTTGTGAGGCTGTAAATCTTTACAAAAGCAGACTGCCTTGTATTACTCGCACTGATGGTGGGTTTAAACAACCAACATTTTGGTCTACAGACTAATGCTTAATGCACTGCACCATCAGGGCTTCATTATATGCAACCAGTCATACTCATGTGGTGCTGGAGGTGTGGTAATGTAGGATAAGCACTGAACTGCTAACCAAAAAGTCACTCTGGTAGCGTAGTGATTACAAATCGGGTTGCGAACCACAAGGTCAGCAGTTTGAAACTACCAGCTGTTCTGCAGGAGAAAGATGAGGCTTTCTGTTCCCGTAAAGATTTACAGCCTCGGAAACCCTGTACAGGGTCACTATGAGTAGGAACCAACTCCATGGCACATAACCACCACCACCACCACTCTCAGAAACCCTATATAGGGTTGCTATGAATTGGAACTGACTTGACGACACTAACAATAGTTGTTGTGTGCATCAAGTCTGTTCCAACTCATAGCAACCCTGTATAGGACTTCCAAGGAGTGGCTAGTGGGTCTGAACCATTAACCTTGCAGTTAGCAGTTCAGTACTTAACCTGAAGCATCTCATCAAGACTCCATACATATGTAGCTATACATGTAGCTACCTAGTATAAGCATTTTGACAAAATTAATCAGTACTAATGTGTTATTTATATAAACACTGAACTGCTAAGCAAAAGGTTGGTGTTTCAAACCCACCAGCAACTCCTTGGAAACTATATAAGGTCATTATGAGTCAGAACTGACTCGACAGCACTTAACAATAACAAGAGTCTAGAAATAGGAGGAAGCATCCTAATGAACTGAATATACAAAACACAATTTTATTTATGATTTATAAAGCTATTTAAAAGTTAAATAAGAAATAATTCATTACCTAGTGTGCAAACGTTTTTACAACCCTGTATGGTAACAAAGTTATTGTGATTTCCTCCGCAGCCAGTATAGGTGAATGGTTCACAGGCTCTGTGTCTTACATTAAAATAATAGCGAGTCACATTGGCAGAGCACAATCCCTCATCTTTTGGAGTATAGCAAAATGATGGACCTTTATGAAACAGAAAAAATAAAATTAGAAATCCCGTAACATTAGAATCAGTAATGTGGGACCATTATAGAATTAGGAAATACTTCTCTGGTAGCGTAGTGGTTACGAATCGGGCTGCGAACCTTAAGGTCAGCGGTTCGAAACTACCAGCCGCTCCGCGGAAGAAAGAGGAGGCTTTCTACTCCCGTAAAGATTTACACCCTCGGAAACCCTGTACAGGGTCGCTATGGGTCGGACCCGACTCGATGGCACTTAACAACAACAACAACAACAATCCATAAATGCCACATTCTAAATATTAAACTAAGTCATTGGTTAAAGTGTGCTTCAAACTGCGGAGAAGTTTAGATGCTGTATTTTTGTAAATGTAAATTTTCATAAACTGGAGGGGTTATTTTCTGATGTTATGTTTTTGCATCATTTTGAATCTGAAAAGAAATTCAACCAACATACCAAATAGGTTAAGTAAAAATGGGCTAAGTTTTTTTGGTAAATTTTCTGTGTTGGTACTATTATTTAAAACATTTTAATCAGCACTCCTCCCCTTATTACTCAAAAAAGGGAAAAAAACACACAAAACAGTTCCAACTCATGGCAACCCCATGTGTGAAGAGTAGAAGTGCTCCACTGGGTCATTAAAGCTATGACCTTTCCACAGCTGCCCTCAAGGTTAGTGGGGGTTTTGTTAAGTGCTGTCAAGTCAGTTCCGACAAAGTGACCCTGTATAAGGCTTTCTGAGGAGCAGCTGATGGATTTGAATTGTCAACCCTGTGGTTCGCAGTCCAGTGTTGATCCTACAGAGCCACACCAAGAGTTTTCAAGCTTTTAATTGTTTTCACTACCCACAGACTCATTGCTATCATGTTGATTCAGACACATAATGACACCAGAGGGCACAGTAGAAGTGGTGCTGTAGGATAAATAGGGGACTACTCACTACAAGGTCATCAGTTTAAACTCACCACTGGTTCTGCAGGGGGAAGATGAGGTTACCTGCTTCCATTAAGATGAACAATTTTGGAAACCCTATATAGGCTTCCTGTGAGTTGGAATTGACTCGTTGGCAGTTGTTTTTGTTATAGTTTTTAATATGGTTTTCAAGACTATAATATTTAGGGAGGCTGACTGCCTCATCTTTCACCTCTAAACCCCTTTAACTCATTGCCACTGTCAGATTACCCAATAAGTAAATTAACATGGGCTTACTTGTGCTTACTTACCAATCTGAAGTGAACAATTTCTCATTTTTTTACCACAAAGATTCTGTGTCTGGTATGGCTGGCTTCTGTTTCTCTCCCAACCCCACAGCACCTTCCTATAGACTCAAAGCATCTTCTCAAATTTATAATCCCTGACAGGGACAGAGTACCCAGTAAGCAAGATAGGCAGAGGCTTACTTGTTTGGTGAAAAACCTGTGAAACTGCTCACTATAGATTAATGTTGTTGTTGTTATGTGCCATCGAGTCGGTTCCGACCCATAGCGACCCTGTATAGGGTTTCCGAGGGTGTAAATCTTTAAGGGAGTAGAAAGCCTCATCTTTCTCCCGCGGAGCAGCTGGTAGTTTCGAACCGCTGACCTTAAGGTTCGCAGCCCGATTCGTTAACCACTACGCTACCAGAGCTCCTTCTATAGATTAATAAATAAGCACAAATAAGCCTGTATTACCTTGTTTACTGGGTCCATTCCCTTGTCCATTCCAACACATAATGACCCTAAAGGACAGAGTAGAACGGCCCCATAGAGTTGCCAAGGTCGTAAATCTTTACAAAAAGAAATTATCACATCTTTTTCCCACAAAGCAGCTGATGGGTTTGAACTATCAACCTTTCAGTTAGTAGTTGAGTTCTGTAACCATCATGCTGTCCCAAGTAGTCAATGGAACATTTACAGCTACACAATCAATTTACGAGAACACCAGCAGCAACCATTATTTACCATTAATTAAAGATTTAAAATATTCAACACAGTATAGTTAGTGGTATTTATCAAAGTCTCTGCCACAGAGAGTTTTATCTACATGTCTCTGCTATTTATGGGGGGAAATGCCCAAGAATTGTTTCTCTACAAAAATATTAAATACTGCCCAAGTGACCCACTGTTTCAAAGACTATAAAGGGAGAAATGGTAGATAGGGAATGGAGTGAAAATGAAAAAGGATATAGATCTGTTTGTGCTGCAATTCTGGTAGCGTAGTGGTTACGAATCGGACTGCGAGCCGCAAGGTCAGCAGTTCGAAACTACCAGCAGTTCCACGGGAAAAAGATGAGGTGGTCTGCTCCCGTAAAGATTTACAGCCTCGGAAACTCTGTACAGGGTCACTATGGGTTGGAATCGACTCCACGGCACATAACAACAACAAAGGATACAGATGTGGCACTGTAGGATAAGCACTGGATCACAAGGATGGTTTGAATTGCAAGGTCAGAGGATCAAATTCCCCAGCCACTCCTTGGAAACCTTATACAAGGTCACTATGAGTCGGAATCGACCCAATAGAACTTAACTATAAAAGCAAAGGGCTCAGATATCTTAGTATGGCACTGTAGGGAAAGCCCTGGGCTGCTAGCCAAAAGGTCAGTAGTTCACAGCCACCAGTTGCTCCTGGGAAATCCTATACAGGGTTACTAGGAATTGGGATTGAATTGATAGCAGTTAGCAACAACAAACAACAAAAATCAAACTGACGGTTTAGAAATCCAAACCAAAGCATGTTCACATAAACACACATTTTCCCAAAATTAACTGAAAGTTAGGAAATAAATGATTCCAGTTTCACCATCTCAAGCATATAAATACTCTACTATGGGTCCTGGTGTGGTACTACAGGTTAATGTGCTGGACTGCAAAATCGTTTGAACCGCAAAGTCGGCATCTCAAGTTCACCAGCTGCTCCTCAGAAACCCTATACAGGGTCGTTATGGGTGGGAACCAACTTGACTTGGATGGCACTTAACAACAGCAATCTCACATTTGCAACTTCTTTCATATGAACCTGAGGTGATGGCATTCATCAATGAACATTATTATATTTTTTTAATGTGGAAATTGAGTAGATGAGAAACACTTGTAAAAAACAATAGTAGAAAGGCGACAAATATCGGAATCATGGCTTTGTCACTCTCCCCCGCCTTAACGACTTTGGAAGTCGGTAACTTCTCCCAGCTAGCTTCACATGTACAAACAGGGGTACTAATACTTCACATAGGGCAACAGTGTGAAGATTGATACATGGGAAGTCACTACAACTCAAACTATGTTAATTCTTCATCAAATTAATGATCTTTCACCCAAAAGCTTTACCAATGAAATTTGGTGCAAGTACCATAAAAATAATACTTACTTCTCGTTCGTGCACAGAATCCCATGCAAGTAGCTTCATCTAGGAATCGGTTCTCATTGTTGAGACAGAAGCCAGATGTGACTTTTTCGCATTTCATGGAACTTAGGTTGAAGAAATACTGTTCTTTGGTCTCTGTGCACTCTCTCTCACTGACTTCCAACCGGCAAATTTTGGGAACTTCTGGGAAAAGGAGAGCCATAAAACAATGTGAGTCAAAAATTAGTCTTACTCTCAAAACTGTATTTTCAGAAACACTTGGGGGGAAAAAGCATTATATTTAGTACCAGCATAGTAAATCCCTAAATGCCAAACACAAAAGAAACTCACTGCCACTGAGAGGATTCCACCTCATAACAGCCCAATAGACTAGAATAACACTGGCTCCTTAGGGGTTCCAAGACTGTAAATCTTTAAGGGGGCACATAGCATTGTCTTTCTCCTTTGGAGAAGCTAGTGGGTTTGAACCTCAAACTTTACAATTAGCAATAAAAGCTTAACCTACTGTGTCACCAGGGTTCCTCAAACACCCAAATTGTTGTTGTTGTAAAGTGCCGTTGAGTCGGTTCCGACCCATAGTGACCCTGAACAGGGTTTCCGAGGCTGTAAATCTTTAAGGGAGCAGAAAGCCTCATCTTTCTCCTCCTGACCAGCTGGTAGTTTTGAACTGCTGACCTTGCGGTTCGCAGCCCAAATTGTAACCACTATGCTAACACCCAAATACGTCCCATTAATGCAGTGATTTCGCTTTTTCTAATTGAATGTATCCCAACCAACCTGGTTCAGCCTTTTCTCTCAGAATGTTCTCTGATTATTTTTGTGTGGCAATATAGGATAAACACTGGATCCCAAGGTTGGCAAGGTCAGTGGTTCAAACTCACCTTGGAAACCCTCTACAGGGGTGCTATGAGTTGGAATTGACTCGTTATCACTTCACAACAACAATGAAGTTGACCAAAGCATGTTTATATAAACACACATTTTCCCAAACTCAGTTCCTTAAAAAGCTAAGGCAAAGTTCTGTTACATATCTTAATTCGTACAATAAAAAGAAGAGATAAAATAAAACCAAAAATATCTCCACACTATCACTCAACCAACTCAAGGAATGTTTGGTGTTCAAGGCCAATAATAATAATAATAAAAAGGAAGTTTATAATGAACTAAATCTAAATTTAATAATAAAAGCCACCAAAAAGTATTTCATGTTGATAGGCCACACTAAGAAATGATGTTCTCAAAACAGCAATGAAGTGGTGAGCTAAGTCCTACAACGTTCAATAGACTTCTGTGAACCCGGGTGAAGACCTGGTTGGCCAGCAGTGTGGCAAGACCTGGGGA
>NW_006408528.1:13937099-13941230 GCF_000296735.1 Chrysochloris asiatica | reverse complement strand
CTTAAACTTTAAAACTAAGGATAATACAGAAAAGCACTTATGCTGCACCTACATTTATACCCTTGCATATTTCAGGACCTGTGTGGCGATGTTGGAGATAAGCACTGAACTAAGAGTCCTGATGTGGCGCTGTGGGGGAATGAGCTGGACTGTAAAGTCAGTTTGAACTACAAAGTGGGCAGTTTAAGCTCACCAGCGAGTGACCAATTCAAAGGCACTTCACAACAGCAACAAGAATCACAAGGTTCATGATTCCGTCCACCAGCCGCTCTGGGAGAAAGATGGGGCCTTTTGCTCCCACAAAGATTTAGTCTCCGAAATTGTATGCAGGACTTCTGGTGTGGCGCTGGAGCATAAGTGCAGGATAGCAAGGTTGGTTTAAACTAGAAGGTCGGAGGTTCAAACTCACCAGTCGCTCCTTGCAAACCCTGTACTGGGTTTGTTACGTGAGTGGGAACTGACTCGGTGACACTTAGCAACAACAACAAATGATGAATTAAGATATCTTTTCCTGAGTTCACACACAGGAGGGAAGAAACGTGCCAGTAATTGTAAACTTGTAAACTTTTGGGAAACTCAATACCAATGAAGCTTGCTCAGCACTACAGAAAATTTGGGCTAAAACTTGTAGAAAATGGGATCTGGAAAACTAAGTTATTACAAACTCTTAGTGCAAGGCAAGAGTTCCAACAAGGTATGCGAAAGGGACTTACTCTGTATACTCCAGCAAGCTTTATCACAGGCCTCCCACGTTTCGAAATTGTTGGCGTTGCCTCCGCAGCCCCCATACATGAACTTGCGGCAGCTCTGTGTGTACCTGTCATAGTAGTAACTGGGGATTAAGGCTCGACAGGGTCCTACTTCCAGGGGCAGCAGGCAAATCTCAGAGTTACCGCCTACAAGAGGGTCAGAGGACATGGGGGAAAAGAAAGGTCAGACGTATTTCCTGGAAAAGACAGACAAAAGTGCAAAGTTGGGAGCGAGGCCCCCTTTCCCGCGAGTCACCCTCAGCTCCGCAGGGCATGCGCCAGAGGCACAAAGAAGTGGTGAAAAGAGCTGCGGAGCAAGGGGGTGCACTGGTCCACCGCGTCTGTCCGGCCCGGCCCAGCCCTGTGGAAACCAGGCAGGAAAGGGGGCTCTTCGACGGGGCTCCTACCTGTCGGTGCCTTGGAAGCATCGCCCAGCGCAAGCCCCAGCAGGAGCAGAGGCAGAATCCGCAGCCCCACGGGGCCAGCAGGGTCCATGGCGCCGATGTCTGATCTGCCCACAGGGCAAGGCGTCCTAAGAATGCGCTGCCTGGGAGGAGGGTGCGCGGTGTCCAGCCAGAGGCAGCCTGAGCTCTAGAGCGGCCAGTGCTCGCTTTATGAGGGGTGAGCGTCCTTGCGACCGACCCCCGACGGGGCGGAGCGAACTTGTTCAGAGTCCGAGACGAGAGGCTGATTCATGTTTCCCCGCCGCCCGAGAGCTGGAAAGTGTGGGGGGGAGAGGAATTCCCCCACTGAGTTAAACTTGTCACTCGAATGTTCTCCTGTGATGAAGAAGGGAGCTCCAGAGGGTGCGTTTGTGTCAGTGATGGGAATCAGCAAACTAGAGTGACATGACCTGGGATGATTACACAACCTTCCAATATGTAGCATCGCCTTCAAATCCTGAGTTCCTGTAGATAGCCCAAGCTCCATTTTATATTCAAATGAGTAAATAATTGTTCCTTGGTTTTCTGAGGACCTTACTGGGAGTTTTCAGCGTTCTTCTAAGTTACTGGAAAGTCCTAAAAAGCACAGGACACTCATTCACAGCGGGTTTATATTCTGGGATATTTTCCCCACTATATACTCAACCCACTCATGTCTGCTGTGAAATGAATGGAGTGGTTCAGGATGGGGTAGAAACAGGCTTCTCATCCTTTTGGGAGGCAAAGACTGTACACACAGACAGAAATCAGGGGTCAGTGAGGCACTCGAGAGACATTAATTTCTTTTTCTTTTCTGAGCCAAATAGGGAACCCTGGCGTGAAACTGTAGGGTAAGGGCTGGACAGCTAACAGCAAGGTTGTTGTTGTTAGGTGCCATTGAGTTGGTACCGACTCATAGGGACCTTATGTACAAAAGAAGGAAACAGCAAGATAGACAGTTCTAATGCACAGGTCACTCCTCAGAAACCCTATACAGTAGGAACGATCTTAACTGCATTCAACAATAACAACAACATGCCAAATCCAGTGCATCTTCAACATCCTGATGATCGCAGAGCAGGAAGAAGGTAGAAGAGATAAAGAGAACTGAGCAAGTTGAGTAGTAGGAAGTGTGAAACAGCCAAGCCAAGAAATCAGAAAGGAAATTGTTCCTCTTCACTGTAAACTACATGAGTATTTTGCATCCATGAACAAAAATATCTTTCAATATAAGGGGAATCTTTGCACAACAGTATTTGGAGTCTTGTTGTGACCCTGTAGGATAAACATTGTACTATTAATCACAAAGTTGATGATTCAAAGCCACCAGCTACTCCTCAGAAACTCTATACAATTTTACACATGAATAGGTGGCACTTAACAACAGCAGTATTGTTACACAAATAGAAGAGGCATCTTTGGTCTACGTTTCTCCACCACTCCCTCTACCTTGGAAGTATTTCCATACGCATTATTATGCCACTTTTGTTTCACATGTTGTTGTTAAACAAACAAACATCAGCATAGCAAATTTACAAAAATATTATCCTGGGGGAAGAAGCATTTGGCAATCAAACATAAAAGGTACATGCCATTTACATAAAAATATGGATTAAGGAGCCCTGTGGCTACTGTGAATAAGTGTTTGGCTGTAACAGAAAGTTTGGTGGTTTGAACTTAGCTGCTTTGTGGGAAAAAGTTGAACCTATCTGCTTCCATAAAGATTGACAGCCTTGGAAACCTTATGGATCCGTTCTATTCTATCCCATAGAGTTACTAAGAGTCAAAATAGACTAGGTGACTATGGTAAAGTGGACTTATTTGTTATGGGTCTTCTAGCCATAGTCTGTAACTTCCACCAAATGATTGAGTTGTTGTTGTTGTTGTTAGGTGTTGTCCAGTCGGTACTGACTAACAGCGAGTTTATGTGCCACAGAACAAAACACTGCCCGGTCTTGCGCCAACCTCACAATTGTTGCTACACTTAAACCCTTTGCTGCTGCCACTGTGCCAATCCATTTTGTTGGGGGTCTTTCTTTTTTTTCACTGACCCTCTACTTTACCAAACATGATGTCCTTCTCCAGGGATTGGTCCTTTCTGATAATATGTCTGAAGCGCAAGAGACAAAGTCTGGTTATCCTGGCTTCTAATGAATAGTCTGCTTGTACTTCTTCTAACACAGATTGGTTTGTCCTTGGCAGTCCGTGGTAGTTTTAATATTCTCCTGTAATACCATAACTCAAATGCATCAATTCTTCTATGGTCTTCTTTATTCACAGTCCAAGTCATATGACATTATTGAAAATACCCTGGATTGGGTCAGGCACACCTTAGTCCTCAAACTGACATCTTTGCTCTTGAACTTTAATGAGGTCATGTGCAGTAGATCTGCATCCACATAGATGTACAGCCTTGGAAACCCTATACAGGATTGCTATTAGTCAGAAGTATATGTATATGTTGTTGTTAAGTGCTGTAGAGTCAGTTATGACCCAAAGCAACCCTGTATACGGTTTCCAAGGAACAGCTGGTGAGCTTGAACCACTAACGTTGCAGTTCAAATGATTTTGCAGTCTGATGCATTAGCCCACTGTGCCACAGAGAGCGAGAGAGAGAGAGAGAGAGAGAGTCCTGGTGTGGCACGGTGGGCTTATATATATATGGTGGTGGTGGTGGTGGTTATGTGCCGTTGAGTCGATTCCAACCCATAACGACCCTGTGTATGGTTTCCAAGGAGCAGCTGGTGAGCTTGAACCACAGACCTTGCAGTTCAAACGGATTTGCAGTCTGGCGCATTAACCCACAGCACCACACCAGGACTCTCTCTATATATGTATATGTATATGTTGTTGTTAAGTGCCTTCGAGTCGGAGCCAACCCATAGCGACCCTGTACAGGGTTTCCGAGGGTGTAAATCCTTACGGGAGTAGAAAGCCTCATCTTTCTCCCGCGGAGCGGC
>NW_006408528.1:13932257-13936974 GCF_000296735.1 Chrysochloris asiatica | reverse complement strand
ATATATAGATATATAGATATATATATAGAGAGAGAGAGAGAGAGAGAGAGAGTCCTGGTGTAGCGTTGTAGGATAAGCACTGGGCTGCTAATCACAAGGTTGGCAGTTCAAACCCTCCAGCCAATCCTTAGAAACCCTATACATGGTTGCTATGAGTCACAGCTGACTCTACAGCACTTAAACAGCCAACAGCAATATTTAAAGAGAGATTTCAGAAAAATGGTGCCTGTATTTGTGGAGACTGGCAAGTTTCAAACCTGTGGGTCAGGTGTCAGGCTGGAGGCTTCTCCTGACTCAGATTTCAGGGGCTGATGAACTCAAGATAGGCAGGACAGATGGCAAGAAATGATGACAGGTTACAGGATGACAAGTAGGATGTATAATCAAGAGAGAGTGAGCTTTTCCAGAACATCTACATACACAGGTAAGTCAAAAAGTATTGCAACTTACCCCTTCAAGGACAAAGATTCACCTCTGATGAAGAAGTGAAGATAGCACTGCATCTGTGGCTCAGCTCAGCCTAAAACTTTTTCTGATAAGGGACCATGAAAGCTTGTTGACAGATGGATAGCATGTATTGAAAACCAGTAGATTGTGTCAAAAAATTATGTATTTACCTTTTCTAAAATTGATTAAAATAAATTCTATAGTCAAAGAAAAAGTACCAAGGTTCTGGTGTATGGAGTCCTGGTGTGGCACTGTGGGTTAATGCACTGGACTGAAAAGTCAGTTTGAACCTCAAGGTCAGTGGTTCAAGCTCCCCAGTTGCTCCTCGGAAACCCTATACAGGGTTGCTATTGGTTGGAACCAACTTGGCGATACTTAAAAACAACAACAACACCAGGGTTCTAGTTCATCTATTCACTGGTTTCACTACAGACAAAATGTGTTGGGAGCAATTTGAACTGAAGTTCTCAGTCTTGGGGGTAGTTTAACAGAAGGATTGCAACTAAACAGTTGTGGTCCAGAAAATCGGGCTGCTCCCAGGTCAAGCTGCCCCCTGAGGAACTTGCAGGCTGCCTCTGGGGACAGGGAACTTGCAAGGTTTTTTACTTGTATGACCTTCAGTTTAAGTCTGCAAAGACATCTAGCTGCCCTATCTGTCTCCTTAGCAATCACAAGTTACATTCTTCTGATAAAATCCCGCTTACTGCTTGCATCAATACTACCAGAGGTTTTTTGTACATTTTTCCCTGCCCTTAGCACTTCCTTTGATATATAATAAAAGTGCTGAATCTAGGTCAGTGTCACAGTATCTACATCAGTGTGCTGTGTCCCACCTGGTCCCAACTTTACTATTTTTATTTTGTGTCTTCCTTTTTTTCTAATTTCCCATTACCCCTACTCAGGTTTAATCTTTCCGCACAGTTGCCGAGTATAGCCATTTTCGGACGCGACAAAAATGTGCTTCTGTTTTCTTAAAGCAGTATCTGGCCAAAAGGTTACCACAGACTATGTAAAATAATTGCTTTGTCCAAAGTTAACAGGAAGTGCAAGGCTAGGAGGAAATTGGGCATAACAGTCATTCAGAGTGTCTCATCATGGCTACACCAAATGACAATTGTAGTGTCTGTGACTAAAAGACAGGGGCTCAAAATAGTTCAGAGTTCTGTAAAAGAAGGCATGGAATTCTTATAATCTGAATGCTGAGAGTCACTATAAATAACATCTGTTTCAGTATTTTTATTTTATAGAGGCCCAAACTGAGACTGGGGTCCTGGTGTAGCACTGGACCACAAGGTCAGTTTGAGCTGAAAGGTTGGTGGTTCAAACCCACCAGCTGCTTCTATACCTATCTATGGTGGTGGTGGTGGTGGCTGTGTGCCGTGGAGTCGGTTCTGACTCATTCTGACTCATAGAGACCCTGTACAGGGTTTCTGAGGCTGTATATCTTTCCGGGAGCAGAAAGCCTCATCTTTCTCCCACAGAACAACTGGTAGTTTCGAACTGCTGACCTTGCAGTTCGCAGGCCAATTTGTAACCACTACGCTACCAGAGCTCTTTATACCTATCTATAGGAACTCAATACCAGGTCACTATATGTCGGAAATGGAATCAACAGCACTTAACAACCACAAACAGACCAAGAAAGATAAATTACTGGTCATGTTTGTTCACCATAGTTGCTGGCAGAGCTGGGACTAGATTCTCATTCTTGCATGCTTTCCAATATATCCAAGCCTAGGCTTTTTCTGTGTTCCAAGTCCTTAGAATAGGTAAAAGAAAGAGAAGATGCCAGTTATTGTGAGTTCAGGATCACCTATGCATGTGCCAGATTCTTGCCCCTGATTTTCTTCACAACCCATCTGCTTCACAAAAAAGGATATGAAATTGCATTGGATCACATTAGCTTCTAGAGTTCACAAACCTTGTCTGATATTCTATCTCCTTAGCTCCCCAAAGGCTTAGTGGGTGAACTTAAGAAGGGGTTGTCTTTCCCAGACACCTTGGAGAAAGGATGTCTGGCTGTATGTGAATGATTGGAATAAATAGAGTATAATGACTATGAATATATATTACTGGCCTGGTCACTCAAGGATTTAAATTTATACTTCCTTAATAAATCAAGACAGTTCTTGCTGCCTGTTAGTACAAGTCAAAATAAAACCTAAAATTGGCCAGCTAGCTAACAATGAGTTTACACATCTGCTAAGAAAAGCAGTTAATGTGTTTTAAGAGACAAGAGGTCAGGATATTTTTGTTGAAATTTAGACAATTCTTTCACTACATAGGCATTTTTCTTTTGAGTTGGGACATGTAGGAAATATTTACTCCAGAGATACTCTGTCAAGCACAGAGTGCATTTAAGAATGTTACATAATAAGGTTAGTAAGTGCAGTCAAGTAGGTTCCAAGTCATAGAGATCCTACATGGAGTTTCTGAGGAGTTACTGGTGGGTTTGAACCACTGACCTTGGGATTAGCAGTCTGCTGCGTATCCTATAGCACCACACCAAGTTGTTGTAGCTACATGCCATCAGATTGGTTCTGATTCACAGTGATCTTATGAACAACAGAGCAAAACATTGCCTGGTCACATGCCAGCCTCACAGCTGTTGCTGTCTTTTTCACCGACTATCCACTTTACCAAACATGATGTCCTTCTCCAGGGACTGGTTCCTCCTGATAACATGTCCAAATTATGAGAGACATCATCTGGGCTTCTAAGGATCATTCTGGCTGCACTTCTAATACAGATTTGTTTATTCTTATGGCAGTTCAGGTACTTTCTGTATTCTTCTCCAACACCATAATTCACATGCTTCAATTCTTCTATGGTATTACTAATTCATTTCAACTTTTACATGCATATGAGACTATTGGAAATACCGTGGCTTGAGCCAAGCACACCTTAGTCCTCAGGCTGGTATCTTGGCTCTTTACACTAGAAAGAGGTCTTGTGCAAGATTGAGCCTCATAAAAGGATAAAATATTCTCTATGCCTAATTTTATTGTTCCTGTTCTCTCTAGGGAGAAAGAGATAATGAAGGATATGATACATCTCTTACTTATGATCATTCTTTCATTTATTTGTTTTGTTTTTTTAAAAAACTGACTAAATGTTAAAATATGCTATACATTCATTCCACCACCTATCTATGTGTCTGTCATACTGTGATTACTTTCGCGTTACTATATGCTGGAAGTTATACCACTGGTATTTCAAATACCAGCAAGGTCACCCATGCAAGAAAGGAAAATATGTAATCAGTGAAAACTTTACGACATATCACCAGTATATATTGTCTGAAATAGTGCCAGAGGAAGAGCACCTCAGGTTACAAAGAACTCAAAACACACAGTGACTCCAATAGTGTCCTTAAGCATACCAGTGATTCTGTAGATGACACAAACAAGGCAATATTTCTTTCTCATGAAGTTGCCATGAATTGGAGCCAACTTGCCAACAACTACCAACAACATAATACACATAAATAACAGGTAGTCAGGATCCTGATCACCTGGTTTCACCCAGTCTTTTCCTCCATGTTAGTTAGAGACCCAGTCACACTCACTATAATATATACACACACACACACACACACACACACACACACACACACACACGGAGCGGCAGTGAGAACTTGGAGTGGCAAGATTCGGAGTCCTGGTGTGGTGCTGTGGATTAATGCGCCAGACTCCAAGGCTGTTTAACTGCAAGGAGTGGAAAGTCTCATCTCTCTCACACTGAGGGCCAGGTGGATTCGAGCTGCTGACTGCGGGGTTCGCAGCCAGATTTTTAACCACTACACTACCAGGCCTTGCTCCTTCAAGATGGTGGATCAGGTAGATGTGTAATGAGGAGCTCCGACAATAACAACACAGAATACTGGGACAGGAGGTCTCACGAGATAGTGTTGAGACTCTGAAACAAATACAAAGGTATGTTTGGAAGATCAGAGGTTTTACAGCTGGGGGATTTGCAGGAGAATCCAGAAATCCATTGTTTTATGGATCAAGCACTCAGCTGTTCCCAGGGCTGCCATCTTGGGAGAGAATATCTTGATTGTATCAGGATTGATAGTATTAGGAGAGAACATCTTGATTGTATCTTGATTATATCATGATTGTATCAAGATTAACATAGAAATTTAAAGTGACAATATCAACATAAAACCAAACAGCCACCACTTGTCTGTCTGTTGTGCTGTGGTGGTTGAGTTGCTGTGATTCTGAGGGCTCTGCCACTGGTATTTTAAATAACCAGCAGGGTCACC
>NW_006408528.1:13927514-13929032 GCF_000296735.1 Chrysochloris asiatica | reverse complement strand
ATATATATATATTTGATGCCAATCTGTGTGGCATCAAATGTGATCCAATTTGTAACATGTGCTCAGGACCCTGGTTCAGTACCTATAGTAGTGCTCCAACTCAGATTTGCTTTTCACTCAAACATGAAGTTAATAACTGAGAGTGAACAGATCGTTCCAATTTACAGGCATTGTTATACTGCTGTAAGAAGAACATCTGCCAGCGTTGATAATCAGTTTAGAGGATTGAGAGAGTTAATCACTAAAGTACTCATTTTCAGAGTTATATTTAGCAGAAAGTACTAGACTTCGACCTTTCAAGTGTAAAGACAGCTTTTTTTTTTTTTTTTTTGCAAAATCCGTGCTGTTCTTATGATATTATCTAAATCTCAGGTTAGTTAAACCTTTCTAGGTATGTGGTAGGTGTCATTTAGTTGGTTCTGACTCATAGCAACCCTCTTCACAACTGAATGAAACACTGCCCAGCTGCATCATCCTTACAATTGCTATTATGTTTGAGTACATTATTGCTGTCACTGTGTCAGTCCATCTCTTTGAGGGTCTTCCTCTTTTTTGCTGACCTTCCACTTTACTAAGCATGATGTCCTTCTCTAGGGATTGGTGTTTCCTGAGAACATGTCTAAAGTACAAGAGACCAAGTCTCATCATCCTGGCTCCTAAAGAGCATTCTCACTGTACTTCTTTCAAGAAAGATTTGTTTTCTCTCCTGGAAGTCCATGTTACTTTCAATATTCTTCGCCAACACCATAATTCAAATGCATCAATTCTTCTATGGTCTTTCTTATTCATTAAACTAAGCTAGTTATTTACCAAAGTGTTCCATAAATCCTCCAAATATTCTTTTGAGCTATGGTGTTGGAGAAGAATGTTAAAAGTACCATGGACTGCCAAAAGAATGAACCAATCTGTGTGGCATCAAATGTGATCCAATTTGTGATAAGCCTGCTAGCTGGAGAAAAATCAAAAACACAAATACTACCAATGGAACAGAAAAATATTGATCAGAAAATAGTTACTTTTATAGAGATGAACTATTATAAACACAATAGGAGATAAAAAGGATGAGTTTGTTTGCTGCTACATCCCCAGGCAATTAAAAAAGTGTTTGGCCCTCAGGGAGGTACACACTCCTTAGAACTATCAACCATGTGAGGCCTAAAGGGAAGCATTTGACCAGGGAGAAATCTCAGAAGACAAGAAAGCAGGAAAAGGTAAATGGAAAAAAAAAAACAAGGAGAACGTGGGAAAAGTGTCGTTACAGTTTGGAGATTCAATTGCAATTAAGTCATGAAATAAAACATGTTATGACTTGTTGAATGGAAAACGAATTTGCTATGAAACTTTCAACCAAATCACAATAAAAAGTTTTTTGTTTTTTTTAAATATGTGACTGATGATTAGTGCTGTTACATGCCATTGTGTCTGTTCCAACTTTTAGGAATCCCACGCACAACATAATCAAACACTGCCTGGTTCCATGCCATTCTCACAATTGTTGTTACGTTTGAACCCATTACT
>NW_006408528.1:13921407-13926145 GCF_000296735.1 Chrysochloris asiatica | reverse complement strand
TATTTGGTGGATAAAGAAATCCTCTGTCAGCTGCTATCCTTTTGTAAGCCCAAGCAAAAAGACAGAAAAACATAGATGCCATAGTGATAGAGGCATTACATGGAAGTACTCAGCAGTGTGCATTATATCATAAATGATCAAAAATGATAGGCACTCTCTTGTTTAGTCTTCATTACAGCACTGCTAATTTCTATTTTCATGTCACCTGCCTGAGTGCTCTGGAGTTTAGTCCTTTGTCCTGATTCTTATGATTCCTGTACATTCTCTTGGCTCTCCTGCAAACTCTGGTTTCCCCTCTAGTGTCCAGTTGGCCTACTTAAATGAAAGTCTAACAACCATCTGAACCTAGAATTCCTCCTGCTCAGACTTCCTGATATCAGAAAATAGCTGAAGCCATTGGAGTCATCTTGATATATTGCCTCTACTTTCAAGATATAGGTAAAATCTCACCAGCTGTCCCTACCTCTTTTTACCCTGATATTATCCACTATCATATCTCACTTCAATTACTGAAATTGTCTTTTTTGTTTCTACCATTGTGCCCTACAGGATAACCTCAACATAGCTGTCAGAGTCCTACTAAAACATATGCTATATAATGTTACTCTATTACTCAAAACCTTGAGAGATTTCCTAAGTTACTGAGAGTAAAATCAAAGTCTATGTAATGGCCTGCAAGACCCCATGAGCAGTGATATTGCATACTACTCTTTGCTCATATTCACTTGGCTCCTTGTATTCATACTGGTTCCCTTCTTCCTTTGTACTTGCAATAATCTAGAATGATCTTCCCTTAGTATCTACATTCTTTACTCTCTCATTTCCCTCAGCATTCTATCAAATAACATGAAGATATCTGTTCCAAAGGTGGTTAAGGGAGCAACTACTTGCTGGGAAATGGGAGTTAAACACCATAGTTTATGAGGCAGTTTCTTGGAAACAAAACAAAATATCTTTTATGCTTACATTGAGAATTCTAAAAATAGAAAACACTACAAAAAGAAAATAGGCAGTTGGTTCTGTTGACTAAAATTAAAACCAGTAGCTCTCCTAATGTTGCTCTTAACCCTTCCTATTCCCCTTCCTTGCTTTATTTTTCTCCTTAGCAATGATCATAATCAGATACTCCTCTGCTCTGTATTTGACTTTTGTATACTGTTTATTGATGGAGTCTTGGGGGTGCACTGGTTAGGTACCTGGCTGTTAATACAAAGGATGATGGTTGGAGCCACCAGTCACTTTGTGGGAGAAAAGACCTGGTGATCGGCTCCCATATAAAGGCTACTCTGTCCTAGAGGGTCTCTTTGACTCAGAATTGACTTTACAGCCCACAGTAACAATGACATCTTATTTAATGTCTGCCTCTTCCACTGAACAGTAAGCTTCTTGAAAGCAGTCTTTTTTTAAAATCTATATAATTTCAAAGAAAAGTTATCCAACAGAATGCAAAGATTTTGGTGAAAATAATTCCAACATAGTTGCAGTAGTACATCAATAGGGAGCTGTCAGAAATCCAAGCCAGAATCAGAAAAGGACATGGAATGACAGCTATCAGTGCCGACGTCAGATGGAGCTTGGCTGAAAGAAATGAATACCAGAAATCTGTTTACGTGTGTTTTATTGACTGAGCAAAGGCATTCAACTGTGTGGATCATAGCAAACTATGGATAACATTGCAAAGAATGGGAATTTCAGAACACTTAATTGTGTTCATGCGGAAACAGTACGTAAATCAAGCAGAAATAAAAAAACATAGATTTAAGCAAAACAAGGGGATATTTAATGGCGTAAAATCAGAAAACTTATCCATCAAAGTTGTATCCATTACCATACTTACTCAATCTGTATACTGAGCAAATAATCTGAGAAACTGGACTATATGAAGAATAATACAGCATCACCATTGGAGAAAGGCTCATTAATAACCTGTGACATACAAATGGACAAACTTGCTTGCTGATAGGGAAGAGGACTTGAAACATTTACTTATAAGAAGAACTTAATGATGAAGATAGAAGACTACAGCATTCAGTATAGATTAAAACTTAGTGTAAAGAAAACAAAGATCCTCACAACTGGACAAATAGACAATATAATGACAAACTTAGAAAATATTGAAGTTTTCAAGAATTTCATTTCACTTGGATCCACAAGCAATGCTCATGGAAACAGCAGCCAAGGGACCAAATAGCGCATTGCATTGGGAAATCTAGGACAAAAAAATTTATCTTTAAAGTGTTAAAGAGAAAGGTGTCACTTTGAGGACTCAGGGGCACCCTGACCCAAGCCATAGCTTTTTCTTTTTCTTTTTTTTTAAGTTTTCGTTGTGAATTGGGTGATAGTTTACATGAGAGAACATCAGTTTTACACTCATCCTATCGTATTTTGTTTCACTGCAATGATTACAATTCCCTCATTCATCATCATTCAACAGCATTTGCTTCCATTCCCTCTGTTTTTTCTTTCTTTCTTTTTGATGTACACCAAAGCACTCTGGAATATATAACCATTTAAACAATCAAAGTGCACATTCTGCAAGCCCGCCTCCTGGCCATCAGCACACAATCCCTCTCCCTCCCTGAGTCCAGGGTCCCCACCTGCTCCATGTCTCCCTGTCATCATCTCTGCCTCCATCTGTGGCATCACTGCTTCTCTGGGTAAGGTCCGCTCTTCTCCCTTGATGGTCCTAGAATCCTCTGCTCCTCGACTGCAAGATCAACCATTCCCCTCCTTTTGTTACAAAACATCTACCTTTACACTTGCAACACTCACAATCAGTCCTGATATCAATTATTCACTATTGAACCACAAGAGTCTTATCCCCATGTCCTTTCACCAGCCCCATCCAGACAGGTTGGAAACCACTCAGTGGAGATTCTACTTTCCCCCTACCCTCTGAAACTAGGCTCCCTCTTAAAAGCTTGTAAGTCAGTCACTTCATGCCTTTGTAGTCCCCCTATTTTGAGTAGCCAATGTCTAAGTTGCCCATCCCTGTCAACTCTGTGTACCAAGGGGGTGAGAATGATCCTTGCTGTAAAGATTCTTTCCCTCTTTTGAGCTACTAAATCCATAAGCACAGGTCAAGTTCATCAAATTGTAGCAGATTACTCTTTTTTTCCTCTTCTTTCTTCCTCTAATTGAGTTCTGATCATCCAGCCAGGTCAAATGGGTGTTATCTGCAAGTATGGGTGTTCTTGTGCCTCTCCCCTCACTTCATATAAGTTGGATGCTTCACTCTCCACTCTAGTCCTCTGTGGCCATGTCCCTGTCTCTGGATTCAGGAGTCCCCAGGTCTCAATCCGGGTGGACATGAGTCTGTTGAACATGGACAGATTTAGCTCACAACTTCATTGCTGTTTTTCCCCCACATCCCCTTATTGGTAGGCCAACATGGTCACCAGCAAGACCATATGCCTGCTCATGTATTCCCCTTGAGTCTTAGCCTTGTAAGGGGGTTTGCCCTGAGGGAATCTAACTGCTTGCCCTGACGGCTCCCCAGTGAACAACTTGCTTGTTCTTGTAGTAGTCAATCAGACTGCCATTATTGTTTTTAATCTTTCCTGCTAGTCTTTCTTTCAAGAAGTATCTTCTGTTCTTCTAGCAGCTCCAGGCTGGTCTACTTGTCCTTTCAAGTGCAAATTTCCCACCTCAGAAATTCTGGATGGAGATCTGGCTTCCACCTATAGTTTGATGCAATGCAAAGGCTCTGTAGGAAGCCTCCTTCCTGGACAAGTTCTAGCCCCATTTTAGATATTCCAATAAATTATAGGCTAAAGATGGACTTACAAACTTTCTGCCACAGCATTTTCAATCACCGCATACACGTGGGAAAGCTGGACAATGAATAGAGAAGAATTAATGCATTTCAGTTGTGTTGTTAGGGAAGAATATTGAAAGTACCAATATTGGACTGTCAGAAGAACAAAAAAGAACAAAGAAGTACAGCCAGAATGTTCTTTAGAAGCAAGGATGACAAGATTTTGTGTCACATAGTTTGGACATATTTCAGAAGGGACCAGTCCCAAGAAAAGTATAACATTCTTGGTAAAATGGTGGTTCAGTGTAAAAGAGGAAGACCCCAATGAGATGGACTGATGCAGTGGCTCAGCAATGGACTCAAACATAGCAAGAATTATGAGGATGGCACAGGGCGGGGCATTGCTTCACTCTGGGGGACATAGGGTTGCTATGACTTGTAACTGACTTGGCAACACCTAACAACAACCACAACAAGAATTTTCTTTATTTTGTTGTTGCTAGTTTGACTCTACACAGTAAAACGTGTACCAATTCAACAGTTTCTACACGTACCATTTAGCGGTACTGAATCCGTTCTGAATTGCTTCTCCCCCATTAACATAAATTCACTGTCCCCTAAGTTTTCTATCTAATCTTTTGAGACACTATTGTCAATTTTATTGCATATAAATAGTTTTTTTTAAGGGCATAATACTCAAGGCAGACATTCTAAACTAGCCAAGTTAAACTATTGTTTAGTTTTAAGAAGACTTTTTATTAAATGCCATATCCAATTCATAGCAATCCTGTATAGGGTTTTTGAAGATTGACTGGTAGGCTTTTACTGCCGACCTTGTGGTTAGCAGTCCAGTGTGTCATATTGTGCCAGGCCAGGACTTTCACGTTTAAAAATTATCTCAAGGCATAATTGACTAATTGCCTCCTTGAACAACTGCCTCATTTGCCTTAACACCAAAAGAACTCTATAGTACTTGGTTAC
>NW_006408528.1:13900923-13920498 GCF_000296735.1 Chrysochloris asiatica | reverse complement strand
CAACTATCAACACTCATGGAAGCAGCAGTCAAGAGATCAAATGATGTATTGCATTAGGCAAATTTGCTGCACAAGACCTTTTAAAAGTGTTGAAGAGCAAAGACGTCAGCTTGATGACTAAGGTGTGCATGAACCAACCCATGGTGTTTTCAATAACCTCATATGCATGTGAAAACTGGACAGTGAATAAGGAAGGCCATAGAAGAATTGATGCCTTTGAGTTATGGTGTTGGAGGAAAATATTGAAAGTGCCATGGGCTTCCAAAAAAAACCAATAGATCAGTTTTGGAAGAAGTGCAGCCAGAGTCCTCTTAGAGGCCAAGATAGCCAAACTTCATCTCTCATACTTTGGACATATTGTCAAGAGGGAGCAGTTGCTGGAAAAGGATATCCTGTTTGGTAAGCTGCAGGGTCAGAGAAAAGGAGGAAGACCCCCAACAAGATGGATTATCCAAGTGGCAGCATTGATGGACTCAAGCATGGCAACAATAGTGAGGTTGGCCCAGGATCGGGCAGTGTTTCATTCTGCTGTGCATAAGGTCGCTATGAGTCGGTACTGACTTGATGGCACCTAACAACAACAACAGGGTTGCAGAGAGCTACTGGTGGGTTTGAAATTTTGATTACCATTCTAGTGCTTATTTATCCCATAGCACTGCACTAGGGCCCCAGGAAAATATTAGCTGCTATCATTTTTTAGTCACAAGTAGAATGCCAGAAAAAAAGTAATAGTAAGGGGTTAGCAAGCTTATATCCATATGACTGTATGTTTATTGTGAATAATACAGTAAATGTGTATCTGAATACCAATAAATCAAATAATATTTAACACGTGCTTGCAACATTGTTCTTTCAAAAAATCTGGGATTCTTGGTATGATCAGTGTGTTTAGCTGCTAACCAAAAGTCCACCCACCGGCACCTTATAAGAAAGAGCTGATGATCTATATTTGAAATTGAAAAAACCTATGGGACACTGTTCTACTCTGATATACATAGGGTCTTTATGAGTTGGAATTGACTCAACACCAATTGGTTTTAACTTTAGAAGAACCAACTCCAAAACCCATTCCCAAAAAGTCATTGATTAAGTTATAACTCATAGTGACTGTGTAAGGCAGAGTAGATCTGGCGCATAAGGTTTCCAAGACTGAAAATCTTTATGGAAGCAGATTACTGCATCTTTCTCTCATGGAGTGCCTGGTAGGTTCCGATGACTGACCTTTCAGTTATCAGTTAAATGCTTTAACCCCTGTGTCATCTGAGCTCCCTAACTGTTGCTGTCAAGTCAGTTCCAACTCATAGTGACTGGAGCAGAAAACTTTATTTTACGCCTGCAAAGCGACTGTCAGGCTTCAACTATAGATTTTGGGGTTCGCAGAGCAGTGCTTATCATACAAAGCCACTGTGCTCCTTAACTTTAGACTTGCTATTGTTGTGGTTATGTTCCATTGAGTCGGTACCAACTCATAGTGACTCTATACACAACAGAACAAAACACTGCCCAGTCCTGGGCCAACCTCACAATTGTTGCCACACTTAAGCCCATCAATGCTGCCACTTGGCTAATCCATCTAGTTGGAGGTCTTCCTCTTTTTCTCTGACCCTCCACCTTACCAAACATGACAACCTTCTCCAGCAACTGGTCCCTCCTGACAATGTGTCTGAAGTATGAGAGATGAAGTTTGGCCATCCTGACCCCCAAGGAGCACTCTGGCTGCACTTCTTCCAACACAGATCTATTGGTTCTATGCGCAGCGTAGGGCACTTTCAATATTCTCCTCCAACACCATAATTCAAAGGCATCAATTCTTCCATGGTCTTCCTTATTCACTGTCCAGCTTTCACATGCATATGATGTTACTGCAAATACCATGGCTTTGGTCATGTGCACCTTAATCCTCAAACTGACATCTTTGCTCTTCAATACTTTAAAAAGGTCTTGTGCAGCAGATTTACCTAAAGCAATACATCGTTTGATTTCTTGACTGCTGCTTCCATGAATGTTGATGGTTGTTCCAAGAAGAAGGAAGTTCCTTGACAACTTCAATTTTTCCCCATTGATAAAAATGATGTTTATTGGTCCAGTGGTGAGGATTTTTGTTTTCTTTACATTGAGATTAACCCATACTGAAGACTGTGGTTTTTGATGTTCATCAGTAAATGTTTTAAGTCCTCTTCACTTTCAGCAAGCAAGGTTGTATTATCTGCATATCTAAGGTTGTTAATATGTTTTTATTCATATAACCCACCTTCTCAGATTATTTGCTCAGTAAAAGTTGAATAAGTATGTTGAAAGAATAAATCCCTGTCACAAACCTCTCTTAATTTAAAACCATTCAGTGTTCCCATGTTCTGTTTGAACAACTGCCTCTTGGTCCATGTACAGATTCTTCATGAGCACAATGAAGTGTTCAAGAATACTCATACTTCACGGTGTTGTTCATAGCTTGTCATGATCCACACTTTCAAAACACTTTGCATAGTCAATAAAGCACAGGTAAACATTTTTCTGATATTCTCTGCTTTCAACCATGATCCATCAGACATCAGCAATGATATCCCTCATTCCATGGCCTCTTCTGAATCTGGTTTGAACCTCTGGAAGTTCTCTGTCAATGTATGCTTGCAGCTATTATTGTATTACCTTTAGTAAAGCTTTACTCATATGGGATATCAAAGAGATTGTCTGATGATTTCCACATTCCGTTGGGTCACCTCTTTTTTGAATGTGCACAAATACCAATCTCTTCCAATCAGTTGGCCAAATAGTCCATCTTATTCCTAAAATAAAGTAATAAGAAACCCATGGAAATTCTGAAAAGCATTAATGAAACACTGAAGCTATTCAGATATATCCTCCCAAAGGGTTTAGAAAAACACTAACACATGGTGTTGTTAAGAAAGTTCCCTACCCATCTTGGGCCCCCTTGACTCACTTGCATTGCTCCACATATCTGTCTTCCTCTTCTATACTTCCCCAATGGAAACCCACCCCTGACTGTTGTTTTGGGTTTTTTTTTATCTTCTCAAGAATTCTAGCCGATCCCTTAACTGTAGAACAGATACCATCATTGTTGGTCATATTACTGGTAAGGGTTCACTATGGTAATTAAGACCAGGGAAAATACAAGGCAACATGCTTTTCCTCCCCTTTCCTGGGGCTCTATGACAAGGAGTCTCAACCCCATCTGAACCAGAGTCTGTTTTTTCATAAGAAATATTTCATAGCGGGCCATTTAAAGCCCTCAATATTAAATTTGGATTTTATTATAAAGAATACAAAAAGAGAAGGGAATTAGAATGAATACAAGTGTTTCTTGGGTAACCTAATATAGTGGTCAGATACATTTTTTGTGTGTAGAATCACCAGGAACACACAGCAACTAATACAGACTGGTGCATATGTGTATATCATGCATGATTTTCTGAAAAGGTAAAAATTCTTGGTAAAGTCCTGATGTATTCCAAATATGATCTTCTCTTGATGTATAAAATTTGTGCACTGGGAAATTCAAATTAAGTTAAAGTTCAAATAATTATGAATAGGGTTCAGCCCACATGAATGTCTGACATGTTTGATAATATTATTGAATGTGGGACATTGTTATGCCAAAGAGTCCTGGGAAATGTAGATTATCTGATTACTCTCAATCATCATTACAAAAAGAAAAAAAAAAAAAAAACCTTAGTAAAAGCCATAAACAACCTGACACATTTTCAAGAGGTCCTCTAGGGGGCAGTATTGCTCCCATTGGCAGCGACTGCTCTTAAGAATGGGGTACAAGTCTGAGAAACTTTCTCCCCTTGACTTTTTTCTTCCTCTCTTTCCTGAACCTTAGATTCTCTGATGGTAATGCAGAGTAGAAGAAAAGGTAATAGGGCAAACATCTACTAAACTGGGATTAGCTGTTGTAACGGCTACTTTAGCCTCTTGGTCTATGGGTTTTCAGTTCTCCCCTGTATTCTGACAGGGGGCATGATATGGGGATGGTTAGTATTAAGGTCAATAATTTGACCTGGCCCCTCATAGAAATACCGATGGAGAGGTGGCCCTAACCACAGCAATTCTGAAAACTTAGAATGAAGGGCGGCTTTCTGTGTAATTAATTCCAATTCCAGTATATTTAAAAAAAAATAATAAATCCATTCCTGTTGCACTAGTTTGGAAGAAAAGAAAAACCATAGCTGAGAGAAGTGTGCTTGTGTGGAAAACAACCCAGTTCAGGGAACAAACACTGGTGTCTTACCTCGTGTTCTGCTACCTTCATTGTATGGTGCTGGATCATCTGGATATTGAGGATGTCATACCTGAATCCTCTTGATTGAACCCTTGACTTCAGTATAACTGAGCGCTTTGAATGTCCACCCAGTCAATAAACCCGGCCTTCTCTGGGTATCCTTGAGGGATGTGAGACTTCTGACTCCCACTCTGATTTTTTTTCCCCCCTCTGAGACCTGTGACATCAAATTTTGGCAAGCATTCCTTAATCCTCTAATACTACACTTGCATTAAATAAAGTGAGTTTTAATTTTATATATTATTAAGTACTATGAATCACAGCACGTCAGAGCTGAGAAAACATTTACTACTAAAGTGGGGTTAGCTAGGTAACATGTCCTGGTCTCTATGCCTGGTGAATATATATGGCATTGATTAAGTAGCTTCATCAGCAATTCCTGAATTTCTTCTGTATGCTGAATAATATGTACAATGATAGGCAATATTAAAGTCATAAATACTATGAAAAACATGGTCTCTCTTGTAAAAGCTTTTACAATTCATTGCATCATAGCTTGGGCTCCTAAGAAGCAGAGGCTAAGCTAGAAGTTCTTGCACAAATGACTTCTTGCAGAGACCTTAGAAAGAGTGAAAATCAGGATGGGGCAGGAAGAAAAGCTATCAAAGGTGTGGAGTATACCTTTCATGACCTTCATTTACTAATAGGGCACAACTCAAAACAGGGAGAAACAGCTGTAAGCATCCCTTAATAATTAAAACATAAAATGTACAAAGTATGAATCTAAGGAAGTTGGAAGTTATCCAAAATGAAATAGAATGCATAAACATCAATATCCTAGGCCTTCTTGTTGTTAAGTGCAGTCGAGTCAGTTTTGACTCATAACAACCCTGCATAGAGTTTCAAAGGAGCGGCTGGTGAGTTAAACTGCTGACCTTGTGGATCAAATAGACTTTGTGTTGAGTGCATTATCCCACAATGCCACACAAGAACTCCATCCTAGACATTAGTGAGCTGAAGTGGACTGTTTACCGGCCATTTTGAGTCTGACAATCAGATGGTTTACTATGCTGGGAATGACAAATTGAAGAGAAATGACATATTTCAAAATCTATCTTGACGTATAATGTTGTCTGTGGTAGGATAATATCCATACACTGACAAAGAATACCAGTTAGTACCACTATTATTCACATTTATGCACCAACTACTAAAGCAAGTGATGATAAAACTGAAGAATTCTACCAACTTCTTGAATCTGAAATTGACCAAACATGCAATCAAGATGTATTGATAATTACTGATAATTGGAATGTAAATGTTGGAGACAAAGAAGATGGATGAGTAGATGGAAAAGATGGTCTTGGTAATACAAGTGACGCTGAAGATCGTATGATAGAATTTTGCAAGACCAATGACTTCCTTACTGCAAATACTTTTTTTTTTTTCAAACATAAAAGACATAATACACAGGAACTTCACTAGGTGGAACACACAGAAATCAAAATGACTACATGTGTGGAAAGAGATAAAGGAAAACCTCCACATCATCAGCCAAACAAGGCCAGGGACAGACTGTAGAACAGAACATCAGTTTCTCTTATGGAAGTTCAGGCTGAAGCTGAAAAAATTAAAACAAGTCCACAACAGCCAAAATTTGACCTTGAACATATCCCACCTGAATTTAGAGATCACCTCAAGAACAGATGTGATACATTACACACCAATAACCAAAAACAAGAAGAGTTGGGGGATGACATCAAGACCACCGTACAGGAAGAAAGCAAAAGGCCATTAAGAAGAAAGAAAAGACAAAAATGAATATCAGTGGAGACTTTGAAACTGACTGTTCAGCGTAGAGATGCTAAAGCAAATAGAAGTAATGAGGAGGTAAAAAGCTGAAAAGAAAATTTCAAAAGGCAGCTTGAGAAGAAAAACTCAAATATTAAAATGAAATGTGCAAAGATCTGGAGTTAGAAAACCAAAAGGGAAGGACATGCTCAGCATTTCTCAAGCTGAAAGAACTGAGCAAAAAATTAAAGCCTCAACTTGCAATACTGAAGGATTCTTTCAGCAAACATTCAATGATGCAGAAAGCATCCAAAGAAGATGGAATGAATACACAGAGTCATCATGCCAAAAAGAAATGGTCGATGATCAGCTATTTCAAGAGGTAGTATATGATCAAGAGCCAATGGTACTGAAGGAAGAAGTACAATGTGAATGGAAGGCATTAATAAAGAATAAGGCTCCAGAATCTGATGAAATAAAAACTGAAATCTTTCAACAGACTGATGCAGCCCTGAAGGCACTCACTCATCTATGCCAAGAAATTTGGACGACAGCTACCTGGCCAGCCGATTGGAAGAGATCCATACATGTGCTCATTCCAGAGAGGTAACCCAACAGAATGTGGAAATCCTAGGACAATATCATTACTATCAAATGCAAGTAAAATTTTGTTAAAGATAACTAAAAAATGGCTGCAACAGTACATTGTCAGGGAACTGCCAGGGGTTCAAGCCAGATTCAAGCAAGGATGTGGATTGAGGGATATCATTTCTGATGTCACATGCATCTTGTCTGAAAGCAGTGAAAATCAGAAAGATGTTTACTTGTGACTTATTGACCGTGCAGAAGCTTTTGTCTGTGTTGATCTTGACAAGTTATGTACAACACTTAAGAAAATGGATGTTCCGGAACACTTAATTGTGCTCATAAGGAACCAAGTGGCTGTTGTTCAAACAGAACAAGGTTTTACATGGTTCAAAATCAGGAAAGGTATGTGTCAGGGTTATATGCTTTCACCAGATTTATTTAGTCTGTATGCTGATCCAGTAAGCCAAGAAACTGGGTTATATGAAGAAGAATGTGGTACCAGGATTGGAGCAAGGCTCATTAATAACCTGAGATATGTAGATGATGCGATCTTACTTGCTGAAAGTGAAGAGGACTTAAAATACTTACTGATGAAGAACAAAGACCACAGCCTTCGGTATGGATTGCACCTCAATGTAAAGAAAACAAAAATTCTCACCACTGGAGCAATATATAATATCATGATAAATGGAGAAAAGACTGAAGTTGTCAAAAACTTCATTTTGTTTGGATCTACCATCAACACTCATGGAAGTGGCAATCAAGAAATTAAAGGATGTATTATTGCATTAAGCAAATATGCTGCACAAGACCTCTTTAAAGTGTTCAAGAGCAAAGATGTCAGTTTGAGGTCTAAAGTGTGCTGGACCCAAGCCATGAGATTTTCAATAGCCTCATATAAATGTGAATGTTGGATGATGAATAAGAAAGACCACAGAAGAATTGATGAGTTATGTTGTTGAAGACTATTGAAGGTAACATGGACTGCCAGAAAAATAAACAAATCTGTGTTGGAAGAAGTATAACCAGAATGCACTATAGTAGACAAGATGGCCAGACATTTTCTCTAATATTTTGGACATCTTATCAGAAAGTACAAGTCCCTGAGGAAAGGCATCATAGTTGGTGAAGTGGAGGGACAGCAAAAAAGAGAAAGAACCCCAACAAGATTGATTGGCACCATGGCAACAACAATGGACTGTAGGGCAGTAGCAGTTGTGAGAAGGTGCTGGACCAGGTGGTGGTTCATTCTGTTGTACACAGGGTAGCTATGGATTGGAACTGACTTGACAGTACCTAACAACAACAAAGTGACAAACTCACAGTCTGAATAACACTATATCATGTATTCTAAGTGCTTACTTTACTCAAGAGACCATTAAATACTCCATCTACATTATTCGACTTAGTTCTCTCCAAGTAATTCACAAGGACCTATTCCCACTGAATGCAGACACAGAGGAGTTAAATAATTTGTTCAAGGCACATAACTAAACAGTTGCAATGAATGATGATTTAATTAGGAATAGTATGGTAGGGTTCTCTGAAGTCAAGTAAAATTTGAGGTCCAACCCTAGGTTTACCAAATCAGAGTCATTTGAGTGAAGCCCATAGTTTAACAAATTCTCTATTTAATATTTATGGACAAGGAATTGTCAGAGCTATTGCAGAGGGAGTGATAAGAAAAATTTTCTGAAGTAGAAAAAAGTAGTGCAAAGACGATGTCATAGATAAACATGACCAACAAAAATAGACATGTTTATGAATTGCTGAAGATTGCTTGAGAGGGTGAGAATAAAATTGATGATAGGTTCTCCAATACCAAATAATAATTACATAATTATTAATTTTACTGTTATTTCATTTCTAAAAACAAAGAAGACCACATCAAAATACAGGGTTGATAGGGAATGGCAAGTTAGACACTGGCTACCTAAAATGGGGGAGGGAGGCTATAAAGGCACGAAGTAATAGGCTTACAAGTTTTCAAAAGGGAGTTTAGTTTCAGAGTGTATGGGGGAAGGTATAATTTCCACTGAATAGTTTTCATTTTGTCTATATAGGTCTGGTGGAGGGATATGGGGATAAGATTCTTATGATTTAATAGTGAATATTTGTTATCATGACTAATTGCTACTGTCACAACTGTAAAGGTAGAAGTTTTATAACAAAAAGGGAGAGTAGTTAATCTTACAGTCCAGGAACAGAGGACCCTAGGACCATCAAGGGAGAAGAGCATGAGTTGAATGTGGAACCCAATCCAGAGAAGCAGCAACACTAGAGATGGAGGGAGAGATGAGGCAATGGAGAGATAGAGCAGCCGAGAACTCTAGACTCATGGAAAGAGAAAGGCTGTGTGCTGGTAGTCAGCAAGCAGACTTGAAGAATGTGCCCTTTGGTTGTTTAAATGATAACATATTCCTCTGAGTGTTTTTGTGTACATCCCAACAACAACAACAATAACAAACAAAGAAACCCCAGAGGGAATAGAAGCAAATACTATTGAATGATGAGGAGATTGTAATCATTGTAATGAAACGATGAGTATACAATCGATATTCTCTCATGTAAATTATCACTCAATTTACAATAAAAACTTAATAAATAAATAAATCTGACTTCCCTCCAAAATAAATACATAAAACAAAAATCATAAGAAACATAGGACTAGAGTACCCAGAAGTCTTTTTTTGCCTGAATGATGATCTTTGTAGTCATTTGACCCTATAAATATGCTACACTACCTTCTGGTATGGCTCTATAGGATAAGCACTGGATTGTAAACCTCATGGTTGGTGGTTCAAACCAATCAGCTAATCCTTGGAAACACTATACAGGGTGGCTATGAGCCAGAACTAATTTAACAACAACAACCTCTTTCCCAGAGGTGAACAGATGACTATAAAATGATATTTTCTCAAAAGCTTTAGAAATGAAGCCACAATACAAATACAAGGAATTAATCATTAATATTGTTTTAGCAGAGTAAATTTATGCAGATATGCAATAATGTTATATTGCTCTCTGAAATACTAAGTAACCTGAACATGCCTATTTTTATAAAAAGACTTCATTTTACCAAATGCTCTGAAAGGAATCACATTAGAGAGTCCCAGATAGACTGGGAGAAAATGTAGAACAAAATTCAAAATTATGGGGAAAAAAAGAGCAGGCTTACCAGTCTGAAAGAGACTGGATACAATGGCCCTCGGCCACCCTTCAGGTCTGAAAAGAAGTTCAGCCTCATGGTCCAATTTTTAGCCAAGCAGTAGATCATGAGGACAACAACGCCAGTAAGGGATGTTCACCATGGAATGGTCAATCTTTCAAAAGGGCAACACGTAGCTAAAAAAGTTGAGAAGGGATGGACATAGGAACCATAGGGAGGAAGCAAGATAACTCTTCTTGCATGGAGGGGATTGCAATCATTGAGATGAAACAAAGCATATGATTTGTTTAATGTAAAACTGATGATCCTGTCACTCAATTCATAATAAAAAGCTGAAAAATAAAGACAAACAACTTAATTTTAGAAATTGGACCCGAGATATAAAACGAAAAAAAAAGAATCAAAAAAGAGCAACTGCAGGCATGTTTCCATTTGGGTAAAATGAAATATTTGCTTGGCAAATTTGTTCAGGTATCATGGAATCCAACAACAATAATAACCGCCAACTGCTAAGCCACCTTTCTCATTGCCCACTGATCTAATTGAGGGCATAGGAAAGAGTCTATTCTAGTCAGACATTAGTGGATCAACTCAGACTGTTCCCTTTTATCTGTTACATTTGCTCATCCTTGATATCTAATTCATTGTGATTGTTGTTAAGTACTGTTGAGTCGGTTCCAACTCTTAGCAACCCTGCACAGGGTTTCCAAGGAGCAGCTGGTGGGTTTGAACTGCCAGTCTTGCGGTTCACAGTCCAGTGCAGACCCTACAATCCTACATGAAGAGTTCAATTCATTGTAATAGTTACATACAAAGTTCATGGGCTGTTTGTTCTAGAACATTTAAATAATACGTTAGTTTATTTCTGATTCGCAAAGTCCTTTGCTTATTATATTTCTATTCTCCTGTTTCACATGTCAGTATTATTTGAAATTTACTTATAATGGCATTTGTTTTATAAGGCTTCCCGTTAATACCAAGGAGCCCTATTCGTGCAGTGGTGAAGTACTCAGCTGCTAACCAAAGGTTGGTGGTTCAAATCCACTAGCCACTTTTGGGAGAAAGATGTAGCAATCTGCTTTCATAAATACTGCCCTGGAAACCTTATGGGCTAGTTATGCTCTATCCAATAAGGTCTGTATGAGTTGTTAGCTATTCAACAGCATCAGGTTTGGGTTGTTAATAGCAGATTAAATACTTTAAGGATTTAGGTGATTAACAGGCAGCCCTTAAAATGACCTCAAAATCATATAATTGGCATAGGTTATATATGTAGTGGAGAGCTTTGGGATTGGAAATAAATTTAAAGACCTCAATTTTTACATTGTTCTAAAGAGCAAGGGGGAAAAATGAGGATTTAAGATTGCATACTGATTAAACTAGCTCCTTCCAACAAACCTGTGGTCAGGTGCTTAGGAGCCAACACTTGGTTTAATCATCTTAGTAAAGATTATCGAGATAGTTTAAAATCCCAAAGCTAGTGTACAGTGCTAGGATGTTCAGAGAACATTCATGAGAAATCAGTTGTATTGTAGGAATTTTAAAACAAGGAAGCAATTCAGTAAGTCAAAAGTGAGGGGAAAGGTTTGCTAATCTTGCCATGAATCAAGTCCAACAGTTCAGATGTCTGAGTTAACCTTGTACCTTTTAAGCAGGTAAAAGATGCCAGTGGTCAATATTGAGGATCTAACGGAAAAGGACAAAATGAAGATGGAACTCAATCAGCTCCAGAAAGAAGTGATGCTGGAAAGACTGCTGGTAAATTACTGCTTTCTTTTGAATTTTACTTTATGTTAGAGACTGGAAATCTTAGATTAGGTAACAGTCATCGGGAAGTTCAATGCAGGAAAAAGAAATAGTTCAGATAAAAATTCGTTTGGATTAAGAATCAGATTAATCTCCGTTTCTAGTCTAAATCAAGTGGTCAGAAAACTATTACCTTCAGGCTAAACTCAGCCCTTAGCTTCTTTCTGGTTGACTATTAAACTAACAGTGTTCCAGATGTGTTCCAGGTGTGACACTGTAGGGTAAACTCTGGAATGTTAACCGTAAGGTCAGCAGTTCAAACCCACAAGCCACACCTTGGAAAACCTATACAAGGTCGCTATGAGTCCGAACCAACTCCACAGCACTTAACAACAACTTAACCATGTTTTTAAATTTTTGGTGGTGGTGGTGGTAATGTACCATGGAGTCAGTTCTGACTCATAGCCACCCTGCATAGGGTTTCTGAGGCTGTAAATCTTTATGGGAGCAAAGAGCCTCATCTTTGTCCTGTGGAACAGCTGGTAGTTTCGAACTGCTGAACTTGAGGTTAGCAGCCTGACCTAGTAACCATTATGCTACCAGAGTGCCTTTTATACATTTTTAAAGGGGTATTTTAAAAAAAGAAAGAAAAGACTATATGGCAAAGATCATATTTTAACTGAGCAATAAAAAATAAAGCAATGCAGCTAGGCATTTGGTGTTTACTTTTTGATAAGCTTCTTTTTACTTGATGAAAGACTTCAATAATGTTCTAATTCTTTTAGCAACTCCCTCATACTCATGAACAGAATGAAAGAGGACATTCTATTCTTCCTTTGCACATAAACACAGAACACACTGGTTCCTCCTAAAAATACCTAACAAATCTTGGAACTGGTTACCAGAGTTCTTTGCTATTTAGAAGGAGCAGAGACGACAAATAAATACAAATTCCCACTAGACAAATAGTGACTGGAGCTTGGGAAAATGTAGATATGGCTTTGTTGATGCTGTTGTTAAATGCCGTAAAGTCGGTTCTGACTCATAGCAACCCTGTATAGGGTTTCTAAGGAGCGGCTGGTGAATTTGAACAGCTGAGTTTGAGGTTCAAACTGACCTTGCAGTTCAGCACATTAACCCACAGCACCACACTAGGACTCCAGATCTGACTTTAAGTCTCTTCATACATTAAGAAAGTTCCTAGAACAAAAGCTCCTCTATAAATGAGAAAGGCACATTTCATAATTTAAAAAACAATTCCAGTATACCAGGCCAAAATGAAACAAGGATTTTGTATTGTTTCCATACTTTGTTAAAAACTTCTACTCCTAACCAAAATTGGGATTTTGGACTTTTTTGTATGTATACGCTTTACATACAGACTGAGGCAAAATCTTGTTTTGCTATAAAGATAAAATATCTATAAATACCAAAAGCCTAAAGCACACACACCCACAAAAAGTTAAACTCCTCATCTTTAAACTTCACGTGGTAGGGACCACAAACAAACTTTTAGAGTAAAGGAGACAAGTTTTTGTCTTCTTTTCTTGAAACATTGAGAAGTTACTTTAATGTTTACATACTCAGAATTGTTGTTTTTCATGGAAAGTGGGTTGTCTTCATGTTGTTTATTCACTGGTGGTAAATTTACCTTGGGATTTTTATTTTGGGTAAATATGACATCACCATCAATCAGTCTATTGGGTTCTTTTTCTCCATTACTCAACTGCCTCCATATTCTTGGAATTCAAACTGATTTTAATATTAGGTTGCAAAAGCTATAATTAAGGAAACTGAGTTACGTAATCAATGTGTACTGAACTCTGACAAAGGACTCAAAGTGAAATAAACCTGAGAAGAATGCAAAGCCCAGTAACAAACATTGTTATATTCATTCATTAGTCAAATCCACATTGCTTGATATGGAGTTAGAGGTTTTAGAAATCTAAGGAGAGTATCACTGATCCCAACTATCATATGAAAATGTGAATGATGATTGGATCTGGGATAAAACCAAGTCAGATCATCCAAACAACTTCATGGCAACATTAAATGAAGGTGGAGTGGTAAGATGGAAGCACAGTCCAGGGTGAAGATCTGTATTCTCCAGGGTGTGATTTTCAGCAAGTAGCCTTTCATGTCAATGCCTCATCAAAATAATTTTATAAACATGGCTTGTATATTTTTTTAAGGAGCTCTGGTAGCATAGTAGATTACCATTGGGATGCTCACCACAAGTTTAACAGTTCAAATCTATCAGCCACTCCACTGGAGAAAGATGAGGCTTTCTGCTCTCATAAAGATTTACAGTCTCAGAAAACCTATCCAATGTTGCTATGGATCAGAATTGACTCCACAGCATATAACCACCACCACCACCACCACCATATATTATTTTAGGCACTTTATTACTCTTAGCCACCTCAGATGCTAGTTATACATGGTAAAAAATAACTTCACCCTGATTCCTGAATTTACAGCCTCTGTCCCTAAAATATGCTGTTGTTGTTTTTGTTAAGTGTGGTGGCATGGGTTCCAACTCATAGTGGCCCTGTATAGGGTTTCCAAAGACCAACTGATGGCTTTGAACCATATACCTTGATGGCAACTGGGACAGTTGGGGAGGAATGTGATTCAAAATTACTGTATATTGAAAAATATGTATAAATCTAAACATTTTATTACCTGAAAGAGTAACCTGACCACTGTTTCCTTGGCCTAGTTGGAAATTATTTGTTCTGGTATGTATATAATGAATTTGCAAAGTTGAAAAGTAATCGACAATCTTACAGGTCTAACATAGATTCAAATTAGTTTACAGAAAACCATGAAGATGTAAAATATTAAAAGCAGTGAAATGGTTAAATAAGCTATGGAATGGCCAGTTAATGGACTGCCAAATTGATATGGTTGTGTGTTAATTCCATAAAAATATATATTAAGTAAACACAAAGAAAATTGGAAACAAGCATGAAAATTTGATTCCATGTCTGTGTTAGTCTCTGTGTGCAACATTTTTCTCACTAAAGGAGTGCTAAGTAGTTCGTTAATAGACCCTGATCCCATTAACATATAAACCTGTTTTTGTTTTGTTTTGTTTTACAAACTATTACTACAATAGGTAGATGGATAAAGAGAAAGTCTACAAACAAAATGAATGTTTCACTATCTCACCAGGGATCCTTGCTTTGAATGTACATATTCCCTGACAATGACCAGAGGGCATGAGATTAAAAAGATACAGTAAGGAAACATATTATAGTAACTAATTTCTTGGATTCTGCCATATTGTTGTTTTTTTTTAAATGTTTATTGTAAATTATGTGAGAGTTTACATGGGAGAACATTAGCTTTACATTCATCCTATTATATATTGTTTCATTGTCATGGTTACAATTCCCTCCATGCATCATCAGCCCACCAAAGGGTATACCCTGCAAGCCTGACCTCCGGTCATCAGCACACAGCCTCTATCCCTCTCTGGGTTTAGAGTCCCCAGCCACTCCATATCTCCACATCATCATCTCTGCCTCCATCTCTGGCATCACTGTTTCTCTGGGTAGGGTCCTGCACTCCGCTCTTCTCCCTTGATGGTCCCAGGGACCTTCGCTCCTGGACTGCAAGTCAATCACTCCCCTCCTTTTGCTACAAAACATCTACCTTTACATTTCCAACTGTCACAGTCAGTCCTGATAACAATTATTCACTATTATACCACAAGAGACCTATTCCCATCTCCTTTCATCAGCCCAGCCCAGAAAGATTGGGAGATTCTACCTTCCTCCATGCCCTCTGGATCTAGGCTCCCTCTTAGAGTTTATAAGCCAGTCATTTCTTGCCTTTGTAGGCCCCTCATTTTGGGTAACCAATGTCCAAGTTGCCCATCCCTGTCTATTCTGTGTATGGAGGGGGTGGGAGTGATTCTCACTGTAAAGATTTGTTCCCTCTTTTGAGCTACTGCATCCATAGGTGTGGGTCACATTCATCAACTTGTATCAGGTTACTCTTTTTTCCACTTCTTTTTTCTTCTAGTTGAGCTCTGATCATCCAGTCATTGAAGCCAGGTCAAGTGGGTATTATCTGCAAGTGTGGGTGTTCTTATGCACATGCCCTCCCTTCTTATCAGCTGGATGCTTCACTCTCCACTCTAGTCCTCTGTGGTTATGTCACTGACTCTGGGCCCAAGAGTCCCCAGATCTTGCCACACTGCTGGCCAACCAGGTCTCCACCCAGGCTCACAGGAGTCTATTGAACATTGCAGGGCTTTGCTCGCAGCTTCATTGCTGTTTTTCCCTCACTTCCCCTTATCGGTCGGTGATGAACGTGGTCACTAATCAGAGTGCATGTCTGCTCCTATATTCCCATTAAGTCTTAGTCTTGGCAGGGGATTTGCCCTGAGGGGACCTGACCACTTGCCTTGATGTGTCCTGGGCAAGCAACTTGCTTTTTCTTGTAATAGTCAGTCAGACTGCTATTATTGTTTTGTCTTTTTCCTGTCGGTCTTTCTTTCAAGAAGTATCCTCTGTTCTCCTAGCTGCTCCAGGCTGGTCTGCTTTTCCTTTCCAGTGGAAATTTTCCACCTCAGAAGATTCTGGGTGGGGTTCAGGATTCACCTATGGTCTTATGTAATGTAGAGGCTCCACAAGAAGCCACCTTCACTGGGCACTTTGTAACCCCATTTTAGGTATTCCAATCAGTTATGGGCAGAAGACGGACTTACAAACTTCTTATGGTGATAGTTCTGTCTATTCCTTTCTCTCCCTCTCAAGTGTCTATTTTATAATGGTGCGGCAGGGAAACCAAGATTCAAAAGACAGTCAAGCATCTTAACATTATTTCCCCCTTTCCCCATTCCAACCATGTCTCATTCCCTGTATTCCAGAACCCTGTTGTTCCAAGATTGTGCATATGTCATTATTTACCTCTGTCTCACTTAACCCATGCAAACCTGCCTAATTGTTTCCCATCTGCTTTGTTCTTCCATTCCCCTCCTCCTTCTTGTATATTGCCCCCCTCCCTAGCACCCAAATATCCTGTATATATTCCCTACCCTGTGCTCCACATTCCCCTCCCTAGCCTCACCCCACCCCCGACATCCTGTAATCAGCAGAGTCCCCCTCCCCTTTAGTATGGGTTCTTTTTCTTAGCCTTTTACAGTAGTGGTCCTATGCAGTATTTCTCCTTCTGTGACTGATTAATTTCACTAAGCATAATGTCCTCAAGGTTCATCCATGTTATGCAGTGGCTTGCAGCTTCCCTGTTATTCTTCAATGTAGCATAATAGTCCATTGTGTGTATGTATCACAGTCTGTTTATCCATTCTTCAGTTGATGAGCACTTAGGCTGTCTCCAACTTTTTGCTATTGTAAATAGTGCTGCTATGAACATTGGTGTTCATATATCTACTTGTGTTATGGCTCGCATTTCTTGTGGGTAAATACCAAGTAGAGGAATTTCTGGATCATAAGGTATTTCTATTTCCAACCTTCTGAGGAAGCGCCATATTGCTTTCCAGAGAGTTTAGACTGTTTTGCAATCCCACCAGCAATACAGGAAACTCCCAGTCTCTCCACATCTTCGCCAGCATTTATTGTCCTCTACTTTATTCATCTTTGCTATTTTTGCTGGTGTGAGATGATATCTCATTGTTGTTTTGATTTGCATCTCTCTAAAAGGAGCTCTGGTAGCATAGTGGTTTATGAATTGGGCTGCTAACCTCAGGGTCAGCAGTTTGAAGCTACCAGCTGCTCCGTGGGAGAAAGATGAGGCTTTCTGGTCATGTAAAGATTTACAGCCTTGGAAAACCTGTCAGGGTCACTATGAGTTGGAACTGACTCCATGGCACATAACAACAACAATGGCTAGTGATCATGAACATTTCTGCATGTTTGTTGGCTGCCTAGATCTCCTCTTTGGTGAAGTGTCTGTTCATGTCCTGTGCCCATTTTTTAATTGGATTATTTGTCTTTTTCTTGTAGAGGTGTTATACTTTCCTATATATTTTAGAAATGAGTCCCTTGTCTGATGTGTCATTGCAAAATTGTTTCCCATTCTGTGGGTTCTCTTTTTACTCTTTTGGTGAAGTGTTTTGATGCACATAAGTTTTTAATTTTTAGCATGTCCCAATCATCTATTTTGTCTACTTTTGTTTGTGTAGTTTTCAAAATGTTTGGTAGTCTGTGTATTCCCTGAATTGGTGCCCTCACATTTGTCCCTATTTTTTCACCGATGGCCTTCATAATTTTGGGATTCACATTTAGGTCTTTAAGCCATCCTGAGTTGGTTTTTGCATAAGGTGTGAGGTAAAGGTATTGTTTCAATCTTTTGCATATCACTTTCCAGTTCTGCCAGCACCATCTGTTGAAGACACTACCTCCTCCCCATGTGATATATTGAGGTACTTTGTCAAAAATCAGTTGGCTGTATGTGGATGGGTAAATTTCTGTATTCTCCATTCTGTTCTACTGATCAATGTATCTTTCATTGTACCAGTACCAAGCAGTTTTGACCACTGTAGCCATGTAGTAAAATTGAAGTCCGGGAGTCAGAGGTTTCCAACCTTATTCTTCTTCTTAAGCAGTGCTTTGCTTATCCTGAGTCTCTTTCCTTTCCATATAAAGTTTGTAATAGTTTTTTCCATCTCTTTGAATCTGCCATATTGTTTTAACTTAAAAGATTCAGCTCTTTCTCCTTTCCTTTAAGGTGTCCAGATGTTGTGAAGAAGTAAGAGATTATGTTGAAGAAAGATCTGGTGAAGATCCCTTAGTAAAGGGTATTCCAGAGGACAAAAATCCCTTCAAGGAGCTCAAAGGAGGTTGTATAATTTCATGAAAAGGTTTTGAATTATCTTGAGTTATAATCACAACACTAATTTGTTCTCACATGTAATACTTTAAAGCATGTACATGAATCTCTAAATTTATAAATACAAACTTTAAATAAACATTGGAATGTGATTATGCATAACTCTTTGTTTTTGTTATTTAACACAGTTTAAGACATGATTCCACCACACAAATGTCAGTTTGTCATACTGTGGTGGTTTGTAAGTTGCTGTGATTCTGGAAGCTATGCCACTGGTATTTTAAATACCAGCAGGGTCACCCACAGTGGACAGGTTTCTGAGGAGCTTCCAGATGAAGACAGACTAGGAAGAAGGAGTGACAAACTACTTCCAAAAATTTAGGCACTGAAAACCTTATGAATAGCAGAGAAACACTGTCAGATATAGTGCTGGAAAATGAGCCCCTCAGGTTGGAAGGCACTCAAAATGCCACTGGGGAAGAGCTGCATCCTCCTAGTAGAGTTGACTGTGATGATGTGAATTGAGTAAAGCCTGTGGGAGTAAAGCCCTCGGGACCTTCATTTGCTGATGGGGCACAACTCAAAATGAAGGAAAACAGCTGTAAACATCCATTAATAATCAGAACATGGAATGTACGAAGTATGAATCTAGGAAAATTAGAAGCTGTTAAAAATAAAATGGAACGCATAAACATTGATATCTTAGGCATTAGTAAGCAGAAATGGATTCGTATTAGCCATTTTGAATCCAGCAACAACATGGTTTACTAGGGCATAAATGACAAATTGAAGAGAAATGGTGTTGCATACATTGTCAAAAAAAAAAAAAAATCCAGATCAGTCATGAAGTACAATGCTGTCTGTGATAAGAATATACCCATGCACCTACAAGGAAGACCAGTTAATACAACTATTATTCAAATATGCACACCAACCACTAAAGACAATGGGGATGAAATAGAAGAATTTTACCAACTTCTTCAATCTGAAATTGATCAAACATGCAAAGGTTAGGAACAAAGAAGAAGGATCAGTAGTTGGAAAATATGGCCTCAGTGATAGAAATGATGCTGGAAATCACATGATAGAATTCTGTAAAACCAATGATTTATTCATTTCAAATACCTTTTTTAGACAGCATGAGGGATGTCTATACACATGGACCTTGCCAGATAGAATACATACAAATAAAATTGACTACATCTCTGGAAAGAGATGATGGAAAAGCTCCATATCA
>NW_006408528.1:13857283-13897778 GCF_000296735.1 Chrysochloris asiatica | reverse complement strand
AGCCAACCAGTGAGTTCGCAAAAACCAATGAACCCGGGACATCAGGAGGTCACTTCCTTTGGCCCTCAGGGTCCATGGCTCGCTATCCTGAGGAGGGCCCAGGAATTGGATTTTCTTCCATGTCACAGGGCCACAACGTCTCAGTACTTGCGTATGTCCCCAACACCAAGCCATGGTACTTTCAATAACTTCATATGCATGTGAAATCTGGACAGTGAATAAGGAGGATCGTAGAAGAATTAATGCTTTTATGGTGTTGGAGGATTAATCGTAGAAGAATTAATTAGTTATGGTGTTGGAGGATAGTATTGAAGGTGCCATGGGCTACCAAAAGAACCAACAGATCTGTGTTAGAAGAAGTGCAGCCAGAGTGCTCCTTGGAGACTTTGTCTCTCATACTTCTGACATATTGTCAGAAGGGGCCAGTTGCTGGAGAAGGATATCATGTTTGGTAAGGTACAGAGTCAGAGAAAAAGAGGAAGACCCCCAGCGAGATGGATTGACAAAGTTGTGGCATCAATGGGCTCAAGTGTGGCACGATAGTGAGGTTGGCCTAGGATCTGGCAGTGTTTCATTCTGCTGTGCTTAAGGTTGTTATGATTCAGTACCGACTCTATGGCACCTAATAACAACAACATGATTGGTAGCATGGTGGTGGTGGTGGTTATGTGCTATGGAGTCTGTTCCCACTCATAGCAACCCTGTACAGGGTTTCCTAAGCTGTAAATCTTTATGGGAGCAGAAAGCCTCCTCTTTCTCCTGCGGAACAGCTGGTAGTTTAGAACTGCTGACCTTGCAGTTAGCAGCCTGATTCATAGCGACTATGCTACCAGAGCTTCTTGATTGGTAGCTTAGTGGTTACAAATTGGGCTGCTAACCTCAAGGCTAGCAGTTCGAAACTACCAGCTGTTCTGTGGGACAAAGATGAGGCATTCTGTTTCCATAAAGATTTACACCCTTGGAAACCTTGTCCAGGGTCATTATGAGTCGGAACTGACTCCACGGCATACCACCACCACCACCACCACCACCAAGACTTAATTGGAGCCCTGGTGTAGCGCTGCAGTTAATGCTCTGGACAGCAAGGTCAGTGGTTCAAACTTACCAGCCACTCCTCGGAAACCCTAAACAAGGTCGCTATAAATTGTAACTGTCTGGACAACAATTAAGAACAACAATAATGCATAATTTGGAGTCCTGGTGTGTCATTGTAGGATAAGCAGTTGACTTACAAGGTCAGTTTGAACTGCAAGGTCAGCAGTTCAAACCCACCAGACGCCTTTTGAAAACCCTAAATAGGGTTACTATGAGTCAGAAATGACTTGACAGCATGGAACCAAAACAACTGCAAATAATTAGCAATATTGATTGACCCTTTCTTAAAAAGAATAATTTCTCTAATTCATGAATGAATCTGTTTTATTCTGAGTTGTCAGAATATAGTTCTTCGCTGCCCTTTCAACTTTCATAATGTACCACCCAGAAATTTCATGTTAGACTTTTATTTTTCCCAAACATTTTTTTTGGTTTGTTTACAGAATTAGTCTATTCTTTCTATAAACTGATGACCTAATTTGGCAGATCATGTGCTGCAAAGATTTTTTTTTTTTTAAATCCATTTCCCTTTCCTTTTCACCTCCCAGTCAATGGTAACAGCTTTTAACGTAATCTCTTTTGACAGTCCTACCCAATTCTACTTGTAACCAAGGGATGTGGCTTTTTCCCAGAAGGCCAACTGGATGAAGAGTTCAGTCTGTGGTCACAGAGCACAGTGAGTTTAACCAGCACCAGAACAAAGGTTATGAACACAGACATAGAAGTCCGAGAGTTCTGGCTTTGTCATTTAGTGCTTAGCTGGCTCCAGACAAGTTAGTCTTTCTAAATCTGTTTCTTCTACGTGGAATAAGGATAATAACTTTTTCTGGGGATGAATTATGAGTCTAACATAAATATGGCACTTAGTAAGTTGCCTGCCACATATTAAGAGATGAAAAAAAATGTTAACTAGGGTAAGAAACTAAACAAAAATTCCAGAATCCTTTAAGATACCTACTTTTTCCATCCATTTCCATGAAGACTTGAATTAGCATAATGCTTTTTCCGTAGCAGTGTGAAGGTAATAGTAATCTTCAGCATCATCCTTCAAAATGTTTTTTTCTTTTTCAACTTATTGAGTCTGCTTAAACCAAATTTGACTACCTTGGTGCTAAAGACTAAGAGAAAACTTGTCTTGGCTTCTAACGAATGAAAAATTTAACTATATAAAAGCTAAAGGTATTTATATTGTCAGTGTTTCCTTGTAACTATCCCACATTTACAGTGGATACAGCGACCTATGATAGCGTTGTGGTTACGAATCGGGCTGCTAACCTCAGGGTCAGCAGTTCGAAACTACCAGCTGTTCTGCGGGAGAAAGATGAGGCTTTCTGCTCCCATAAAGATTTACAGCCTCAGAAATCCTGTACAGGGTCACTATGAGTCAGAACCGACTCCATGGCATATCACCACCACCACCACAGGGATTACTAGGTTAAAGGGATGGATCAGTTATCAGCATACTTAAAAATGCTAATTAATCGTCATCCTTTAAAAATCAAGGTAAGAATAATCTATTACTTGATTTGGAAGATCAAATTCTAAAGCTCATACCATGTTTGACTCCTAACAAACACAGTGCCCTTCCACTCCATCCATAATAAATACTTTACAAATATCTGTTGAATCTTGTCCTACTCCTTTGTTTGGAATGGAGAAAATCAAGGTTCAGAGAAGTGAATTGACTAATGGCTTGGGGCTAGACATTCTGTCCCTGGATAACCATTTCACTGCATACCTTCATCAGCTATGCTTTGGCCATTAAAAGATTCCAGGGTAAACCACTGGTCGGTCTCCTTTTACTCAGAAGATGCTCTTTTCGTTTTATTTAAAATTACAAAGGCATTCTCTGTCCTTATTCTACATTTCCTGTCTCTTTTTTGCCACTCTGTTGATTTCCATTACATCCATCACTATCCAGCAGATATTTGACTTACAGAATAGATTATGGTCAGTGTCTAGAGGTTTGTTTGCTATATGCAATGCTATTTAATGAAGAGTTCCCAATATCTACCTGTTTCTTATTAAAATAATTGCCATGTTTGCTATGGCATATAATACCTATAGTAGCTGTTGTTGTCAAATGCCATTGAGTTGGTTTCAATCCATAGTGAACCTGTAAAGGATTTCCAAGGAGTGGCTGGTAAAGTTTGAACCACCGACCTTGCGGTTCAAACTGACCTGTGGTCCAGTACTTTATCCCACAGTACCACACCAGTCATAATCAATGTCTCTGGCTTTCATTTTACAAAATATAATTGGAGTTATATTTTGGAACCAGTTAAAGCTCTTACTCTTCTACTTTCTAGAACTTTGGACAAGTAACTTAACTTTTTTGAGCCTCAGTTTCAAGTATGAAATGAAGTATTATAAAAAACTTATAAACTTGGTTAGCACAGTGGTCAAACATTCAGCTAATAACCAAAAAGGTCAGCAGTTTGAACCCAACAGTTTCTCAAGAGGAGAAAAAACCTGGAAATTGGCTTCTTGAAACATTACAACCTATGAATCCCTATGGGGCAGTTCTACTCTGTCTTATAGGGTTGATGAGTCCAAATTGACTCAATGAGAATTGTTTTTGTTTTGGTTTGGTTTTTTAGAGATCCTTAGGTGGAGCATGGAGTCCTGGTATGGTGCTGTGGGTTAATGTGCTGAATTGCAATGTTGGTTTAGGCCACAAGGTCAATAGTTCAAGCTTACCAATTGCTCCTCAGAAACCCTATACAGGGTTGCTATGGGTTGGAACCAACTCAATGGCATTTAACAACAACAAGGAAGAAATGAAGTCCTCATATGGTGCTGTAGAATAAGCACTGGACATCTAACTGCAAAATTGGTTATTCAAACCCACCAGCCACTCCTTGGAAACTTTATACAATGCTGCTATGAGTTGCAATAACTGTAGCCTTCAGTATGCATTGTTTCTCAAGGTAAAGAAAACAAAAACCCTCATCACTGGACCAATAAACAACATTCTTATCAATAAAGAAAAGATTAAAATTGTCAAAGACTTCATTTTTCTTGAATCAACCATCAAAACTCCTGGAAGAAGCAGCCAAGAAATCAAATGACACATTGCATTCAACAAATCTGCTACACAATACCTTTTTAAAGGTTGAAGAGCAAAGATGTCAGCTTGAGGACTAAGGTGCACCTGACCCAAGCCATGGTATTTTCAATAACCTCATATGTATGCGAAAGTTGGACAGTGAACAAGAAAGATTGTAAAAGAATTAATGCATTTGAGTTATGGTGTTGGAGGAGAATATTGAAAGTGCCATGGGCTGTCAAAATAACCAACAGATCTGTGTTGGAAGAAGTGCAGCCAGAGTGCCCTTGGAGGCCAGGATGGCCAGACTTCGTCTCTCATACTTTGGACATAGTGTCAGGAGGGAACAGTCACTGGAGAGTGATATCATGGTTGGCAAGTTGGAGGGTCAGAGAAAAAGAGGAAGCCTCTAGCGAGATGGATTGGCCAAGCAGCAGCATCAATGGGTTCAAGTGTGGCAACAATTGTGAGGTTAGCCCAGGACAAAGCAATGTTTCATTCTGTTGTGCATAGGGTCGCTATGAGTTGGTACGGACTCAAGGGCACCTAACAACAAGTTGGAATTGACTCCACAGCTTTTATAAACAAATAGTAACAGCAAAGTGGTGCAAGCAAACAGTTTGCATTCAACTGGTAATTTACAAGTTGGTGGTTTGAATCTACCCAGTGGTACTACAGAAGAAAAAGCTGAGAAAACTGCTTTTCCAAAGAGCATTGCTATTTTTAAGTGCTGTTGAATCAATTCCTACTCAAGAGTATAGCCAAAAACAAAACAAAAAACCCTATAGAATAATTCTACCTTGTCACATATGGGTTTATCATGAGTTGGAATGGACTCGATATCAACAGGTTTGATTCTGGTTTGGTAGTTTGCTCACAGAGTCCTGGTGTGCTACTGTAGGGTAAGCACTGGACTGCTAACCACAAGGTCAATGATTCAAACCTACCAGCTGCTCCTTGGTTTCATATGAGTCAGAACCAACTTAATGGCACTGGACAATGACAACAACAATAACATCAAAGTTGGATCATACTGATCCTTCCCCCTGAAATGTCCCATTCCATTTCACTTAGGCTTTAAAAATCCTACTCCTCTTCTGAGGTCCACTGAAAGCTATCTTCTCTCTCCATCATCCATCCCCAAAGTATTTTGTAAAACGTTTAAGTTGTTGAAAGAATCCCTGGTGTCAATGTGGCTAAAACTATTGGCTGCTAATCAAAGGGTCAATGGTTTGAATCTATCAGCTGCTCATTGGGTAATCTGCTTCCATAAAGATTAAAGCTTGGAAACCCTATGGGACAGTTCTACTCTATCCAACAGGCTCACTTCTCATATGATGAGTCAAATTTGACTCAACAGCAATGGGCTTGTTTTTTTGTTTAAATTTTTTTCTCATGATTTTCTTTTCTCTTCTAATTAGCCTGGTAGGTTTAATCTCAGTGGCATATTTATTATAAATTCCTCAACCGGAAGCTACCATTCGGTCATCTGTTGTACCAAGTAATGAATTAACCCTATAATGTAATTGATTTATAAATATGAAAGGTAAGCACTGGATTGCTAACTGGAGTTCTTGTGTGGTACTGTAGGATAAGCTCTGGACTGTAGGGTCAGTTTGAATTGAAAGATGGGTGGTTCAAGCTCACCAGCCGCTCCTTGGAAACCCTATATAGAGTCTCTATGAGTCAGAATGTATTTGACGACACGTAACAACACTTAACTTAGCTAACTGGAAATAAAATCAGTGAAATACAGTGCTTAGGATATGTTTGTATGGGATAATTCAGAATTCCTAACTAATGATTGGCTTAAATAATGATTACATTATCAATGTTGTTGTAGTGTGACTTCAAGTTGGTTCCCATTCATGGAGACCCTGTATAAGTTATAGAGAGTAACCGGTAGATTTGAATTGCCAACCTTGCAGTTTAACAGTCCAGTGCTTATTCTACAGAGTCATATCAGAGCCCTAATGAACAATAGGGTTTTTAAAAATTTCCTTTTTACCTAAAAACACAGGTCATCAGCAGAATTTTGAATAAGAAAGAAATCATAGGAAGGAAATGTGGAGAAAGATGGTCCAGAAAGAAGGAAATGAAATCATGACTTTCCTATAGTTTATGTGGTTACAGCTGGCAGTGACTGTTTTTTCAGAAGCTGTTCGTTCAGGGACAGAGATTACTATGTGCAAAGGAATGAGGTAAGAATACAGGGGAGTAAAAACCACTGAAGCACAGCCTCAGCTTTTGGCTCTTCAGTGAAAGGCCCCTGATGGTCTTCATGGGAATGAGTTGTTCTACAAGTACCTTCTTAGTATTGTTGTTGTTAATAGGTGTCTTTGAATTGATCTAGGTTCACAGAGACCCCTGGGACCTATATGTGAGTTACTTACACTTTCAAGATTTTTTTGTACACATAGGTGGGTCTCAGTTTTAGCAAAGAGGAAAAAAAGCATTTGTTGTTATTTTAATTAATCTGATTTCAGTCAGATTTCAAAACAAAGGTAATATCATACTTCCTAAATTTCTTAAAAGGACATATTAATATGAGTAAAATAGTAAAGTGATTCATGAGAAGGAGCAATTATATGGGATGGCAATTAGAGTTTTATACGAATTAAATTGATAGAAGACATCATTTTGATAGCATAAATTGTTAGCCATTGTGACTTAATTATTTCCCTTTAGAAGAGAAATCACAAGTACATGCCACCTAAACCCACTGCCAAAATAATTCCATTCAGATTTATTGCAAGCCTTTAGGACAAAGTAGAGCTGGCTCCTTAGGGTCTGCGAGACTCTAAATCATTACAGGAGCAAACATCCCCATATTTCTCCCACAGAGTGCTTGGTGAATTTGAATCTCCAACCTTGTGGTTAACTGCCTGATTTTTAACCCACTGTGTCACCAGGGCTCCTTGTTGTAATTGTTATTGTATGCCATCAAGTTGGTTTCAATTCACAGTGACCTATAGATTTCCGAGAGTGGCTGGTGAATTTGAACTGCTGACTTTTCTGTTAACTAAGTTAAGTGTTGTCAAGTGTTATCAAGTCCTTTCTGACTCATACTGACCCCATATAGGGTTTCCAAGGAGCAGATGGTGAGTTTGAATTGCCGGTCAAACCGACCTTGCAGTCCAGTGCTTATCCTACAGCACTACACCAGAACTCCAGTTAATAATCCAGTGCTGATTTTTACCGTGCCACCCCAGGGCTCCTTAGTTACCATAAATTTTACTCTTTGTAAATTTTAGAAAAACAGAATTTGGGAGGTAGCCTCCTTATCATTAAGTGCCATCGAGTCATTCCAACCCACAGTGATCTTGTATAGGGTTTTCCAAGAAGCAGCTGATAAGCTTGAACCACCAACCTTGCAGTTGAAATGACTTCGCAGTCTGATGCATTAGCCCACAGCAACACAGCAGCAGGGAGCCTAGTTTATGTTTATTTAGGCCAAGAAAATGGAGCCAGAGAGAAAATGTGTTTTTCCAAAATAGGAGATAAAGTAAGACCATAACTTAGGTCTGTTTTGTTAGCATTATTAAGTCAACTCCAATATAACTATCTTACATTTTTTATAGACCTTTTCTCATATGGATTTTAAACATCATACCTAACATATCAGAAAAATAGTAAAAAAAAAATAGTTTACATATATCAAGGTATATATTTCATAAGGAGCTCTGGCATTGCAGTGGCTATGAGTTGGGCTGATAACCTCAAGGTCAGTAGTTCGAGACTACCAGCTGTTCCACAGGAGAAAGATGAGGTGTTCTGCTCTTGTAAAGATTTATAGCCTCAGAAACCCTATGCAGGGTCACTGTGAGTTGGACTTGACTCCCCAGAACATAACCACCAACATCATATTTCATAGCCATTAGGAGTCCTCGTGGGGTGCTGCAGGATAAGCATTGGACCATAAGGCTGGTTTGAACCACAAGTTTGGCAGTTCAAACTCACTAGTCTTTCCTCGAAACCCTATACAGGGTCAGTATGAGTCAGAACCAACTCAGCGGCACACAACAAGTCTTTTATACCTTAATAGTGAAAATACTCACATGGTTTTATTCTGATTAAGCAGAGTTCTTGAAAATATTTGTTGAAAGACAGTGGGCTAATGGAACTGATTTCTGGAATGGACATATCAAATTTCACTTAGTTAACTGGCTTATTTAACATAAATTAAATAATATTAACTTACATTGTTCTTGTTGTTAAGTACCGTCCAGTCGGTTCTGACTCACAGTGACTCTGTATGGACAGGGTTTTGAGACTTTAAACCTTCATGGGAGCAGAAAGTCTCATCTCTCCCCACCCCTCACCCCCCAGAACTCCTAATAGTTAATAACAAAAAATAGTACAATTAAATAATATTAATTAAAATAACTAAATAAAATTTGAACTCATTTAACTTAGGCCACATTTAAATCAACAACTATCATTCAATTATTTAAGCTATTTCTAACCAACTTCTTAAACGTAAGCAATGTTGTTGTTGTTAAGTGCTGTCGAGTTGATTCCAACCCATAGTGACCCTGTATAGGGTTTCCAAGGAGGAGCTGGTGAGCTTGAACCACTGATCTTGCAGTTCAAACGACTTTGCAGTCTGACGCATTAGCCCACAACGCCACAGGAAGACATAAAAAGACAGTTTTGGAGACAGATAATGGGATTTTGTCTTAGCATACTGCTTCTTAAAAGAAATTTCTGGCAGATAATCTAAGTTCTCTGAGCCTGGGAGACCCTGGAATGTGTGGTATTCCAAACAATGAAAACAAAACTTCTGATATTTTTCTTTGTGAAAGTGACTTCTCATATGCTGCCGTTGTTAAGTGCCATAGAGCCAGTTCCAACTCATAGCCACACATAGTTGTATAAGCTTTCCAAGGAGCAACAGGTGGGTTTGAACTGCTGATGTTGCAGTTAGCAATCAAGTGCTTATCCCACAGTGCCACACTGTACCCTAACTATCATATATGTTGTTGTTGTTATTATGTGCCGTGGAGTCGGTTCCAACTTACAGCGACCCTATACAGGGTTTCCAAGGCTGTAAATCTTTACGGGAGCAGAAAGCTTCATCTTTCTCCCATGGAACAGCTGGTAGTTTCGAACTGCTGACCTTAAGGTTCACAGCCCGATTCGTAACCACTACGCTACCAGAGCTCCTTAACTATCATATATAGTTACATAAATTCAATTGTATACACAATATACATACCTTAGCTAATCCTTCTTTCTCCCTTGTCCCTAGAGAACTTTAAATAGGAAACCAACACAACACCCAGAAAAATGTGTGTGTGAGTGTTGGCCAATAACAGAGCTGGAACCAGAAACTGTGACTACTCCAAGTTACTCATCTTTTCATTCAAATATCTTCATTCTGGAAAAGTTGGTGAAGCCTGGGATGAACCATGAAATAATACAAACTTATCATTACAAAATACAGAATAATGGATGATTATAGAAGTCCCCTAGGAATAAACAATTGGCATGCTATTACTAATCTAAAGAGAGCATTGTGGCAATATGGGGTAAGCACTAGACTGAGAACAATAAGGTTGGCAGTCCACGCCCACCAGTGGCTCTTTGGGAGAAAAATTAGGATTTTTTTGCTCCCATAAAGATTTACAGCCTCAGAAACCCTATGTAGGGACGCTATGAATCATAACCACTGACTCAGTAGTACATTTGTTGTTGCTAAGTGCCATCGAGTCGGGATCTGACTCATAGCAACCCTGTACAGGGTTTCCAAGGTGCAGCTGGTGAGTTAGAACTGCCTACCTTAACGGCCTACACAGACATTGCAGTTTACCGCATTAACTGGCAATACCACACCAGAAGTCCTCAATTGTACATAGTAACAACTAATCTAAAGGTTGGTGGTTTGAACCCACCTGGTAATGCATTGGATAAAAGGTCTGGCTATTTCCATAAAAATTACAACCAAAAAATCCTACAAAGCAGTTCTACTCCGTATCACATGTGGTCTCCATGACTCAGAATTGACTCGGTACAGTAGGTCTTTTTAAGGGCAAAAACTCACTGCCATGAGTCAATTTTGACCCACAGAGACCGGGTAGCACAAAGCAGAACTGCTCCTTAGGGTTTCTTGTACAAAATCTTTACAGGAGCAGGCAGTCTTGACAGTGTCATCTTTCTCCCTCAGAGCAGATGGTGGATTTGTGGTTGTTGGTGTAAAGTGCCACAGAGTTGGTTCTAACTCATAGTGACCCTGTATAGGTTTCTGAGGTGTAGCTGGTGGATTTGAACCAGCGACCTTGTGGTTAGCAGTCCACTTGCTTACCTACAGTGCCGTACCAAGTCCCTAGATGATGGATTGTTGCTGTGAAGTGCCCAGTCTGTTCCGACTGATAGTGATCCTACATAGGGTTTCCTGGGAACAGCTGCTGAGCTTGAACCGCAACTTTGTGGTTCAAATCGACCTTGCAGTTCATTCAGCACATTAACCCACAGTACCACACTAAGGACTCCAGATGGTGGCTATAGACAGTGAATTTGCTTAGTATTGGTTTCTCAGTCTTCAGAAAATAATATTCATTGTAAAGCCAGGGAAAATGACTGATTTGAGATGTTTACATACAATATACATAAAAACTTTCTAACCTTGTGGTTAGCAGTCCAGTGTTTACCCCACTATGCCACCAGGGCTCTTTTTAAAAGGGGAAGTATGAGTCCTGGTGTGGTGCTGTTGGTTAATGCACTGGACTGCAAAGTCAACTTGAAATGCAAGGTCAGCGGTTCAAGCTTACCCTCCTTGGAAACCCTATGCAGGGTTGCTATGGGTCGGCAGTGACTCTACAGCAATTAACAACATTCTGAAATATTTAGTTAATGCCTACATTTTCACCTGCATTTGATTTCACAAGCAGGACAGTATCTCTGGAGAGCAAGGAATATCTTACTAGGAAGTGTCTACATTCTAGTTTTGTTTTTCTTCTAGACTTTTTAATATCATTAACTTGGTCTTAATGTATAGCTGAAGGACAAATCAGTCATTGAGAAATTTTGGTGTCAAGTCAAATCTCTTGTGGAGTGGGTGGAGAACACACCTAAAGAAGGAATAGAATCTCGGCTAATGATGACACTTAACACCCTAACAAAACAAAACAATTCAGCAGTGCAAGTAATATTCAAAAACGGATTCTGCTTCCTCCCACCCCCCAAATTGTATAGACCTGCTTTAGACATGCAACAGACAGAATGGATACACATCATCAGCATCAAGCGGCACTGCGTAGCTCAGAGATTATTGCTTAGCTTTATTTTCCTCTTGGTATTTTTCTTAAGCTTCCACATTTGCTACACTAAATGCCTACATAACTGGGGGAAAGTTATATCCTGCATTTTTTTAAACTTTCCGGCCGGTCAAGAGCCGTTATTTCCTGCTGTGTGGTGGTGGTGGTGGTTCTGTGCCATGGAGTCTGTATTTCCCTCCTTTTATTTGCTTCACAAACAACACGAGGATGTGATTGATTTGTTGAAAAAAGAACAAAAAGTAAAACTTTTGTTGTCCCTCCAGGAAAGTAGGTTGGCGCAGCTCTAACACTCTGGGCCATAGCCCAGGCCTGTCCAGTGCAGGCGTGGCCACTTCTGGATCCAGAGCTGCCTGGGGCCAGCATCCCTGAGGGAGGGAGCCTAAAGCAGGAACCTTGTCTGAGTCCTACCCAAACTGAATCTTAAACCAGCTCCTTGGGGCAGGCCTCCTGGGCTTTGTAAACTGAGAGAAAGACCACAGGATTTACGCTCTCTGGAAGGACTGGCGCAAGGAAACATCACAGAGGAAGCTAGACTGCCCTGCGCCACAGTCACGTCCTGCGCAGGCCGACCAACGCGGGTGGGAGGCTCCGTAGTTATTTCGGGACACGCCGTCGTTTACAGAACTTGCTGTGGTTCCAGTTCCCTAGCCGTCCCTGGGCCCAGATCTTGGGGCGAAAATGCCTGCCCTGCACATTGAAGATTTGCCAGAGAAGGAAAAACTTAAGATGGAAGTTGAACAACTTCGCAAAGAGGTAAAGTTGCAGAGACAACAGGTAAGTTGCTAGTTCCAGAACCTCTCCTCTTTTGAAATGAACCAAGGTCAGCTTTTCCTTGTTTGTTACCAAAAAACAAATATGCTTTTCTCCTGCAGCTACTTTTAAATTAGGGGTTTTGCCAGGGCTGGAAACTGATATTTGATGTGAAGAAATCTTAGGAGTTAAGGGAGAGATCAAGGATCAGCTAAGTAATTTTAAATGGAATGTCTTAAGTTTGAGCAGCCAAGAATGGGGGAACCAGAAGAAATATCACACCTTTATTATTATTATTTATTATTAGATAGCTGGTTTTTAAAAACTCAGTTGTGATAGTGGCACAACGTGACCAGCGTAATGAATGTCACTAAATTGTACAGGTAAAATCATGTTGAAATTCCAAGTAGTTTCCTATATATATTCTTACCGCAATAATTAATAAACAAAAATTAAAACTCAGTTGTAAGGAAAAGGTCGTTATTTACTTCGTTTTATTTAAAATCTTTTTTATTATCTGAATGAATGATAATGAAATGCTTGTTAACCACATTTTAAAGTCTTAAAAAAAAAAAACTTTTAATTTCCTCAGTGTCTCCAAAGTGAAGTGCTAAGTACAATCCACTAGGTGTTTGGAACAAAACATTAACATTTCTATAGTTATTAATTTGTAAAGTAAGGTTCTTTATCATTTCTGGTTTCATTATGCTTTATAATTAAACATGCATAAAGTAATAAGAAGTTGGTATCTGTCCCTATTTATAAGTAAATCGTTATATATATACATATTCAGAGGCCCACATGACACTTTTTTTTAGTGATTTTAAGAGATTTAGAGAGCATTAAAGTAGATTACAAATTCAGTGAGCGCATGTGTCACATTATTAATAAGTCTCCACATAAGTTTGTTGGTGTTTCTGTAACTTTTACTTTAGTGTCTTACTGGCAATGGCAGGCTTCATTAAAATACTAAAATTTCATCCGTTTTTACTCTACCAGGTAACTTGTAGTCCAGAGATAAGCTTTGGGGTGGATATTATTTTTAAGGGAAATTAATCTTTCTTCCACAGCAAGAAAATTTTAACTATTTTATTTCTCTATGATTGGATACTAGAGAAAATTTAAGAAAAACAATGGAAATTAAGCAAGTACTGTGGTGGTGGTGGTTATGTGCGTTGGAGTCGGTTTCAACTCATAGCCACCCTGTATAGGGTTTCCAAGGTTATAATTCTTTATGGGATCAGAAAGCCTCATCTTTCTCCCGTGGAATTGTCGCACAGAAAAGCAAGTACTGTAAACATGCCCATTTGCCTCACTGCTTCAGTAAAGGCTTTACTGATGAGAATTTTGCTACCAGAGTGCCTGTTTGAAGATACAAGCTGTTTCAGAGTTCTACTTTTTACAGATTTCTTTTGTTTTAAACTTCGTGTCCAAATTCCTGCTGCTCCTAAATATTGGAGTTAATTGGCCTTTCTATCCATGTTAAGTGAGGGCTTTGTAGCTTTAAAAATAAGGTGTTTAAAGAGTGGTGGGGAGGAAATTCCTAGGATCCAGTGAATAGACATTTTTCATGAATTCTTGAGGGAGGGACCCATTTCATGGATGGTAGAGCCCACACACAGTACAGCATGTATTGGCCATTTAGATTCTTTCACACAGTAAAACTTCCAGGTTACAAATTAAAAAAGTTGCTTATACTGCAATAAAGCATTACCTTAATGAAAAGTTAGAATATCTTCATATTTGGTATACATATTTGCAGAATGTATAGAAGTAAAAAAGAAACAAATGTTTTCTACTTATTACAAATTTTAAATTATATATTGGTCATGGGCCTAGAGCAGCTAACTTGTGGAAATGAAACTGACCATCTGTTAGCATGGTCTTCCTACCAACCTTTTCCCCACCCCCACCCCCTTGAGGACCCATGCTGCTGCATCCACTTTCCAACTCAGGAAATGCCAAATGTACCCAATGTGGGGGAAATGCTCTGATATCCTTAGGGCATGGAGGTTGTTGTTGTTGTTGTTAAATGCTATTGAGTAGATTCCAACTGTTAGCAATCCTCTATAAGGTTTCTGAGGAGCGGCTGGTGAGTTTGAACCGCTGACCTTATGGTTCAAACTGACCTTATGGTAGAGTGCTTATCCTATAGCACAACACCAGAACTCCAAGGCATGAAGCTAGAGGTATCTAAGTCCTAATAACAGTATTCAAACATTTTATTATGCACTGTGGATTAAAGTATAAATGATAGGCAAGATTTGGGTTTTAGAGACTATTCAATTTAGAGAGTTACCAGGGAGACTAACTAACTAACTCCTCATATAAGACTCCAGAGATAGTGTTAGGCTGGGTTCAAAGACTCCAATCTCTGGATGCTCTGGCCCATTAAACTGTCAATAGATTATTAATGTCTAAATTCAGACCAAGGTTAAAGAATCCACAGGCAGAATTCTGCCTGGACATACTCTTGATAGTGAAAGAAAATATATCAGAAGAGTAATTGTTCACTTTTGAAGGTTACAGACCTGTTTGGAAATGGAATATAGCCTCTATAAGTACAGACCCAGTTTGAGGAACATGAGCCTTACCCATAAAATCCATGGGGCTGGCCACAGACACCCCCCCACCCCCAGGTTATGGATGCTTGCATCACCAATTCTGAGAATTTATTTGAGATGCACACTCTACAAATGTGTGTGACATTAGACTGCACATGTTATTCGAAAGACCTGTACTTGAAAATAATTTATTTTGCCATATTTTAAGTTATGAAATTGTATCACCTGTTTTAAATTTTAGGTCAGTGGCCTCCACACGGGTATATAAAGAATAATTCTTTGAGGTGCGAGAGAAAAATATTAAATTTTCATTTAGTTTGAAAACTCACTCTTTTATAATTTCCGGTTTATTTTTGTTGTTATTAAGTGCCATTGAGTCGGTTCCAACCCACAGCGACCCTGTATAGGGTTATCAAGGAGTGGCTGGTGAGCTTGAATTGCTGATGTTGAAGTTCAGATGGCCTTACAGTCCAGCAAATTAACCCATAGCGCCTCACCAGGACTCCATACACATCATGTTCTAGCACATTAGTGTGTGTGCCAAGTACTCAAAAGTAAATTATTGTATACATTTTGGGGATGCATAAGCAAACATATTTTAGTGATAACAATTTAAAAATTTTGAAGATTACTAATTCAGTGAGAATTTGTGCCCCTGTTTTACGAGATCACCATTGAATTTGTTGGCATTTCTGTAATTCCTAATTCTAATTTATTACTGCTAATAAAAGGAGCTGTGGCAGCATAGTGGTTATGAATCGGACTGCAAACTACAAGGTCAACAGTTGGAAATTACCAGCTGCTCTGCAGGAGAAAGATGAGGCTTTCTGTTTCAGTAAAGATTTACAGCCTCGGAAACCCTGTGTAGGGTAGCTATGAGTCAGAACCAACTCCATGGCACACAACAACAACAACAACAACAGTATAAGCCTGGAGTCCTGGTATGATACTGCAGCTTATTGCCCTGGACTGCAAGGTCAGTTACAGCCACAAGGCCAGTGGTTCAACTGCACTAGCCACTCCTTGGAAGCCCTGTACAGGGTCACTATGAGTCAGAACTGACTGGACAGCACTAAACAACAACAGTAGCAATATAAGCCTGGTGTGGCGTTGTAAGATGATCACTGGACTGCTAACTGCAATGTTGGTGGTTCAAACCCACCAGCCATTCCTCGGAAACTCTGTACAAGGTTGCTATGAGTGGAACTGACTCAGTGATGTTTAGTAACAGCAACATAGGTCTTTATTAAGACATTAAGCCCCATACTCCCCTTTGTTTTTAATTATTTTCCCTCATTCTTGTACTCTATATTCTAAAATAGACTTTTTAACCTTAACAGAGTGTTTAACCTTAAGGGAGTGTCATGGCACTCTGGGTGACAAGCCCTGGACTGTGAACCTCAAAATCAGTAGTTTGAGCCCACTATCCATTCTGTGGGAGAAATATGAGGCGTTCTGCCCTTACAAAGATAAAGATGTACAGCCTTGGAAACCCGATACAAGGTCACTATGAGTTAGAACTGACTCCTTGGCACGTTACAACTAACAGCATCCAGTCTTAGCTTAAGGAGCTGGTTTGCTCTGTAATACATGGGGTTGCCATGAGTCAGACTCAATGACAACTCAATGACAGTGGACTCCATGACAGCAAGTTTGTTTTTTTGTGTTCGGTCTTTTTTCCACTGCAGAAAATGTTTGATAAGCACAACCGTCTCAGGTAAGCCTAATAATGCTGAGCTAACGCTTTTATTCAGATCATGGACTGCAAAACAAGCACAGAAATTCTACAAAGAAACATAGGGAGGGAAGTGTGGGCAGTTTCAGTCTTTCCAGAGCCCTTTCTCCAATGGTTCCATCATTTCGTGAAATTCCAGAACATGGCACACACCCATGATAACTGAACATTTTGGCCAGACACATCTCAAAAAATTGGGGAATCATCTGTGACTATATCTGTCTCTTATCATGGAAAATTTCAAAGGGTATATTTAAGTAGGAGCTCTGGTAGCGTAGTGGTTACGAATCGGGCTGCGAACCTTAAGGTCAGTGGTTCGAAACTACCAGCCGCTCCGCGGGAGAAAGATGAGGCTTTCTACTCCCGTAAGGATTTACACCCTCGGAAACCCTGTACAGGGTCGCTATGGGTCGGCTCCGACTCGAAGGCACTTAACAACAACAACAACAAAATAATATAGATATGTCATTCTTGTATTTTAGCAGAGGAAGGAGATTATGAGACATGATAGATAGATTCCTGGGATCATCTATAGAATGTAGTGACTTTCTAATTTTTCTGAACCTGACCAATAGTAAGCAACACATTGTACATAGATTACACATGATGTACTCTGTGTTGTTCTCTAATACTTTTATTCTATTCTATGTCATTTAGAAAAATGCTTCTTGTACCAATTATATTAATTTCAATAAAGGGTGGTAATAGCAGGTGGAACAACCCTCACCTAATTCATTGTTTTTTTCCTCTCTCTTTTCTCCTTTTTTTGTTTTTATTTTTTGTTCTTGCTTAAGGTGTCAAAATGTTCTGAAGAAATAAAGAACTATATCGAAGAACGTTCTGGAGAAGATCCCCTGCTGAAGGGAATTCCAGAAGACAAGAATCCCTTTAAAGAAAAAGGCAGCTGCATTATTTCATAAATAACTCAGGAAAACTTCATTCTCTGTGGAAGAATTAGCATGTTTTGATTTTTCCAGATGAAACCAACGTGCTTTTTAAAGAAGGGGAAACTGAAGTTTAAATGAGACTTTCTTAAGCACTCAATAGGTATAGCTATATATAAAAGCCTCTGTGTTTCTCATCTTTGTTCACTATGCACCCCTGTTTAAAGAGGGCAGGGTCTCCAGTGCACAATGAGGGAAGTAAGAACCTTACTTGTGCATAAATCACTCCTTTCAGTATACTGCTTGATGCCTCAAATAAAGTTTTATCTCTGGAAAACGAGTGTTTGCCATTTAAGAAGATGTTTTTCATATGTTAACATTTATATTTCTTCCAGTCAACTTTTGGATGTTTGGAAAATGTTCCCAAAGATTAAATGGCTTGTTCATCTAGTCTCAAATCCCACTTTCTTTGCTTCAAGTCTCACCAGGTTACAGTGCCAATTTCTGACTTCTGGAATGTGTTTGAGCTGATTTTATCATTAGGAACTGAGTGAGTAGAATTCCTAAGAATAACACTGACAGGAGTCAATTTTGTGAGTTAGAAGCCAAGCCAAGCCAAGTCTACATTAGTACTGCCCCAATTATCATCGTTCAGTGCCTTGTGCAAAGTGTTGCTGTAATAGTGACCTTTGGGAAAGGGGCCAGCCGACCAATCAGAGTTCAGGAAGAGTGTACAGCCTCCCTGCAATGCAGTGGTCCAGCCAGTCCCATACTTGCGGGCTGGTACATTTCACTGGCAGAAGGCACAGCAACTGATGTATTCCATCTTTGCTGAGTTGGCGAGAACACTTGGCTTTCTGCAATTCTCTTGCCAGTCTTTTCTAGAAGTCCCTAGGCAAGACATCTCTTTTCATATCTTACAGGGACTAGGAAGAGAGTGCAGGAATGCCAGTTTCTGTGATTTTAGCAGGTGCCATACATCAGAGCTCATGATCTGCTCAAATCTTCTAGAAGGTTCCTCCAGCTGCAAATATAAAGAAAGGGACTTTTCAGTGAGCATTTATTTTCCTTTCTATTCTGACTTTGAATGTTCATTGTTCCAAGTTTGGGCCAAAATTAAAACCAAGCAAAACCCTTGCAGTTTAGCTGTAGCTCAAATGATGTTACTCATCCTGCAATTTTAATGTGGCATATGGACCACATTTAGGCACCATAAACTCAACATTTTCATTTGTTCTCTTCTCTGGTATAACTTGTAATGAGCTTGAGATCCGTGTATGTCTAACTGCTGTAGCATCATTGATCAGAATGGCTATTCCTCCTCCATTAATAGCTTTTACCCTTTTGCCAAAAGTTGGGAGCGTTTGCATGAATGTATTTCTATGTATTTATTCTGTTTAATTGGTTTATATGCCCATCCTCTGCCAGTACCTCACTTTCTACAGCCCGCCAGCTATAGAGTAATTAGTAACATGAGGAAGAGCTATCCCTCCCACTTTAGTTTCCTTTTTCAAAACCATGTTTTGATATTCTAGACCCTTGCTCTTTTCCTGTAAAATTTAAAATAAACCAGTCTATGTGTACAAAGAAACTTGCTGAGGTTTTGGTAGAAATTAAGTTAGCACTTAGCAACAACAACATAGATCAATTTGGGGAAGAACTGACCTCTTTATCAGATTGAATCTTTCAATCCAAAATACAATGTCTTGCCAAAGATTTGTCATCTTTGACTCCATTCATCAACATTTTATAATTTTTAATATACAGATCCTGCACATGCTTTGCAGATTTATATCTAGGCATTTTGTTTCCTTTGGAATGATTATAAATATTATTGTTTTTTTGTTTTTTTGTTTTTTTTTACTTTCACTTGTTAGGTGCCATTGAGTCAAAACTAACTCATATTTTCACTTAACAGTGTGTAAAAATACAATATATTCTTATGCTGATCTTACATACTGCAACTTTGTTATTAGTGAATTTATTTATTAGTAATAGGAGGGTTTGGGGTAGACTCTTTGGGGTTTTCTACATTGACAGTCATCTGGAAACAGACAATTTTATTTTCTTCCTTTCCTTTGTTGTTGCCTTATGGCAAAGACTAGAACTTCTACATCTACATTAAACATCAGTAGTAAGAGCAATCTTTAAAAATCACTCTGTGTTTCTCCATTACCATGTTAGTTTTCATTTTCTGGGCATAAGTTCCGGTGACAGACAGATTGACTTTCAGAGACCTTGCAATTCTTTTCAGACCTGATTGGTTCTACAGATTCTTTTGGTGTTCCATTCAATCCCTGGTTATGCCATCTGAAGAAATGTAGTAACAATAGATCAGGGGTTGGCAAATGACAGCTTCTGGACCAACACTTGGCTGCCACCTGTTTTTCACACATAAAGTTTCATTGGAACACATCTGTACCCACTTCTTGTTAGGTGCCATAGAGTCAGTACTGACCATAGCAACCCTATGTATAACAGAATGAAACACTACCCGGTCCTGGGCCAACCTCACAATTGTTGACACGCTTGAGACCATTAATGCTGCCACTTTGCCAATCCATCTTGCTGGGGGTCTTCCTCTTTTTATCTGACCCTCCACCTTACCAAACATGATACGCTTCTCCAGTAACTGATCCATCCTGACACTATGTCCAAAGTATGAAAGACAAAGTCTGGCCATCCTGGCCTCCAAGGAGCACTTTGGTTGCACTTCTGACAGATCTGTTGGTTCTTTTGGTAGCCCATGGCACCTTCAATATTATCCTCCAACACCATAACTCAAAAGCATCAATTTTTCTATGGTCTACCTTATTCACTGTGCAGCCTTCGCATGCATATGAGGTGATTGAAAATACCATGGCTTGGGTCAGGCATATCTTAGTCCTCAAGCTGACACCTTTGCTCTTCAACACTTTAAAAAGGTCTTGTGTAGCATATTTGCCTAATGCAATATGTCATTTGATTTCTTGACTGTTGCTCCCATGAGTGTTGATAGTTGGTCCAAGAAGAAAGAAGTCCTTGACAATTTCAATCTTTTCTCCGTTGATAAGAATGTTGTTTATTGGTCCAGTGGTGAGGATTTTTGTTTTCTTTACATTGAGATGTAATCCATACCGAAGGCTGTGCTCTTTGATCTTCATCAGTAAATGTTTTAAGTCCTCTTCACTTTCAGCAAGCAAGGTTGTATCATCTGCATATCACAGGTTCCAATCCTGATGCCACGTTTTTCTTCATAGAACCCAGCTTCTCGGATTATTTGCTCAGCATACAGGTTGAATAAGTATGGTGAAAGAATACAACCTTGTAGCAAACCTTTCTTAATTTTAAACCATTCAGTGTTCCCATGTTCTGTTCGAATCACTGCTTCTTGGTCCATGTACAGATTCCTCATGAGCACAATTAAGTGTTCAGGAATACTTACACTTTGCAGTGTTGTCCATAGGGTGTCATGATCCACACAATCAAAAGCCTTTTGCTTAGTCAATAAAGCATGGGTAAACATCTTTCTGTTGTTCTCTGCTTTCAGCCAAGATCCATCGAACATCAGCAATGATATTCCTTGTTCCACGGCCTCTTCTGAATCCAGCTTGAACCTCTGGAAGTTCTCTGTGAATGTATGATTATAGCCATTTCTGTATTACTTTTAGTAAAACCTTACTCACATGAGATATCAAAATATTGTTCGATGATTTCCCCATTTCATTGGGTCACGTCTCTTTGGAATGGGCACAAATATGGATCTCTTCCAACCTGTCGGCCAGATGGCTGTCTTCCAAATTTCTTGGTAGAGATGAGTGAGTGCCTCCAGGGCCGCCTCACTTTCTTGAAAGATTTCTATTTTTATTCCATCAATTCCTGGTGCCTTGTTCTTTGCCAATTCCTTCAGTGCACCTTGGACTTCCTCTTTCAGTATCCTTGACGCTTGATCATATGCTACCTCTTGAAAAAGTTGAACATCAACCATTTCCTTTTGGTAATGTATTCCTTCCATCTTCTTTTGACGCTTTCTGCATCACTCAATAATTTGCCCAGCGAATCTTTCAATAACAAAAAGACGAGGCTTGAATTTTTTCTTGAGTTCCCCCAGCTTGAGAAATGCTGAGCGTGTTCTTTCCTTTTGGTGTTTCTGATTCCAGATCTTTGCACATTTTGTTGTAATATTTGACTTTGTCTTCTCAAGCTGATCTTTGAAATTTTCTGTTCAGCTCTTATTTCTTCCATGTGCTTTAGCATCTCTACACTGGAAAGCAAGATTCAGTGTCTCTTCTGACATCCATTTTGACCTTTTCCTACTTTCTTGTCTTCTTAATGACTTTTTGCTTTCTTCCTGTATGATGTTCTTGATTTCATCCCACAACTCTTCTGGTCTTTGGTGTTGAATGTATCAAATCTGTTCTTCAGATGATCTCTAAATTCAGGTGGGGTATATTCAAGGTCATATTTTTGTTCTCGTGGAATTGTTTTCATTTTCTTCAGCTTCAGTTTGAATCTGCATATGAGCAATTGATGGTCTGTTCCACAGTCTGCCCCCGGCCTTGTTTTGACTGGTGATATGGAGCTTTTCTATCGTCTCTTTCCGCAGATGTAATCAATTTGATTTCTGTGTATTCCATCTAGTGAGGTCCATGTGTATAATTGTCTCTTATGCTGTCTAAAGAAGGTATTTGAAATGAACAAATCATTGATTTTGCAGAAATCTGTCATGTGATCTCCAGCATCATTTCTACACTAAGGCCATTTTTTCCAACTACAGATCCTTCCTCTTTGTACCCAATGTTTGCATTCCAGTCACCAGTAATGATCAATACATCTTGATTGTATGATTGATCAATTTCAGATTGAAGAAGTTGGTAGAATTCTTCTATTTTATCCTCACTGGCTGAATGGTGTGTACACTTGAATAATAGTGGTATTAACTGTCTTCCCTGTAGGTGCATGGATATTATTCTGTCACAGACAGCATAGTACCTCATAACCTCATAAGTGATCTTGATGTGTTCTTTTTGACAATGAATGCACCACCATTCCTCTTCAATTTGTCATTTCTGGCACAGTAAACCATGTGGTTGTCAGATTCAAAATGGCCAGTACCACTCCATTTCAGCTCACTAATGCCTAAGATATCCTTGTTTCTGTGTTCCATTTCATTTTTGGCAGTTTCCAATTTTCCTAGATTTGTACTTCGCACATTCCATGTTCCGATTATTAATGGATGTTTACAACTGTTTCTCTTCATTTTGAGTTGTGCCCCATCAGCAAATAAAAGTTCTGTGGGCCTTACTCCAATCGCGTTCATGGTCAACTCTACTTTGAGGAGGCAGCTCTTCTGCAGTCGCATTTCGAGCGCCTTCCAACCTGATGGGCTCATTTTCAAGCACTATATCTGAGACTGTTTCTCTGCTATTCCTATGGATTTCAGTGACTAAAGATTCGGAAGGAGTTCTCATGCCTTTTTCCTAGTCTGCCCAATACAATGACTGTCCAATACACAGAAACTTCTATCAGCAGGAACTCAGGTAGTTAACCACAAGTATATTATGTGTCACCCAGAAGTTATCAAGACTTCTTTGAAGCCATCCACAGAAGGGGAGACACTTTTTATGTTGTGTTATTTCGAAGGAATCTCCTGGTGTTACCAGCTACCACCCATAATAAGACTACAAGACTAAAGATGCCCATTGTATTGCCAGCCATCAACATAAATGAGAATGTGATCAAAGGGCAAGATTATGAAGTGATGATGCACATCGACTGTCAGGTGATAGATACCAGGATTCTCCACATTAAAAGCTTGTTCGTTCCTCCTTACCTCCGAGATCAGCAGAGGAATCAAAGCAACACCTTCTTTAGTGCCCCTCCCGTGGCCACAGAGGCAATCCACGCAGTCATCACCATCCCTGAGTCTTTACAGTTGGACGGTGAGGCTACATTGGAAAACATAGTGGGACCGCATCACACTGGAGTACAAGTGGGAGGAATCTTTCTGCCTTCTCCATGGCAAGCAGATAACTGCCTAGTTCACACAGTAGAGAGAGAAAAGAAAAACGGCTTTTTTTTCACCGTCTACTTGGAAGACAAGGAGCTCTGGTAGCGTAGTGGTTACGAATCGGGCTGCGAACCTTAAGGTCAGCGGTTCGAAACTACCAGCCGCTCCGCGGGAGAAAGATGAGGCTTTCTACTCCCGTAAGGATTTACACCCTCGGAAACCCTGTACAGGGTCCCTATGGGTCGGAACCGACTCGACGGCACTTAACAGCAACAGCACTTGGAAGACACTGGCATTTAGAAGCAAGTGAACAGCATCTCTCCTGTGGCAAATTTGCCCTGCCTCCTCCAGTGTTACTTGGTGTGTTACCTGGTGTCAATTTCTTTCTATACATTTGTAAGCTGCTTAGCGCTCTTTATTTCTTTTTCATTTTGTTTAAATTGTCATCTTCTTTCAGATAAAAAACAAATCTGTCTTCTTCTGGAATCTCATCTGAAACCTGTCCACCATGGGTGACCTTGATGGTATTTAAAATACATGTGGCATAGCTTTTAGAATCACAGCAACTCACAAGCCACCACAGTACGACAAACTGACAGACAAGTCGTACAGTCTCTATAGTCATGTTCAGATTATAACTAAGGAGTTGTTGTTACAGACACTACGTTGTCTAACAAGCACTCCTCTTTATGAAAATAAAATCCAGAATATTTATAAAATCATCAGAGTATTTATAAGTAGGCTTAGTATAACTATCACATGACTAAAAAGGAATATCTTAATATTTTGCTCAAAAAGGCAGAACAGATAGAACTTTACACCATAAATTTGGTTTTAATGATATAACTATAGATCTTTGTATTCATGCAACAAATACATTCTATTCTCAGCAATCCCATATAACATCAGATATTTTCTCTAACAATGTTTCTTTTTATTGTGTTTTAGGAAAAAGTTTACACAGCAAATTTGGTTCCCTTTTAATAATTTATATGTAAATTATTCCATGACAGTTTCACAATGTGGCAGTATTCTTATTATTTCCATTCTGTTTGTTCCATTTCCACTGATCTAGGTTCCCTTCTCCTTCTTGCCTCTCATCTTTGTATTTGGGAAAATGTTGACCTTTGATCTCGTATAGTTGGTTGTTGCAGGGAGCACATTACTGATGTGTAATATTGTTTGTTTTATAGACATATTTATTATTTGGCTGAAAAGTGACCTCGAGGATCATGAGGGAACAATAATGGTAATGAATCAGATGCCAAACAAAGTCCAGAAAATGTATTTTGGAGCTTCCCAAATATATGCCAAGACCATTTAAAAAACAATGACCTCAAGGAGTAGCTTCAGTTCCAAGTTCAAACAGCGTTATAAAGTAACAGACTGTGGGGTTTCTCTAGTCTCTATCAGACAAATATGTCTGGCCTTTTTTTTTCCCCCCAAAAATTTGAGTTTTGCATTACAGTTTTCTCCTATTTTATCTAGGACCTTCTAATATGATGACATCAGATTTTCAGGTTTTTAAAATGATATTTTTTGGCACCCTAAATATACTATGTTCTCTTTTAATAGACTAAACACATAAACACACTCATTGTTTTCAGATGATTCTTGTTCCCATATATTGTTTTCCTATAAAAGCTGCCATTAATACTTAGAATTTTCAACTTAGCATGGAGAGCAGTAATTTAGGCATCTAAGAGCAATTCATTTCAATTTGATTCAACAAATGAACTAACGAACTATAAACATGACATTTTGTAGATAAGTTCAGCCAATATTTTTCCTGCAGTCTAGGAGTTAGCAGTCAAAACAAATAGCAGTGACATTTATCAAGTCTAATTAAATCAACTTTCTATACAGAGTATAAGTGAATTAGGTTTTTGAGAAAAAGAGGCATGATGAATGAATGATTAGAGTAAGGCTAGGGCATTTTCCCCCATTTTATGGAAGCTGTTAAGACAATAGCTTCAGTAATTCAGAATTTATAAAGTATTAAATGAGAGATTTCACCAATTAAGTACAACTTGGCTGACCAAGAACCATTTATCAAATTTCTATAATAATCATATAGAACCTGTTACTGAATTGGGTGCACTATCTTAGTAAAAAGCCTTTGCAATACTGGCTATATCTGCTTTTTCTTGGTAATAAGCTATTCTAAATTCAATGACTTAAAAAATTAAGCATCTATTATCAATTAATGAATCTACTAGTCTGTTATTCTGGGTGGGGCTCATATACAAGGGGTTTCATAAAGTTAGTGGGAAAAGTCTATTATTTTTCAATTCCATTTTCCACGAATGTTTTGAAGCTCCCTTGTACATGTTCAGGACCATATGTAAAACACATTTTTCATTGTGAGTTGCAGTTCAGAAATAAACTTTCATATAAACGTCTGAAGTTGCTGGCCTAGAGTGTTAGTGCTAGTGGTCCAGCTGTGATAGCTGTGGGAACCATGGCTCAGTAGACCTTCAGTAGCCTGGGCAGTAAATCACAAAGTCATGGCACTCACAGCAAGAATGTCAGGAAACACTGGGAGGAAGTAGGCTAGGTGGTGTCTCATTGTGGGGAGAGCAATCAATGAGATTGAAGCAAAATGTATGTGAACTGTTGAATGTAAACTGATGATCTGCTCTGTAAGTCATCACCCAGTTCACAGCAGAAAGTTGTTTTTTTTTTTTTTTTTTTAAGGAGTATCAGCTCCTGTTCAGAAGCAACTTCTTGTTCCTGTGCCTATTCCTGCTGTTTGCCCACATTTACTTCTTTTGTGTAGGAACAAACTGAGGCTTGGAGAGCTGAGGGAAATGTCCCAAGGCCATACAGATTTTAGATGGTGGAAGCAGGAATTAAAGGCAGAGAGTCTGATTTCATCTGAATGTTCATTTTGTCAGGTCTTACTACATAGCATGTTATTGCCACGTGCTGTCAAGTGGATTCCAACTCACAGCGACTTGTAGGATAGAGTAGAACTGTTCTATAGGGTCTCCTAGGCTTTAATCTTTATGGAAGCAGATTGCCAGGTTTTAGCTCTCACAGAGTTGCTGGTGGGTTGGAACTGACTTGAGGGCACTCAACAACAATACACTATAATTAGGCATCCTGGTGGCCTAGAGGCTTAGCATTGTGCTGCTAACCCCAGGGTCATTGTAAGAATTCACTAGCTGCTCCAAGGGAGCAAGATGAAGTTTTCTGCTCTTGTCAAGACATACAGTCTCCGAAACCCGGTCCAGGGTTGCTGTGAGTTAGAACTGACTCCATGGCACACAACAGCATGCTATAATAATCAGAGGTTGTGATAATGAATACAGGTAAAACACATAGAGTATTAGGTTAAAATCTCATGTATTTCTTTGTCTTCCCATTGTTAACATCTTGCTTCCACACCCTATCATCTTTCTCCTCTTCTCTCTTTCTTCTCAATCACTTACTATTTTTGCCTTCCATTATTTCTCTACTATCATTATTGCTAAAAAATTGAGATAAGACTTATCTCAAATTTCTGTATCACTGAAATATTAAGTTAAACCAAAATTGCTAAATAGTGTTATGCAAATAGGGTTTTGCTGTATTATTTTTTCTAAGTTTTTATTGTCTTTACCCACACAATGCAATCCAAATCACTCTCCCCATCACCCCCCTCTTCAGATACTTAGGGTAAAAATATCCAGAAGATAAAAATATGTGATTAGGGAAAAAGATGGAAATGGAAAAACAGGCACAGTATGTTTTCTACCAGTATCACTTATTATAGGCCTAAATCTAAAAGCAATGGACAGTCAATGTACTCTATAGAAAAATATCTCTTTTCAAATATTGGTAAGCAGATCATCTGTTCATTAAGAAAAAGAATGTTTTCGGATTCAGGTATTCAACATCCAAGAAAAAGCTGGGTTATTGGAAATGACTAAATCAAGTGAGATATAAGCCTGAGGGTATAATTCTTTTCTAAGTCCTGCCACATTATTTCATTTGATCCTAAGAGGTAGACACAGTAAGTATTATACTCCCATGACTTATTTTCATCCTAGAAATGAGTCACTAGCTTAATGGGGAGATTGCCTTGTACAGTCCATATAGAAGGAATTGTTTGGGTCCTTTAGTTGAGACCATGTTGCTATTTCATTGTGTTAACAATCTCCAGAAATCTTGGCACACATATCCTTGGTGTACATACCCTCTACTGTGTCCTGTGTACTTTCCATTCTACTGTAACAAAACGGAACCATCTTTTCAAGCATTTTCTTCCATCAGCCTTTCCTATTAACCTACTCATTCAAAGAGGCTGGTTTTTCTTCTACCCACTTTTCTTCCTGGGCTAAGAGACTCCCCCGTGTTGTTTCCTAACCATCATTTTGCTATCTTCATCTTATAATATTTTAAGTTCAAGCTGCTTGTTTTTGTCATCCTATCTCCTTAGACACAGCTAACTTCTAACCTAGCTTCTATGGCATCATCAACACTGTTCATAAACCTCAACTGCACCCTTCCTGTAATTCCCTGCCAGCTTCAAAGTCCAAGGCAAATAAAATTTTCACACTTCACCCTTAGATTCTCACATCTTCCTCCATCCAAATGATTACAGTACCAATTTTATGCACCCCATATATTGGAGAGCTGAGGGAAAGCTGGTTTGGTGCTGAAGAAAAAGCACTAGATCACAAGGTTGGTTTGAACCATAAGGTCAGTGGTTCAAACTCAGCAACCGTTCCTTGAAAGCTCGATACAGAGTCGCTATAAATCTGAATTCAACAACAGCGACATTTCCATTAGATTGTGCTATTTTACTATGGAAATACTACCATTTTTGTTGGTATAATATTGATTTTGAGTATTAATACTTTGTCCTGAAGAACCTGCTTGTTTCTAAATGCAGAATAAATCTAAGGGGTTAGAAGTCAAGATTATGATTGCTCTTGGCATGTGGAAGGAAAAGTGAAGGAGCTTCTAGGATGCTGGTAATGTTTTGAGTGAGGTCTTAGTTACACAGAAATTTGAATTTGAAATTTCTTTGACTTGTACATTTTTATGGTATGCATACTTTCTGCTCTTGCTTAAGTATTCTAAGCTCCTTGCTCTGCTTTTTAGCTATCTAAAATATATCATTGTTGTTTTAAATTCGATTCCTAATGCTACTCAGCCTTGATCATTTTTTTCTTGTATTGTAGTCTTTTGTAGGTCCTTTGAAACCAGTTTGTTTCTCACTACCTGAGAATATGCTAGATCCATGCTAGAATAATCTTCTGAGTTGTGGGTTGAGGGACTACAGAGGACAGTAGTAGAGTGTGTTAGAGGAACTACGGAGCAAAAGAGAGTAATGAGGGGTAGCAGGTCATCACACTGTCAAATTCCCAGCCCGACTCTCTAGACTGATTACTGATGCACTACACTCTCCTCCCTTCTTCTTCTGAGCCTGACAAATTGTCAGGGATTTGACCTCTGCTTTTCTTGGATGATTTATTTAAACCAGGACTTTTTTTCCCTGAATCACCTGATCCAGAAGGTCAAAGTTGCTTCAGCCCTTGACTCTAACCCTCTCTCAGGGAGAACAGCATCTCAGGTAGAATGTTGAGTATGATGACAAGGACCTGTTACTTTAAAATAAAATATCAGCCTTTCAGCTGTATGAAAATTAAATATCAAGACAGCAGTATTTTTCTTTTGTTCCAGTATTATAATTACAATTTAGTCTCTATTATCTTCATTTCCTTTTTTAACTCTGTCATTTCCAGCTTAATTTTACTTAAAAAATTTCCATCTTCTATAAAAAAAAAACTATTTTTGATAAAGGAAACAAGCGTAAATTGCTATAATTTGATGAACTTGACCTATGCTTTTGGATGTAGTAGTTCAAAACACCAACCGAAAGAGAGTATGTCTTCATATCAAGTACCAATACTTTCCACTCTGTATACAGGGTAGATAAGGATGGGCAACTTAGACATTGGCTACTAAATAGTTTTTGTCTTGTCTGGAAGGTCTGGTGAAAGAGATGGGGAGAAGATACTTATGATTCAATAGTGACTAATTGCATCTGTCACAACTGTAAAGGTAGAAATTTTGTAACAAAAAGGGAAAAATAGTTAATCTTACAGTCCAGAAACAAAGGACCCTAGGACCATCAAAGGAAAAGAGCAGGAGTGGATTGTGAGACCCAGAGAAGCAGTGACACCAGAGATGGAGGCAGAGAGGGGGACATTGGGGGAGAGAGCAGCTGAGGACTCTATACTTACGGAAAGAGAAAGATTGTGTGCTGGTGGCCAGGAGGAAGGCTTGCAGAATGTGCCCTTTGGTTGTTTAAATTATTATATATTCCTAAGTGTTTTTGTGTACACCCCCGCCCCCCACCAACAAAACAAAACAAAAACCCAGAAGGAATAGAAGCAAATACTATTGAATGATGATGCACAGAGGAGGTTGTAATTGTTGCAATGAAACGATGAGTGTAAAACTGATATTCTCCCATGTAAACTATCACTCAATTCACAATAAATACTTAAAAAAATTTTTTTTCCATCTTCAAATTTTCAGTCTTGTGAATTTCCATCTCCTATTCTTTTATGTAAATTCTGTTTGTCTACATCTTCTCTTGTTCCTCTTTGTCTCCCAATACTCCTCACATTTTTGTTTGCATCTGTTCTGCCTCCAACAAGAAGTCGGTCGGTTGTTTTCTCATCATAGCAGTGTGGTGTTGCAGGTTAATGAGCTGGACTGCAAGGTTTGTTGTTTGAACTGCAAGGTTGGTGGTTCAAGCTAACCAGCTGCTCCTCTAAAAATTGGTTTCCTGTCTAAAAATGTGTTCTGCCCTCTCTACACCATTCAGTAATAGCAGCAACAATTACAATAATAAAGCTTGTTATCATGTTCCTGCTTCTTGCTAGAGCAATACGTTCCATGCTTCTATTCAGTTGTACATTTTTTAGAGCACTGCCTGGCTCCATTCTTTACCAGTTAACTCCTTCTTTAAAAATTTTGGTTTCTCACAACTAACTTTTTTCCGTGACTTTACAACTGCAAAGTCAGTGCATTTAAATTCTCATTCACTTAGGGTCTTCTACATCATTGCAAGCTGCTTTCTTCTCAAAGCACTTTCCTCTTTAGATCTCACTCTTCTATGCTTCCCTGCCTACTTACATCTTTTAGAGCTAACTTGTTTGGCTCCTACAAGCAGAGTCACACAACACCTGCCCTTCACACTTTCCTCTTTATCCCTCTCTATGACGAAAGGAGCTCTGATAGTGTAGTGGTTACAAATCGGGCTGCGAACTGCAAGTTTAGCAGTTCGAGACTACCAGCTGTTCCACAGGAGAAAGATGAGGCTTTCTGCTCCTGTAAAGATTTACAGCCTCGGAAACCCTATACAGGGTCACTATGAGTCGCAACCAACTCCATGGCACTTAACAACAACAACATGAGGAATCTTGGAGTCCTGGTATGGCACTGGACTACAAAGTGGGTTTGAACCACAAGGTCAGCATTTCAAATTCACCAGCCGCTCCTTGGAAACCCTATAAAAGGTAGCTATGGGTCGGGACCAACTCAACAGCACTTAACAACAACATGAGGAGTCTTATTACCAACTAATAATACATATCCCCTTAAGTAAACATTCAATGGTCTTATTTTGCCAGCTGTTGTAAGGACAAACTACTCAGTTTTTCTTCAAGGTTCCACACCACATATTTAGAACATATTATATCAAGCTTTTTTCCTATTGCTTTAGTGAATATACCTCTCTAGTGACTGCTGCTAGTTGATACCTATGTAAGCCCTAACTTTTCCTGCTTCTCAGTTACTCTATATACACCAATGTACTCCATTTAGAACCATTTTTCCCCCATCTAACCACTGCCAAGATCACCCAATGATTGGAACACAAACTATGGAAGAGCAGCCACTTCTGGATTATTCAAATACGGAACTTGTATGGCCATTCTTACCGTATCAGTCCTAAACAACAAGTTATGTCATTTCTTTTAACTCTCCAATTTTCAGAAGAGAAAAAACAAGTAAATTCTATTCTGCTTATGCAAAGTGTCACATGATGTGTGAAATAAATTTTATTTCATTTTTGGATACAGAATTTAAATAGGACTCCTGGTATTGTGCTGTACAATGAGGACTGGACTATAACTAGAAGGTTTGTGGTTCAAACCCACCAGCCACTCCTTGGAAACCCTATACACGGTAGCTATGAGTCAGAACTGATTTGACAACACTTAACAACAACATCAACTGCATTTTTGTTTAGTAAGAAAGGTGAAATTGTAATGGAATAAAGCTCCTCATCTTTTTCTTTTATTTTCTAGCTATTGAAAAGAGCACAGTTTAGCTGTGTGTTAAAGCTTTGAGCTCAGAATTACAGGGGAGGTTGTGAGTGGTAAACTACTCATGACTATGTCAGTGAAAGCATGATCATACTGTTGACTGGTTTGGCTTAGACAGTAGGAAACATCTGGTCGTTTCCTGATATTTATCAAGACAGAACTGTGTTTCCTTTAAAAACAGCTTCACATGAACAATACACTACATAATAGCAGAGGAATTTTATAACTCAAGTACAGACAACAAGAGTGTAACTATTTAAAATAGAAACTATTTTCAACACTTTTATCCAAAAAGTTAGTTATGCTGTGGAAAGATATCAATATTTATCTTTTTAATAAAGTCTGTTTGGCGTCCTGGTGTGGCTCTGTAGATTAATGTGTTATACTGCAAAGTTGTTTGAACTGCAAGGTCGGCAGTTCAAGCTCACCAGCTGTTCCCTGGAAACCCTATACAGGGTTGATATGGGTCGTAACCAACTTGATGACACTTAGCAACAAAATCAATAAAGTTTGTTTAATAAAATGATGGACCTTCTGATGTTTCTCCTCTGTGGACTGACTCCTGGTATGGCGCTGTATGATCAGCACTGAACTGCAAACAACAAGGTCCACGGTTCAAACGCCCCAGCTGCTCCTCAATAACCCTGTACAGGGTCACAATGAGTCGGAGTCAACTTGACGACATTTAATAAGCTAATTTCTCACTCAATCTTATATTGGTGCACTGAAGCAAATGAAAAGAGAAAAAATGCGTGTGTTTTTGGAAATCATATTGTAAATAGGAGAGAAGTATCAAAATAGAGAAGCTAAAAGATTCTGGTAGCGTAGTGGTTACGAATCGGGCTGCGAACCTTAAGGTCAGCGGTTCGAAACTACCAGTCGCTCCGCGGGAGAAAGATGAGGCTTTCTACTCCCGTAAAGATTTACACCCTCGGAAACCCTGTACAGGGTCGCTACGGGTCGGACCCGACTCGATGGCACTTAACAACAACAACAACAAAAGATTCTACTGCAGTTCGGAAACAAACCACATTGGATAGTTATTAAGAAAAACGTATTATAGAAGAGAACTCAATTTCTTTGAGAGACAACAGAGAATACTATGAAAAGGAATTAAGAATATACTAGTGCGGGAGAAAGATGAGGCTTTCTACTCCCGTAAAGATTTACACCCTCGGAAACCCTGTACAGGGTCGCTATGTGTCGGACCCGACTCGATGGCACTCAACAACAACAACAACAGTGTGGAATAGATTCAGGACTGGTTTGGGCTTAGTCTAAAGGATAACATTCTATTGTACTTTTCATTTCTTCACTGCTTTAGAAAAGTGGAGACAAGTCTCTAGTTGCATTTGTGTAAAAGGATTTAGCTCAAGTCTTCCTTGATATGAAGATTCAAAGGAAATTCTATTACAAGAAATAACTATTTCTAGTGGAGGTTTGAGGTCATTTAAATGTAGAAAGCAGTCTGTAAATCTGGCCTGGGCCTGCTGGTCAGGATGTGAGGAAAAGGTCATGGGGTAAGAGTGTCTTAAGGGGCAACCCTGCTCTGTTGGAAGATCATGCCCTGCTGTCTCCCACCCCCAATTCCACCTTCCTCCCAGGCCTATTGGCCAATATTGTGGTTGATGTTGTGTGCCGTAGAGTTGGTTCTGATTAGTAGGGACCCTGTAGAGCAGGGGTGGTGAACAGTCAGCCCACAAGCAGAAATCATTGGGTCTGGTCCTCCCAAGGCAACTGTAGTTCCAGTCATCACATTAGGGGTGAATTAATTAAATGTTTGACCAAATACAGAAGGCTAACTTTTTAAGTTGATAATTTTATATGGGTCACGAATAACATTATACATTTTGGCAGGAAAAAAGTTTCCGCACCCCTGCTGGAGTCCTGACTTGGAGCTGTGTGCTAATGTGCTGGTAGAAAGGTTGGTTTGAAATGCAAGCTTGGTGGTTCAAATTCACCAGCCGCTCCTCGGAAAACCTATACAGGGTCACTGTGAGTCAGACCCAACTCAACGACACTTAACAACAACAATCCCTGCTGTATAGGGTGTCTTAGGAGCGGCTGGTGGGTTTGAACCGCTGACCTTCCTGTTAGCAAATGGCCAAATACTGCAGACAGTGTTCTGATACGGTGACACACCTGCCCTGCCTCATCTGTTGAGAATTATTTATATGGAGAGTTATCTCTGGTAGCATGTTGTTGTTATGTACAGTGGAGTCGGTTCCGACTCATAGCGACCCTGCACAGGGTTTTTCCAAAGCTGTAAATCTTTACGGGAGCAAAAAGCCTCATCTTTTTCCTGTGGAACAGCTGGTAATTTCAAACTGCTGACCGTGAGATTAGCCACCCGATTCGTAACCGCTACGCTACCAGAGCTCCTTTCTGGTAGCATAGCAGTTATGAATTGGGCTGCTGGCCTCAAGGTCAACAGTGTGAAACTACCAGCTGTTTAACAGGAGAAATATGAGACTTTCTGCTCCCATAAAGACTTACAACCTAGGAAACCCTGTACAGGGTGGCTATGAGTCGGAACCAACTCCCTGGTTTACCACCACCACCGTCGTCCTCTACTGCCTTCATCCCACTATAAGGAATGCATCATGAAAGCTTGCTGATCCATTGAGAGTACTTCTTTCTGCTGAAAGGGCATCAGAAAACCTTTTGGAACAGTGATGCATGCAAATTTTTACTTAAATTTCTTTGACTATACAATTCAGATGTGTTTCCAAACCAGTGCAGAAGAAATTGGTAGAAAGAAGTGAATATGAAATCTGAAAACAAATTAGAAAATCCATTGGGATCTGATCCTCCTGTTGTAGATTTCAAAACCCCCGTTTCAAAGTCCAAATCTTTCAGTTTAGGACTCTTAAAGTAGGATGATTTTACCTGTCTTTTCTACTTCCATATAAGCCTGTTATGAATATGTAAGTGATGCTTTGCTTCTAATCTGTGTATCAGAAAACTGGTCTAATTTATAGTTATGGTTTCAAAGTTAGCAAATACATCACTCCTCTATGCGTGGCCTAAAGCAGACATTGTTAATCAATCACAGGATGCTCTCCTGCTGAGCTAGAACGGTGCCTCACAGTCCTTTCCAATCTTACTGTGGGTTTACTAATCAATGGAAATTGATGTGACAGATTAAACCAATTTTCTTATTCACGCTTAGACTTTTCTACATACACTAGATACAACAATCATTTGAGCTAAACTTACTATCATTAATCACTTTCCAAACAGAATGCTAAAAAAAAAAGCACCCTATTTTGACAGCCTCTCTTTTCTGTCTCACGCACAGCCATTTTAAGAGAGGATTATCTGTCTATGATCTGATTCCTTTCTTATCATTTCTTCTCCAGTAGTGCCCTAAAACGTTATCTCATTCATTTTGAATAGACTTTTGAATGCATCATTCTCAGATCCCCACAACTGATCTATTTTCAACCATTATGTTACCTTCTGCTTCTAGGACAAGGTGCCCTTACTTTTTTCTAGAATTACCTTTCCCAATTCCTTTAGTTTCTGTTTTCCTTTAGTTTCTGTTTCTCACATAATCACTTTACCAATTAATTACTCCTTTAAAATTTTGCAATCTCATTTCAATTCGCACTGCTATCAAGCTTCCCTTAGTTTTAAATAATCAAACAAAACCTAAACTCCCCTTTTCCTTGACCCCCACCCTTCACCAATTTCCCCAATCCCCCTTAAACTAGCAATTTTTATGCTACATTCCTTTAATCACATTTCTGAAGACAGAACTATTTTCATCAATCTCTTCTTTATCCTTGTAGAGACTGAACACCTTTCAGAATTCACCCAGTACTTTCATCTCCCCTTGACCACTTGTATTTTTGAACTGCTTCCTTTTCTTGGCTGATCTGACTGCATATATTACATGTCTTCTTTAGTTGTTTCCTTCCTTAGCATTGTTTGCATTCCCTAAGGTTTTGCCCTTGACCTTTTTCTCTTCTCTATATCCTTCTCTTTGGGGAGCTTCCAGATTGAGAATTTTAGCAATAACTTCTTAACTATGATTTCATATTAATATGTGCAAACAAGTATTCTATTCTGAGTGCAAGTCCTACAATTGCAAATCTCTTTCTGAACATTAAAGAGTAAGTTTTTTAACCAGAAGGAGACTTTTTAGGTTGAATTGTCATCTTCTGTACATTCTATACTTCACATTTAGTTGCTATCTTTCAGTATATTTTCTGGGCTGTGTCTTCCTTGCAATTCTCATTGTCATCTTCATTAGAACATTTGATACCCCAAAACAAAAAGCCTAAAGTAGTTATATACAACATTTTGTTCCAATTCCATAATGTGGAGCTGGTTCCAACTCATACTGACCCTATACACAACCCAATGCCTCCTCCTGCACCATCTTCACCTTGTTGTTCTGTTTCAGCCCATTTTACAGCCACTGTACCTATCCATCCCATTAAGAGTCTGTCTCTTTCTCACCAACTTTTGACTTTATCAAGCATGATATCCTTCTTCAGAGAGTGGTCCCTCCTGAAAAAATGTCCTCTAAGGAGCATTCTAACTGTACTTCTTCTAAGACAAATTTATTTGTTTTTCTGGCAGTTCATGCTATGTTCAATATTCTTCCCAACACTATAATTCAAAGGTATCCGTTCTTTGTTCTTCCCCTTTATTCATTATCCAGTGTGATAGTTAAGATTTTGGGTCAACTTGGCTGGACCTGGATTCTTACTGGTTTAGCAGTTAAGACATAGTAATGCCCCATGATGAATTCTAATGTAATGTGATCACTTTCCTATGATGTGATCTGTTGGGATCAGTCTGGATCACAAACCAGGATGTAATTGTCCTGTGTGTTGTAAATACACACTTCTATGATGTTAATGAAAGTCCTGGTGTGGTGCTGTGGTGCTGTGGGATAAAGCTCTTGACCACAAGGTCAATTTGAACCACAAGGTCAGCAGTTCAAACTCACCAGTTGCTCCTTGGAAACCCTATACAGGGTCACTATGAATCAGAAGTGAGTTGACTTGGCAGCACTTAACAACAGCATGATAGTAATGAGGTGGAATGCAATCTATGGGATTAGGTTGTATTCTAAGTCAATCTCTTTGGATGTATAGAAGAGATTAAACAGGCAAGCAGAGGGACCTACTACTACCAAGAAAGAAGAGTAGAAGAGGAGTGTATCTTTTTGAAAGGCATTGTGAAGCTCCTAGATCCAGTGAAAGCTTGATGCCAGGACACCTGGAGATCTCCAAGGAATTCTGGATCTACAGATGCTGAAAGGAGACAAGAACATTTTTTCAAAGCTGACAAAGAGAGAAAATAAACAAAACATTCCCAGACTCACCACTCTGCATTTGGACTTTTAGCCTCCTACACTGTGAGTCCTGGTGTGGCGCTGTGGGTTAATGCGCTGGAGTTACAAAGTCGGTTTGAAATGCAAGGTCAATGGTTCAAGCTCACCAGATGCTCCTCGGAAATACTTTATAGGATCACTATGGGTCAGAACTGACTCGACAGCACTTAACAACAACACTGTGATAGAATAAATTCCTGTTTGTTAAAGCCATCCACTTGTGGTATTTCTGTTATAGCAGCACTAGATGAACAACTAAGATATCCAGCTATTGCACACGTAGAGGTGATTAAAAGTACCATGGCTTGGGTAAGGTGCACCTTAGTTCTCAAAATAACAGCTTTGCTTTTCAAGACTTTGAAGATGTCATTTGCAGTAGATTTCCCTACTACAATATGTTGTTTGATTTTTTTTTTTGGGTGCTGCTGCGGCTTTCATGGGTGTTGATTGTGGATCCAGCCTCCATACTCTTTGTATATAAAGGCACTTTGCACAGAACTCATAGTGAACCTCTATAGGGTTTCCAAGGGGCTGGTTGGTTTGAATCACTAACCTTGTGGTAGGTAGCCTAGTTCTGCTTTATAGTATCAAAGTACTGATTTAAGATGACAAATCCCTGACTGCCATCTTAAATAATTACTTTTATATCATGATACCTCTGTTGTTGCTGTTGTTAGGTGCCATTGAGTTGGTACCAATTCATAGTGACCCTATGCACAACACTGCCCAGTCCTGGGCCAACCTTACAATTGTTGCCACACTTGAGCCCATTCATACTGCCACTTTGCCAATCCATCTTGCTGGGGGTCTTCCTCTTTGTCTCTGACCCTCCAATTTACCAAACATGATATCCCTCTCCAGGGACTGGTCCCTTCTGACAATATGTCTGAAGTATGAGAGATGAAGTTTGGTGATCCTGGCCTCCAAGGAGCACTTCTTCCAAAATGGATCTATTGGTTCTTTTGCCGGCCCATGACACCTTCAATAATCTCCTCCAACACCATAACTCAAAAGCATCAATTCTTCTACAGTCTTCCTTATTCACTGTCCATCTTTCACATGCATTTGAGGTTATTGAAAATACCATGGCTTGTGTCAGGCGTACCTTAGTCCTCAAGTTGACATCTTTGCTCTTCAACACTTTAAATGATACCTCTAGTTGAAAATAATCATGGGATTTCTATTATCTACTCATTAGAGTCCTGGAGTCCTGCTTTGGTGCTATAGGATCAGCACTGGGCTGCTAATCACATGGTTAGTGGTTCAAGTCCACCATCCACTCACTGGAAACCCTATGCAGACTTACTATGAGTCAGAATTGACTTGATGACAATAACAACAGTTGAGTGGAGTCCTGGTGTAGTGCTGTAAGATAAGCACTGGACTGCTAATCGCAAGGTCAGAGATTCAAACCTATCAGCCATTCCTTGAAAATGCTATACATGGTCTTTATGAATCAGAACCAACTTGATGCACTTAACAATAAGAGTTGAGTGGATTCAAATTTAAGAGTGCCCAAGGAGCTCTGGTAGCATAGTGGTTATAAATCGGGCTATGAATCTCAAGGTCAGCGGATCGAAACTACCAGCTGTTCCATGGGAGAAAGATGAGGCTCTCTGCTCCCATAAAGATTTACAGCCTCAGAAAACCTGTATAGGGTTGCAACCAACTCCATGGCACATAACAAAAACAACAAGGTCTAGCTGCTAACCTCAAAGTCAGCAGCTCGAAACTACCAGCCATTTTACAGGAGAAAAATGAGGCTTTCTGCTCCAGTAAAGATTTATAGCCTCAGAAACCCTATATAGGCTCACTATGAGTCAGAACCAATTCCACATGACACCACCACCACTACCCAAAGTCTAGAAAGTTCTGGAAATATGGACTTCCTAATAATGAGCTCTGATAGCATAGTGGTTATGAATCAGGCCGCTAACCTCAGGGTCAGCAGTTTGAAACTACCAGCTGTTCCACACAAGAAAGATGAGGCTTTCTGCTCCCGTAAAGACTGTAACCCCTGTACAGGGTCACTATGAGTCGGAACCGACTCCATGGCACATAATAATAACAATAGTGAGCTATCTCTAAATTTTTAAATAAAATTTATTGTTCATGGCAAAAAAAAAAAAAGAGTTGAGTGGAGACTGGGTTTCTTATATAGCATCCAACTTCCTCCATGAACAAGCATGTGCTCATATCAAGTAGATATTGACTTCCTGATTTCAAAATATGCCTTGATCTTTTTTTTTTTCTTAAGTGGTTGTGTCTTTATTTTGTCACTTTTGAAAACTGCAATTATTTCTTCTGCTTCTACACTTTATCTTTTAAAATTCTATTCAACCCTTAACCCCAAAGTCAGCAACAACTCCAGCATTCACCTGGAAGTAGAATGTGGCAAGGTTCAGCTGGGGCATTGATCAAGAAAGAGGAAGAAGGAGGCAGTTGAAGAAATCATAGAAGGCACGAAATATATATGCCCAATAGAGATGGATGGATGGTAACTAAAGTCATGCAATTGCTTAGAGATGGATAAAAAATAAGGAGAAGAGAATGTAGGCTGAGAACTCCAATAATCACCTCCTGGGTAGAAGAGAATGATGATGGCAAAGGCACCAAGATGTTGAGTACAAATATAGACATAAGCCAGGAAAATGTGATATCACAGAAGTCTAAAGAAGAAAGTGTTTCAAGAGGGAGCTAGTGTTCAACACTGTCAAACACTACTGAAAAATCAAATGGGATAGAATGGGGAAAAGGCAATTATATATAATGGCATGGTGTTCAATGGGAACTTTGATGAGAGACATTTTGTTAGAATGATGGGCATTCAAGTCAGATTAGAATGAGCTGGCTGGTGAAATGGTGATGAGGAAATGAAGATAGCAAGAGAGAGACACAAATTGTTTTTGATGGTTTGCTGGAGTTAAAGGGGACAGGACAGGTTTCAGAGGAGCTTCCAGACAAAGACAGGCTAGGAAGAAGGAGTAAAGAACAACTTCCAAATATTTAGTCACTGAAAACATTATGAATAGCAGAGAAACACTGTTAGACATAGTGCCAGAAAATGAATTCCTCAAGTTGGAAGGCACTCAAAATATGACTGGGTAAGAGCTGCCTCCTCATAGTACAGTTTACCATGATCACATGAATGGAGTAAAGCCCATGGGAGAAAAGCCCATGGGACCTTCATTTGCTGATGGGCACAACTCAAAATCAAGAGAAAGAACTGTAAACATCTATTAATAATCAGAACATGGAATGTGCACGAAGTACAAATCTAGGAAAATTGGAAACTGTAAAAAATGAAATGGACACATAAACATTGATATCTTATGCATTAGTGAGCTGAAATTGACTGGTATTGGCCATTCTGAATCTGACAACCACATGGTTTACTATGCTGGGAATGACAAATTGAAGAGGAATGGTGTTGCATTCATTGTCAAAAAAAGCATATCAAGATCAGTCATGA
>NW_006408528.1:13855249-13856817 GCF_000296735.1 Chrysochloris asiatica | reverse complement strand
GATTGTGGAACAGATCATCAATTTTCATATGAAAATTAAAACTGAAGCTGAAGAAAATGAAAACAAGTCCATGAGAGTCAATATATGACCTTGAATATATCCCACCTGAATTTAGAGATCATCTGAAGAACAGATTTGATACATTAAACACTAAAATCTGAAGACCGGAAGAGTTGTGGGATGACATCAAGGACATCCTACAAGAAGAAAGCAAAAAGTCATTAAGAAGACAGGAAGGAGGGAAAAGGTCAAAATGGATGTCAGAAGAGACACTGAAACGTGCTCTCCAGTGCAGAGATGCTAAAGCAAATGGAAGAAATGAGGAGGTCCAAAAGCTGAATAGAAAATTTCAAAAGTCAGCTTGAGAAGATAAAATCTAATATTACAACAAAATGTGCAAAGATCTGGAGTCAGAAAACCAAAAAGGAAGAACATGCTCAGCACTTCTCAAGCTGGGGGAACTGGAGAAAAAAATCAAGCCTCAACTTTCATTATTGAAGGATTTTTTGGGCAAATTATTGAATGATGCAGAAAGCATTAAAAGAAGATGAAAGGAATGCAGAGTCATTGTACCAAAAGGAAATGGTTGATGTCCAAACTTTTCAAGAGGTAGCATATGATCAAGAGCCAATGATACCGAAGGAGGAAGTCCAAGGAGGAGAAAGTTCAAGGTGCATCAAAGAAATTGGCACAGAACAAGGCACGAGGAATTGATCTAATAAAAATTGAAATCTTTCAAGAAAATGAGGTGGCACAGGAGGTACTCACTTATCTATGCCAAGAGATTTGGAAGACAACCATCTGGCCAACTGAATGGAAAAGATCCATATTTGTGCCCATTCCAAAGAGAGGTGACCCAACGGAATGTGGAAATCATCAGACAATATCGTTAATATGCCATGTGAGTTAAGTTTTACTAAAGGAGCTCTGGTAGTGTAGTGGTTACGAATCGGGCTGCAAACCTTAAGGTCAGTGGTTCGAAACTACCAGCTGCTCTGCGGGAGAAAGATCAGGCTTTCTACTCCCGTAAAGATTTACACCCTCGGAAGTCCTGTACAGGGTCGCTATGTGTCAGAATTGACTCAATGGCACTTAATAACAGCAACAACAAAGGTAATAAAGAAACAGTTACAAGCATACACTGACAGAGAACTTCCAGAGGTTCAAACCGGATTTAGAAAAGGCCATGAAACGAGAGATATTATTGGTGATGTCTGATGGATCTTGGCTGAAAGCAGAGACTATCAGAAAGATGTTTACCTATGCTTTATTGACTATGCAAAGACTTTTGATTGCATGAATCATGACAAGCTATGGGCAACATTGCGAAATATGAGTATTCCTGAACACTTAATTGTGCTCATGAAGAATCTGTACATGGACCAAGAGGCAGTTGTTCGAACAGAACATGGGTACACTGAATGGTTTAAAATTAAGAAAGGTGCTGACAGGGTTGTATTCTTTCACCATATTTATTCAACCTGTATATTGAGCAAATAATCCTAGAAACTGGGTTATATTAAGAAAACCATGACATCAGGATTAGAGGTAAACTCATCAACAACCTG
>NW_006408528.1:13831956-13854794 GCF_000296735.1 Chrysochloris asiatica | reverse complement strand
TCTCATACTTTGGACATATTGTTAGGAGGGACCAGTCACTGGAGAAGGATATCATGTTTGGTAAGGTGGACGGTCAGAGAAAAAGAGGAAGACCCCCAACAACTGGCAAAATGGCAATATCAATAGGCTCAAGTGTGGCAACAATTGTGAGGTTGGCCCAGGACCGGGCCATTCTGTTGTGCACAGGGTTGCTATTAAGGTCGATACGGACTTAATGACACCTAACAACAGCAACAACAAGAGGACCATGTAAGGGTTTTAGATTTTTTCCTTTGGAGGGATTTGGTAGAATTTAAAAAACATTGGAAATATACAGGTTTAAAGGGGAAAATGGTAAATATAAGGAAACATTTTTGATTATATAAAGTTCTTGAGAAGGTGGGAGAGAATAGGACAAAAGACGTAGATGGGAGATTTGACATTCACAAGGAGAAAGGCCACTTACAAAGAGACTGGATGAGAAGGGAAGTAGTGTATGTTTGATGATTTAGAGAAATGCCCAGCTGATGGTATCTATTTTTCCTGTGAGGTAGTAGGCAATGTCAACTGTTGACTTCAAGGAAGAAATGAAAGGAATAAATTTAAAAGTCTGAGGAGATTTGAAATTTTGAAATCATAATTGCAGAGTAATAGGATTCCAGAGTAGCATCACACTCACATACAAAAAACTATTTGAATGTCAGCAAAGAATACAAGTAGGAAGGGAAGCAGTAGTTGGGATTATCAAAATGGGTGTTTTGTATGTCTAGTGTCAGCAAAAGATAGGAAGTAAGTATGTTTAAAATGTGTCCTATAGTGTTTATAAAATGCTGAGTGATGGAGTATAAACTATTTTAAAAAAAAAAAGAAAGAAAGAAAAATAAAAGAAGGTAAAGTACTTAAGAAAGAAGTTTAAATGGATTAATGATCTTGAAGATATTCAAGAAGAGTCTCAGAGACCTCATCTGGGTATCCCAGGTAGATGTTTTTCCCATCTAGCCTTACTTGTCACACTAGTTTGGACCACTTACTGTTCTTTCTAATATTATCTGCCACATACTGCCATACTTCAATATGGTGTCCTAGCTTCCTTAAACAGGCTGGTAATGCAGCATGCGTATCCACAAACTTAGCTTTGCTCATCATAAGAGCTCAATATAGACTTGATGAATGAATAAATAAGGGGATACAGGAAGGGGCTCTGGTAGCGTAGTGGTTACAAGTCAGGATGCTAACCCCAAGGTCAGAAGCTCAAAACTCCCAGCTGTTCCACAGGAGAAAGATGAGGCTTCCTGTACTTGCAAAGATTTACAGCCTCGGAAACCCTATAAAGACTCACTGAGTCAGAACCGACTCCACAGCACGTAATCATCAGCATCATGGAAGGAAGGGAGGCGCTCTGGTGGTGCAATGATTAAGTACATGGTTCAAACCCACCAGTGTCGCTGTGCAAGAAATGACCTGGTGACCTACTCTCATGTAGATGATAGAGTAGTAAATCCTCTGGGGCAATTCTATTCTGTCCTGGATGGTCACTAGGAGTTGGGATAGACTTTATGGCACACAACAGCATCAGGAAAGGAGGAAGAAATTAATGACTACAAGCTAGAACAATATACTTCAGTTTGGCCTTTGTTCACAGGTGTTTGTCAACACATATCTTACTGATTCCATTTCCTTTTTTTGCTTCATTAATGGAAAGTATTTCAGTCCTTTATTGATCAAGAGATTGAAGTATCAGATTAGGTCACTCAAGCCAGCAAGCTAAATGTTTTATTTGTTCATTTAACAAACATTTGTACTTTCTTATTATTCAGAAGATGAAGTAGACATTGTGAAAATTTCCAGTAATTGCAATTCAGCCCAGATAACCAGTCTAAGCATGAATCACCCATTAGTCTGCATAGAAACAGATTATTATTTACATGAATATACCCTGTGTCTGTGCCTGCAGCTGACCCTGAGTGGTGGTAAACATCTGCTTTTACAATTCTTTTTTAGTTTCCTTGTTTAAGAAGAAAACAATTGAGTATAACAGGATAGAAGTATACTGAACATAACTGATAATATTATGACGTTCTGAGTTTGTTGCCATCGACATGAATGCTGTTCTCATGAGATTAATAATTAGCTGCCCACTAAAATATGAATTATTCCATTTCAAGCTCTGAATCTACAAAGAATAAGAGTAAATCTGATTTACTTACTTTGTGTTTTTATTATGATATTGATATCTTTCAGACCAGTTTACCTTCTTTAAAATTCCCTGCTTAAAAACATCTCATGCAATATCAAAGATACAGTTAAAAATATTTAAAAATACCATTGAATCAGCTCGAGGGGAGGCTGGTAGGTTTAAACCACAAACCTCATGGGTAGCAGTTCAGGGATTCGCCGACAGAGTCACGCCAGGCTTTCTTTCAGTTAGGAGCCTAGAACTTTAACCACTCTGCAGCCAAAGTCCTTTATAAATGTTGTTGTTGGATGCCTCAGTTGGTTCTGACTCATAGAGATCCTATGCACAACAGAAAGAAACACTGTCCAGTCTGGAAGCATCTTCACAATTATTGTTATGATTACGACTATTGCTGATGTCACTGTGCCAATCCATCTTGTTGGGAGTTTTCTTTTTTTTCTCTGACCCTCCACTTTACAAAGCATGATATCTTTCTCCAGAGACTGGTCCCTCCTGATAAAATGTTCAAATTATGAGAGACAAAGTCTTGCCATCCTGGCTTCTAGAGAGATTCTGATTATACTTCTTCCAACACAGATTTGTTTGTTCTTTTGGCAGTTCATGGTACTTTTATTATTCTTCTCCAACACCATAACTCAAATGCATCAATTCTTGTACAGTCTTCTTTAGTCATTGTTCAACTTTCACATACATATGAAGCTATTAAAAATCCCACAGCTTGGGTTAGGTGCACCTTAGTCCTCAAACTGATATCTTTGCTCTTTAACACTTTAAAGAAGTCTTGTGTAGCAGATTTTTCTAATGTCATATGTCATTTGAGTTCTTGATTGCTGCTTCCATGAGTGTTGACTGTGGATCCAAGCAAAATGAAGTCTGATAACTTCAATCTTTTTTCCATTTATCATGATGATATTTATTGGTCCACTCACTTGTGAGGATTTTCAATTTCTTTACATTGAGATATAATCCATACTGAAGACTGAGGTCTTTGATCTTCATAAGTAAATGTTTTCTTCATAATTCTTCTTTTCTTTCAGCAAGGTTGTATCATCTTCATATCACAAATTATTAATGAGACTTCCTCCAATCCTGATGTCACATTCCTCATATAATCCAGCTTCTCAAATTATTTACTCAGCATACAGATTGAATAAATACAGCCTGAAAGCCTGACACACACCTTTCCTGATTTCAAACCTTGTGGTATACTCTTGTTCTGTTTTAACAGCTGCTGCTTGGTCTATGTACAGGTTTCTCATGAGCACAATTAAGTGTTCTGGAATACCCCACTCTTTTCTATGTTATCCATAGCTAGTCATGATCCACACAGTTGAAAGCTTTTGCATAGTCAATAAAGCACAAATAAACATTTTTCTGGCTTTCAGCCATGATCCATCTTACATCAGCAATGATATCTCTAATTCTGACTCTAACTTGAATTTCTGGCAGTTCCCTGTTGTACTGTTACAGACATTTTTTAATCCTCTTCAACAAAATTTTACTTTCATGTGATGTTAATGATATTGTTTGATGATTTCAGCATTCCATTGGGTCACCTATCTTTGGAATGGCACAAATATGTATGTCTTCCAATTGGTAGGTCAGTTAGGTGTCTTCTAAATTCTTGGCATAAGTGACTGAGTGTCTGTAGCGCTTCCTCAATTTGTTGAAAGATTTCAATTTGTATTCCATCAAGTCCTGGAGCCTTGTTTTTTGCCAATGCTTTCAGTGCAACTTAGATTTCTTCCTCCAATACCATTGGTTCTTGATCATATGCTACCTCATGAAACTGTTCAACATCAGCCATCTCTTTTTTTGGTACAGTGACTCTGTGTATACCTTCCACCTTCTTTTGATACTTTCGGCATCATTCAATATGTTGCCCATATAATCCTTCAATCTTGTAAATTGAGGTTTGAATTTTTCTTCAATTCTTTCAGCCTGAAAAATGCTCAGCATGTTCTTCCATTTTTGTTTTCTAACTTGAAGTGTTTGCACATTTCATTATAATAATTTGACTTTTTGAGCTGCTCTCTGAAATGTTTTGTTCAGCTCTTTTACCTTCTCATTTCTTCCATTTACGTTAGCATCCCTAAACTGGAGAGCAAGTATCAGAGCCTCTTCTGACATTTACTTTGGTCTTTCCTTTCATAGATATCGATGTTGATACCAATATCTACATTGATAGATATAGACGTAGACATAGACATAAATATAGCTAGATGCAGATAGATGGAATCCTGTTGTGGAATTGTAGGGTAAATACTGGACTGCTAACTGTAATGTTGGTGGTTCAAACCCACCAGCCATACTTGGGAAATCCTGTACAGGTCTCTATGACTCAGAACCGATGTGGCAGCACTCAGCAATAACAACATAGACCTACATGTGTTGTTTTTAAGTGCCGTGAAGGCAGTTTTGACTCACAACTGGTGAGTTAGCACCACTGACCTTGTGGCTCAAACTGACCTTGTGGTCTAGTGTTTATCCTACAGTGCCACACCAGGACTCCAGGTATAGATATACTGTTGTTGTTCAGTGCCATCGAGTCAATCCCGACCCATAGCATCTCTGTATAGGGTTTCTGAGGAGCGGCTGGTGAGTTTGAACTTCTAACATTGAGGGTCAAACTCACTTTATGGTCCAGTGCTTCTCCTAAAATGCCACACAGGACTATGTAGATGATGTAAAAAGAAATAAGGAAGAGATCTGGAGTCAGATATCTAGTTCAAATCTTGGGTATATTATCTATTTGCATGATTCTGGGTAGATTATTTTGGCTTTTTAAATTTGCTTCTTTTTCTATAAATCAAGAATTGTTGTTCTTGTTGTTGTTAAGTGTCATAGAGTCATTTTCAACTTACAGCAACCCTGTCTAGGATTTCCAAGGAGCAGCTGGTGGGTTTGAAGCGTCCACTTGGCAATGCAAACCAGCCTTGCAGTGCAGTGCATTCTCCTGCAGCTCCACAGCAGGCCTCCTAAAATCAAGGATAAGAAGGTTATTTTGCATGATTTAGTCAACATTTATTTCTTGCACATCACCCATCCACTATGCCATTTGAGCAAAGTAAATGGTTTGTGACTTTGTGAACCTGGAGTTAATGAGGACATTAAACAAATGGTTTAACATGAGTTTAGTATATACAATTTTTTAAAAAAACTTTCAATGGTGATTTGAGTAAAGGTTTAGCATATACAGTGTTTAAGGAGTCTTAGACTGTAGGATAAACATTGGACTCCTAACCACAGGAGTGCAGTTCAAATCCACCAGCCACTCTGCAGGAGAAAGATGAGACTTTCTGCTCCCATTAAGTCTTGGAAACCATTCCCAGGGTGGCTATGAGTCTGCATAGACCTGATGGCAGTGGGTACATTGATAGGGAGCTGCCAGGAATTCAAGCTGGATTCAGAAGAGGACATGGAACTAGAAATATCATTACTAATATAAGATGGATCTTGACTGAAAGAAGAGAAAGATGTTTATTTATACTTCACTGACTATGTAAAAGTATTTAACCCTGTGGATCACAACAAACTATGGATAACATTGCAAAGAATGGTTATTCCAGAACATTTAATTGTGCTCAGGAGAAACGTATACATAGACAAAGAGGCAGTCCTTAGGACAGAACAAGGGATTCTGGGTGGTTTAAAATCAGGAAAGGTGTCTATCAGAGTTATATCCTTTCATCATATTTATTCAATCTGTATGTTGAGCAATAATAATCCGAGAAGCTACATGATATGAAGGAGAACATGGTATCAGGATTAAAGGAAGACTCATTAACAAAGAGGACTTGGAATACTTGTTGTTGTTGTTGTGAAGTGCCGTTGAGTCGGTTCTGACCATAGCGACCCTGTACAGGGTTTCCAAGGGTGTAAATCTTTACGGGAGTAGAAAGCCTGATCTTTCTCCTGCAGAGCAGCTGGTAGTTTGGAACCGCTGACCTTAAGGTTCGCAGCCCGATTCGTAACCACTACGCTACCAGAGCTCCTAGTGAAGATTAAAGAATATAGCTTTCAGTATGGTTTACACATCCTCACAACTGGACCAGAAAATAACATCGTGATAAAGAAAAAAGGCTGACGTTATCAAAGGCTTCATTTTGTTTGGATCCACAATTATTATTCATGGAAGCAGCTGTCAGGAAGTAAAAGGATATATTATGCAGGGTTAATCTGCAACAAATGGAACTCTGGTAGTGTAGTGGTTACGAATTGGGCTGCTAACCTCAAGGTCAGCAGTTCAAAACTACCAGCTGTTCTGAGGGAGAAAGATGAGGCATTCTGCTGCCATAAAGATTTATAGCCTCAGAAACCCTGTACTGGGTTGCTAAGAGTCGGAACCAACCCCACGGCACACCACCACCACCAATCTGCAGCAAAAAGTCTTTTTCAAGTGTAAAGAGTAAAGATGTCACTTTGAAGACTAAGGTATTTCCAATCACCTCAGATACATGGAAGTCCTGGTCTGGTGCTGTAGGATAAGGCACTGGACCCTACGGTTGGTTTGAATCACAAGGTTAGCAGTTTAAACTCAGCAGCAGCTCTTTGGAAACCCTATACAGGGTCGTTCTGAGTCAGAACCACTTGATGGCACTTAACAACAACATGTGCATGTGACAGTTGGGCAAAGAATAAGGAATCCTAAGAAGAATCAATGAATTATGGTGTTAGCAAAGACTATGGAAAATGTCGTGAACTACCAGAAGAACAAACAAATCTATCTTGAAAGAAGTACAGCCAGAATGATCCTTAGAAGTAAGGATCACAAGATTTTGTGTCTGATATTTCAGACATATTATTAGGAGGGACCAATCCCTGGAGGATGACACCATGTTTGGTAAAGTGGAGAGTGTGAAAAGAAGACTCTAAATAAGGTGAATTGACAAAATGACAGCAATAATGAGCTCAAAAATAACAACTATGAGAATCGTGCAAGACCACATAGTGTTTCATTCTGTTGTGTATAGGGTCCTATGTGTTGGAACCAACTGGACAGCACCTAACAACAACAAAAAAGCTCCCCAGGGAACTACTAAACCAATCTACAAAATGTAATCCCTTTAGTGCCATCTGATGCTGCATATAAAGAGTAAGTAAGTTACACTGAGCTTTATTCAGACAGACAAGATAAAAGAAGCGCCCTGAAGTGGTAACCAGGCCAAATCTAGACACCTTCTGTCTTACTCATAAACACACTTAGTCTCAATCAGAAACTCATATTTTTTCCTTCAAAGATTTTTAGCCTATGAAAATGGGAAGACATTATCCAGTCTTTAGAGAGGAAGAAAACATAAAAGTGTTGTGTTAGACAAAGACTCCTTTGGTGGAGATGGGAGTTCTCTCTCAGAAGCCCTGCTTTCTTCCCTTTGTATTGGTCATGGCAGTTTTCAGTGTGGAGACTAATATGCCTAGCTTTATTCTCAGGTAATATCTAAGGCAATATGAAGAAATGAATGACAATGTGCATAGCATTATTTTAAATGCTTAAGGTATTAGAATATTGTGAAATTACACCTACTTAACAGAATACTCCTTTGAAAGGAAAAGGATGAGAGAGAGGAATACTCCAGTTGTCATAAAATTGAGAACTTTAAACAAGAAAACTTGCTTCAAAAGATTATATGTGAGCATGTTACCTGTGTTAACCAAATGAAGTAAACACTAAGATATCACTTAGAATATACATTGAAAATTAGGTATGAAGAGGAGTTATCAGAGAGAGAGAGAGAGTGTGTGTCTTTTAAAAATTACAAAGCTTTTAGGCTAGGCAAAACGTTGTTTTAATTTATTCACTTGTGGGTCAGGGCCAGTGTCTTAGTTCCCTCGTGTTGCTATAGCAGAGATACCACAACAAACAGACATTCTTTCTCTCTCATTTTCAGAAACTAGCTGTCTGAATTTAGGATGTCAACTCTAGGGGAAAACTTTCTCTCTCTGCTGGCTCTGGGGGAAGGTCTGGGTCTCCTTTCAATGTCTCTGGGCCTGGTGTAACTTGGAGATCTCCATGTGTCTTGACACAAGTCTCCCCTGGGTCTAGGAAGTTCTCAGTGCAGGGACCTCAGGTTCAAAGGATTCACTTCACTCCCAGTTACTCTTTCTTGGTGGCAGTTAGGGCTCTTTTCTGTATGCTCACTCCTCTCTCCTTTTATGTCTTCAAAGAAAACAGGTTTGACTTAAGCAAGGATTGTTGTTGTTGTTGTTATGTGTCATGGAGTAGGTTCCGACTCATACTGACCCTGTACAGGGTTTCCGAGGCTGTAAATCTTTATGGGAGCAGAATGCCTCTATCTTTCTCCCACGGAAGAGCTGGTAGTTTCGAACTGCTCACCTTGAGGTTAGCAGCCAGATTCATAACCACTACGCTACCAGAGCTCCTTATAGAGTATTTGTATAGGGTGATAAAAGATGAATCTTAAATCGTGTCCTTTTGTAAGGCTCTGACTCAAGATTCAACCCACCCTAATCCTGAATCATCAGCACTTACCCCACTGCCATCAAGTCATTTCAAATTCTGTTGTTGTTGTTAAGTGCCATAGAGTCAGTTCTGACTCAGAGTGATCCTGTATAGGGTTTCCTAGGAGTGGCTGGTGGATTTGAACCACTGACCTTGTGGTTCAGACTGACATTGCAGTTGAGTGCTTACCCTACAGTGCTAAACCAAGATTAAAATAGGATTTCCGAGACTGTAAATCTTAATGGGAGCAGACAGCCTCATCTTAATCCCATGAAGCAGTTGGTGGGCTTGATGTTGGACTGTAGACCAATGCTTATCCCATAGTACAACCAGAGTTCCTTTCATTAACATATTGTTGTTGTTAAGTGTAATCAAGTTGGTACCAACTCATAGAGGCCCTGTATAGGTTTTCTGAAGAGTGACTGGTGAGTTTGAACCACCAACCTTGAAACTCAAACCAAACTTGAGGTCTAGTGCTTATCCTACAGTGCCACATCAGGACTCCTCATGAACATAAAGAGGTCAGGATTTACAACACATATCACAAAATGGGAGATAATCATACAATGTTGAAAATCATGGCCTAACCAAGTTGACACATATTTTGAGGGGACACAATTCAATTCACAACAGATACTAAACAGGATTCACTAGAGAGGTCACACTAAATTCACTAGAAATGGTACTGTGATTAAATCCACATGTGAGTTTTGAATAAGGAATGTCTAGTAGTAGCATAAGGAGCTCTGGTAGCATAGTGGTTACGAATCGGGCTGCTAATCTCAGGGTCAGCAGTTCGAAAGTATGAGCTGTTCCATGGGAGAAAGATGAGGCTCTCTGCTCTCGTAAAGATTTACAGCCTCAGAAACCCCGAGGAACTGACTCCACAGCACATAACCACCACCACATCTCTGAAAGGTAAAGTCAACTGTAACAGTATGTAACACGGTGCTTTCTGATCAAACTAGCTCAGAAGGATTAAAGGATGCCTTATATTGGAAAGCATTTATGAGTTTGCCTCAATATTAACATCCAGAACTTTAATCCTTACAATTCTATAAAGTAGGTATTACTATTCACATTTTCATATTGTTAGATGTCATAGAGTCGTTACTGATCCATAGTGACCTGATGCATAATGGAACAAAATACTGTCCAGTCCTGCAACGTTTACCTAAGGACAAAGTTGAGAAGGGGTGGGAAGATGGGAGAAATGAAAACAGGAGCCACAGGGAGGAAGTGGGATAACTGATGTTCCATGGAGTGGATTGCAATCATTGAGATGAAACAAAGTATACTATTTGTTGAATGTAAAACTGATGCCCTTGTCTACAAACCTTCAGTCAATTAAAAACAAAAAAATGTTTAAAAAAAGAAAAAGACGAAGTTAATGGAAAAATTCTATTGTCTTTTCATTGCATTTTTCCAAGAACTTTCTGAAGCCCCCACATACACATATGTGCGTGTGTAGTGCTCTGCTGGTGCAATGGCTAAGCACTCAACTAACTGAAAGTTGGTGGTTTGAATCCACCAGAGGCTCCATGGGAGAAAAGACCTATAAAGATTGTTTAAGTGTTGTTGTTGTTAAGTGCCATTGTGTCAGTTTTACTCAAAGTGACCCGGTATAGAGTTTCTGAGAAGAAATCGGTGGGCTTGAACTGCCAACCTTGTGGTTACAGCGCCACATTATATATATGTATAAGGAGTCCTGGTGTGGTGGTGTGGGTTAATGTGCTCCTATACAGGTTGCTATAGGTAAAAACCAACTTGATGGTACTTAACAACAACAAATATATATATATATTGAGTATAGTAGTATGTGAATAACCTCAATCTATAAAAACAAAATGATGGTTTATGCATAGCACAGGAGTCTCTGGATGTTACCATTAAATGCTGGACCACCAACCAAAAGTTTGGAGAGTTGAATCCACCCTGGCAATCTATTTTTGAAAGGTATACCCTTGAAAACCCTGTGAAATACAGTTCTCTTCTGAAATACATGGATCATCTAAGTTTAAATTGACTCAGTGGCAACTGGTTTATACACACAGATTCTCTTAAAAACAAAATAAAATTAGAATGATACCTTATTCTGTATGAAATTCTATCATAGAGAAAATCTAACATAGTACTGAAGACAATACACCACAGGCAGTTTAGATCCTGAAAGGTGTGTTTTAGGACCTTAGACCAGGGACATCATTTCATTTTCATTGTTGTAATACCTAAATATGTATTTTTTTAAAGAAAGTAAACAATTTAATTCTCTTTCAGACACAAATATATCACCTAGCAAACCATTCATATCCTAAACCTGTAGTATATTTTTAACCCTTTGCAAAAATATTTAAACAAACTCATACATCTTCAAAGACTTTTAAGCATCTGTCTCAATTTGACTGACTGCTTGACACCTCATAATTTCCTTGAGACTTACAATTTTGGTTCTTAATTCAAATGAGTTTTACCATTGCTTTCGGCTTACTGATAAGATGGTTATGTATTCTGCATCTTAGTGGCGATAAATTATGTTCTAATTGCCCCTGCCAGAGCTTCGTTAGTCAAGTGCCTGGTAGCATTTCTATTATAAAAGTCATTTTCCTCCCTAAGGTTTATCATTTTATTCTTCAAAAATATGTTTTTGTTATTCGGTTACTAATATAATATGCATATTGGAGGGCAAAAACAGATATACCTGATATTCAGCCAGAGTCTCACTGGAGTCCTTCTTTAATAAAAGAAAGGAAGAAATGTCTCCTATCCCTGTTAAAGCCTTGGCAGTTTAGTGAGCCATATCCAAAGTTGGTTTGAAAAACAAAATGGAAGTTAGCCTTTATAGCTGAATGGTCTTTCCTTCTAACACACATACAAATGTGCAACCAGGAGCTTGCTATTGGTTGTTTTCACAACTATTCAAGAGAATTCCATAAAGGATAATGAAAATTAGTGAGATGCTAAATGTTGAAATAGGAGCTGTTCATCATAACAAGTTATGTTATGGACTGCCAGTCTTGCACTATGAGTACAAGACACAACTTCTATTGAAAACAGGATTGAGTGCATCCAATGGAACACTGACGTTCCTGGCGTAATGCGAGATACCAGTGGGAAAATGACAAATAGATACTTGCAGAAATTTTTATGTACTTTATGTATCTGTAGAAAATACTGAAAAAGATTCACAGCTACAAACTTTACAGAGCCATGTATTGTGCACCTATATAAATATAATATAGCCAAACATATGCAAAAGTCTATTTCCCTCAAATTTTCATTGCTGTTTTAACTCATGTTCTATAATAAAGCTTTGCTGACATAAACACCATGATGCAGCATAATGAAAGCAGGATCTGGAAGTAGATGAGCATGAGCTTGAATTCTTGTTTCCTATGTAACACTGTACAGTTACTTGTCTTCTTAAGAATCTGAGTTTCTTCATTTGTAAAATGAGTGTAATAATATCTACCATACAGTGTTGTTATGACAATTATTTGTCATACAACCTATCTCTACCATGTAATCAGTGTTCAGTAAACACTACATCGCTTCCCAGTATAGCCTAGCAAGGGTTAAAAATGGGGATGAGGTTTTAGGCTAATGTAATTATTTCCTGTTTTAAGATATATTGTTGTTGTTAGGTGCCCTCAATTTGGTTCCTACTCATAGGGATCTATACACAACAGACTGAACTTCTACCTGATCCTGACCCATCCTCACAACTGTTGTTATGTTAGAGCCCATTGATGCTGCCACTGTGTCAATCCATAATGTTTTGAGGGGGGTCTTCTTTTTTTCACTGAGGCCTCCGCTTTTCCAAATATGATGTCCTTTTCCAGCAACCGGTCCCTCCTAACAACAAGTCCAAAAAGGGGCGGGGGGGGGGGCAAAGTCTTGTTGTCCTCCTTTTTTTTGTTTTGTTTTGTTTTATTGTGAATTATGTGATCATTTACATGGAAGAACATTAGCTTTACTTTCATCCTATAGTATATCGTTTCATTGCCATGGTTACAATCCCCTCCATGCATCATCAACCAACCAAAGGGTATACACTGCAAGCCTGCCCCCCAGTCGTCAGCACACAGCCCCTCTCCCTCTCTGGGTCTAGAGTTTCCAGCCGCTCCATCTCTCCATGTCATCGTCTTGCCTCCATCTCTGGTGTCACTGTTTCTCTGGGTAGGGTCCTGCACTCCACTCTTCTCCCTTGATGGTCCCAGGGACCTCTGCCCTTGGATTGCAAAGGCAATCACTCCTTTACTTTTGCTACAAAATATCTACCTTTACATTTCCAACCCTCACAGTCAGTCCTAATAACAATTATTCACTATTGTACCACAAGAGACCTATCCCCATCTCTTTTCATCAGCCCTGCCCAGGCAGATTGGATACTACTCAGTGGAGATTCTACCTTCCTCTATGCCATCTGGATCTAGGCTCCCTTTTGAAAGCTTGTAAGCCAGTCACTTCTTGCCTTTGTAGCCCCACCATTTTGGGTAGCCAATGGCCAAGTTGCCCAACCCTGTCTACTCTGTGTATGACAGGGGTGAGAATGATCCTCGCTGTACAAATATGTTCCCTCTTTTGAGCTACTGCATCCATAGGTGTGGGTCATGTTCATCAAATTGTATCAGATTACTCTTTTTTTCCCTCTTCTTTTTTCTTCTAGTTGAGCTCTGATCATCCAGTCATTGAAGCCTGGTCAAGTGGGTATAATCTGCAAGTGTGGGTGTTCTTGTGCATATGCTCTCTCTTCTTATCAGCTGGATGCTTCACTCTCCACTCTAGTCCTCTGTGGCTATGTCACTGACTCTGAGCCCAAGAGTCCCCAGGTCTTGCCATACTGCTGGCCAACCAGGTCTCCACCCAGGTTCACAGGAGTCTGTTGAACATTGCGTCCTCCCTTTTAAGGAGCATTCTAGCTGTACTTTCTTTAATACAGATTTCTTTGTTTTTCTGGCAGCTCACACAGTACATTTGCCAACAACATAATTAAAACACACCCATTCTTCCATGGTCATCCTTATTCATTATCCAACTTTCATATGCATATGAGGCAATTGAAAAGAACATGAGTTGGGTCAGACACTCCTTAGTCCTCAAAGTGACGTCTTTGCTCTAAAATGTGAAACAGGTCTTTTGCAACAGATTTGTCTAATGCAATATTTCCTTTGATTTCTTTACAGCTGTTTCCATGAGTATTTTTGGGGACTCGACCAAAATGAAGTCTTTGACACCTTCAATCTTGTTCTGTTTATCATAATGTTTTTTATTGGTCTAGTTGTGAGGATTTCCACAATGAGGTACAAGTCATACTTTGACTGTATATTGCAGGTTGTTGAGACTTCCTCCAATTTTGATGCCACATTCTTCTTCATATAATCCATCTTCTAGGATTATATGCTCAGCATACAAATTGAATTTGTGTGGTGAAAGGATACAACTCTGGTACACACCTTTCATGATTTTAAACCATTCAATATCTCTTATTCTGTTCTAAGGACTGCCTCTTGGTCTATGTACAGGTTCTTCATGAGTGTAGTTAAGTGTTCAAAAATGATCATTTTTCACAATTATTATGATCCACATAGTCAAATGACTCTGCATAGTCAACAAAACACAAGCAAACATCTTTTGGGTATTCTCTAATTTCAGCCAAGATCCATCTAATGTCAACAATGATATCCCTAGTTCCATGTCCTCTTCTGAATCTGGCTTGAATTTCTGGCAGTTCTCTTTCAATATATTGCTGCAACCATTATCAAATTTACCTTCAGCAAAAATTTTACTTGCATGTGGTATTAATGATAATAGCTCAATGATTTCTGCATTCTGTTTGCCACCTTTTTTTGGAATGGGCACAAATATGAATCTCTTCCAATTGCTTGGCCAGGTAGCTGCCTTCCCAATTTCTTGGCCTAGACAACTGAGCATCTTTATTGTTGCATCAGTTTGCTGGAACATTTAAAAATTTGTATCCATCAATTCCTGGAGCCTTGCTTTTCGCCAATGCCTTCGGTGCAGCTTGAACTTCTTCCTTCAATACCATCAATTCTTGATCATATGGCACCTTTTGAAATAACTGAACATCAACTATTTTTTTTGTGTGTGTGTGTACAATGATTCTATGTATTCCTTCCATCTGTTTTTGATGCTTTCTTCCTTATTCAATATTGTGTCCATAAAACTCTTCAATATTACAACCTGAAGCTTGAATTGTTTTCTTTAGTTCTTTCAGTTTGAAAAATGAGTGTTCTCCCCTTTTGGTTTTCTGACTCCAGATCTTTGCACATTTAATTATAATATGTTACTTGGTCTTTTTGAACTGCCCTTTGAATTTTGTGCTCAATTCTTTAGCTTAATCATTTCTTTGATTTACTTTAGCATCCCTATGTTCAAGAGCAAATACCAGCATTGCTTCTGACATCCATTTTTGTCTTTTCTTTCTTTCTGATTTTTGTTGTTGTTGTTGTTGTTTTTAATGACCTTTTGCTTTCTTCTTGTACAATATTCTTGATGACTTCCTACAATTCTTCTGGTCTTTAGTTATTTGTGTTTAATGCATCAAATCTGTTCTTGAGATGGCCTCAAGATTCAAGTGGTATATATTCAAGGTCATATTTTGTTGTAACGTGCTTGCTTTCATTTTCTTCAGCTTCAGCCCAAACTTGCATATGAGCAAATAATTGATGGTCTGTTCCACAGTTGGCTGCTGGCTATGTTTTCACTGATGATATTGAGCTTCTCCATCTTATTTCCCACAGATACAGTCAATTTGATTCTTATGTATTCCATCTGGTGAGGTCCATGTATATATATATAGTTGCTGTTTATGTTGTTGAAAAAAGGTATTTGAAATGAATAAGCTATTGGTTTGAAAAATTCTATCATGTGATCTGCAGTACCATTTCTGTCTCCAAGGCCATGTTTTCCAACTACCGATACTTCCTTGTTTCCAACTTTCACATTCCAATCACCGGTATTTATTAATGTATCTTGATTGCTTGTCTGATCAACTTTATATTTTAAAAGTTGGTAGAATTTTTCAGCTTTATCATCACTGATTTCAGTGGTTGGAGGGCAAATTTGAATAATAGTAGTTGTAAGTGGCCTTCTTATAGGCATATGGGTATTATCCTATCACAGACACCATTCTACTTCAAGATAGATCTTGAAATGCTCTTTTTGATGATGAACATGACTCCATGCCTCTTCAGTTGGTTGTTTCCAGTATAATACATCATATGATTGTCTGATTCGTAATGGCTAATACCTATCTATTTCAACTCACTAATACCTAGGATGTTGATTTTTATGCTTTCAATTTCATCTTTTAGTATTTGCAATTTTCCTAGATTCATACTTTGTACAATCCAAGTTCTGATTATTAATGGATGTTTGCAGTTGTTTTTTCTCATTTTGAGTTGTGCCCCATCAGCAAATGAGGTTCTCAAAAACTTTGCTCCATCTGTATCATTAAGGTCAACTCTACTTTGAGGAGACAGATCTTCCCCTTCTCTTAATTTTGAGTGCCTTGCAATCTGACTCATCTTTTAGCACTATATTAGACAATGAACAACTAATATTCATATGATTTTCAGTTGCTAACCCTTCAGAGTCTTTGTGTGACTCTATGGGTTAATGCACTGAACTGCAAGGTCAGTTTGAACCACAAGGTCGATAGTTCAAGCTCACTTCCTGCTCCTCAGTAACCCTATACAGGGTCACTATGAGTTAGAACTGACTCAGTGGCACTTAACAACAACAATAAAGCCTTCAGAAGTGGTCTGCTTCTTTTTCTTCCTAGTCTGTCTTTATCTGGAAGCTCGGCTGAAACTTATCCACCATTGGGTGACTCTGCTGGTATTTAAAATACTGGTGGCAGAGCTTCCAGCACCACAGCTGCAAACAAGCTGTCACAGTGTGACGAACTGACAGACAAGTTGTGGTGAAGATACGTGGAGCATATTATTTAGGAAGAGGAAGTCCAGCTGTGCACTTACAGTTGTTCTCGGACTGCCAGTAAGTCGTGTTGGCATTGGCATTGGCAACTTAATCTTGCTCAAGATCATGGTTAGAAGAGATCTTGATTTCATTTTTGTTGATGTTAAGTACTGTTAAGTCATTTCTGACTCAAATAGACCTTGTATAGGGTTTCTAATGAGCAGTTGGTGAGTTTGAACCACTGACTTTGCAGTTCAAACCGACTTTACAGTCCTGTGCTTATCCTACACCACCACACCAGGACTTTAGAAAATTATCAAATTTATTTGTTATTGAAACATCAAATATGAAAATATACTTCAAAGTCATATATAACGATCAAAATGTCAGTGGTAAGGGAATAATGGAATTCAGTAAGAAGATAGATGTGTTAGCAATCAACACATTGTCAAAAACGTAGTATTCGATGTTTTCTGATATGAGTGAGACCAGTAAGTTAGTCAAGTAATTTTAAAAAGTTGATAAAAGCTGTGAGTCATAAAAACATCGCATACATATCATAAATACTTGTATATGTAAAGTTAATGTAGTGCAAGGCATTTTATCTTGTTTTATTTTGTTTTGAGTGTGTGTCTATTAATTGGAAGGCTGAATTTGTTTTTCCATTTGCCATAATTCTATGTCATGTGTCCAATTTTAGCTCTTTCAAAAGAGAAAGAAGAGTTTAGAGACTGGAAAAGCAATCTGATTGCCAAAGAAAGTTTTATAGATTGCATCAATGTCTTGTTCACAACTAACTCAATAGCAGTTTTTTAAGTAATTCATCTTTATGAAGTATTTTCTGAATTATTAAACTTTGCTTTCACAGAAACAACTTCCTATCTTGAACCCATTTACTCTGTAATGTTTAATAAAGCTCATAATATGTATAGTTTTGTACAATCTGGATAAATAAGTCTGAGGACAAATAGATTGGACACAGACTGGTTTTTGGTAAGTTTACACATATAATTCCAGCCCGTAGGAGCGGAACTCCAAGAACATGTGAGCCAGGCTACACAGTATACCTTAGACATTAGTTAATTTGTTTATCAAGGAAATGGTGATCAAGGGTTAGTCCAGATAAGTGGACAAGAGGAAATTGGTTAAGAAAGCTTCTAATACATCACACGTTTTGATGGCAGCACATTAGAGAAATGATACCGTAGTTGTGGTGCTTAGGAGCACTTAGCTTATGTTCATGTTTTGTGACAACCACCAACACTTTTTAATTATGTGACCAAGTGCAAATTGCTCTAAGCCTCAAATTCTGCTTTTAAAAATGATAATAACTGAGTTGTTACTCAGAGCAAAGCACTTACCCCAATGTGTGACACGTACTGCATTCTCCAAAAATGCCTGGCATGATGATGATGGTGATGGTGATTACTATAGTGACGAAATGCCAGTAAAGGCTTGAAAACTGAGAGGGCATAATCATACTTGATAAGATGGGTGTTCTTTTTCACATTGTCTCCTCTTAACCTTTTTCTATGATCGTTGTTACTACTGGTATTGTTAGTTTGAAAGAATTCTCTAGCAAACATGTAACTGCTCTTTCAACAGGTACTTCAGGTTCCAGGCACTTGCCATCAGGTTTACCAAGGAACACAAATTTCCCTTGAGGACAGGATCAGCTCTTGTGGAAATACTAGCTTCTTTGGGAAGAAACTGAGAACTTCAGATGTTACCGAGTCACAAGACAAAGTTCTGAGGGAAAAGAAACAAACTAAATTACAGTGAGTTTATGAAGAATATAGCACTTACTAGGTTGGTTTTTCTTTTCTGATACTGCATCCTGTTTCACATGAAAATAAATATAATAGAAGTTCTAATTTATCAATATGGTATAAAACATTTCTAAGAATTCCAGTTTTGTCCATTACATCACTTTTACCTAAATAGATGAGAACTTCTTTCTTAGTCTAGTTCTCAAATATTTGTGCCTTCAGGCTTCTATCCTTAACCTCTTCTCATTTTGGATGCTTTCAATAGAGAAATGAATCTATTTCCAAGGCCACAGCAGCAGCAAAATCTGACGTTTTTGTCTTCCTTCTAAGTCTGTGCTACAGCATGCTCTAAGATACAATGATTTCCATTTCTCAGTCCTTACCTGGCTCTTTATTAAAGGTCATTTGCTAAACCAGATACCTGGGATCAACCTGGGTCTACACTCTCCCTGCTCCTCACATCCAAATAGCTTTCCAAGACCTGTTTTTTCTAAATTTCTTTCCCAGAAAATTTTTAATAAATTCAATTGTAAAAATTGATGCAAGTTTTTCTAATACAGCATTTGAAAATATATAAAATGGTTCATTATAAAAGGAAAATTATTGTTAATAGTGATAGAGGCTCATTCTATGAAATACCTATAAAGACTTCTTAAATAAGGGAAAGTTGGAAATGAAGTTGGAAAGATAGGTGTGACTTGGGGGAACTGATCTGGGTAGGCATTTGGAACATCTTAAACAAAGTCAAGGAGGATACAGCAGAGCATCAAGAGAAAAGAGGAACAAGTCATCAAGTGGTGCAGAAAGATAGGCTGAATGAGAACTGGGACAGGTCACGGGGTCTGGGCACATGGGAGTCATAAGTGGCCTTAGAGTGAACAGTATCACTGGATTTAGACATGAAATCTAAATTGAAAAATAAATTATGGAAATAATATAAAATATCTGTAAAGAAGAAGTTTAATTGTGAAATTAAAGCAGAAAAACTGGTAAGTGGAGCAGTAGGATAAAAAGAGAGGGTTTTAAAAAGGAAGATATTTTAGACAATTTTTAGACTAAGAGGAAGAGGAGTCCAAGACAGAGAAGATGAAATGAGAAGAAATGACAATAAAGTCAATTACTACTGGGAATAAAAAACAGTAGAATCCACATCTCTGCCATGGCTAATGATCATTAGCATTTCTTCATTTGTTTGTCCTATTTATTGAAGTCCTATTTGGTGAAATGTCTGTTCATGTCCTCTGTCCATATTTTAATAGGATCGCTTGTCTTTTTGTTAAAATGTTGGGATTTTTGATAAATTATAGAGACTAGTCACTTTTCTGATATGTCCTTATCAATTTTCTTTTCATAGTCTGTAGCTTTTCCTTTCATTCTTTTGGTGAAATTTTTTGATGTCCATAAATGCTTAATTTTTAGGAAGTCTCAGTCAGTCATCTAACTTGTCTTCTGTTGTTTAGGCATTTTTATTTTTGTTTTAAGCATGTAAATTGAGTAACTCCAGTACTAAGATAAATTCCTAAGAACAAAGTATATTTCTTTACATACAGGGTTCACTTGTAGGTACAGTAACTAAATGGGCTTTTTTCTATTTCCTTCATCTTAAAACACTTTAAATGTTGCACAACGTGTTTTTCCTTATTTTATTTTTATGATTATATTAAATATGCATATGCTTATTTTTTCATATTGCTTCGCTATAGTCATGATTTTGGAAATAACACTTTGTTCTATACCGACCTGGTTTGCGTTAATTTTCAATGCCGTAGTGATACTTGCTGAGTTTAGCTATGAGTTTCAACAACTGCAGTAAATTTGATGTTGTTGGTAGGAGTCATAGAGTCAATTCCAACTCACTGCCACCCTATGCACAACAGAATGAAACACTGCCCAGTCTTGCGCCATTCTCCTAACTGTTGTCATTTTTGAGCCCATTGTCACAGCCACTGCATCAATCCAACTTGTTAGGGATCTTCTTCTTTTTTTCTGACCCTCTGCTTTGCTAAGTATGATGTCCTGTTACAGGGACTGGTCCCTTCTGATAACTTGTTAGTCTTGGATAAGTCAGACCTAGCCAAATATTTATTAGTCTGGTGAATTTCTACAAGGCTTCTCTTTTCTTCTTTCTTTCTTTTTTTTTTTTTCTTCACAAAGAAAGGATCAATTACTGATGGTTCTGAGTCAGTGGCTCTGTAAATAAATCATCTGAATTAATAAATGTATTCAAAACTGATGTTATATAAGAGCATTTGAATTAAAAATACTTCACTGCAAATAGAATTTTGTAAAATCTAACATTTACGTAGGAAGCAAAACTAAGTAGGTTGTGCAAAGAGCAATTATGTATCCTGGAATTCCCATTCTTCGCAATGTTATCCATAGTTTGTCATGATTCACACAGTCGAAAGACTTTGCGTAGTCAATTAAGCATAAGATTTTTTTTTTTTTTTTAACAGAAAAAGAAAAATAATTAAATTCTAGTGGAAAACAAGGTTAGCTCTTTGGGAAATGCGCTCATTTAGCCAGCAGACCCTGGAACATTCAATAAACACCTCTATACAGTATGGCTATGAGTCAGAATCGGTACTTAACAACAACTTGTCTGGGTAGGAAGGCTGTGTATCCAGTAGCTAATGAATGCATTGTCCAATTGAACCTCTTTGCTTGGCAGATTCTTCTCCAGTTCTGTGAGCTTTTGAGAGGAAAACATCTCTTCTGACCTTTTACATAGCTAGATTTCAACATAATTTTATAATTTGCATATTTTCACTTTTTTCATAAACCCTGAGCACATTTAATACAAAAAATATAGTCATCATCCTTATCCTGTTACCTTGTTCTAGATAAGATAGATGTGATAGTGAGTCTCTTGAGACAGGGCACATTTCTTACTCACTTTGATTTCAGCACATAGTTGATTTTTGTTGTTGGTAGGTGCCTGTTGAGTCTGTTCAGATTCATAGCAACCATATGAATAGCAAAAGGAAACACTGCCCAGTCCTGTGTGCCATCCTCACAATTCTTGTTACATTTGAGATCATTTTTGTTGCCACTGTGTCAATCAACCTAATTGGGGTCTTTCTCTTTTTCACTGACCCTCCATTTACCAAGCATGATGTCTTGTTCCAGGGGCTGGCTTCTCCTGATAAAATATACGAAGTATGAGAGATGAAATTCTCACCATTCTGATTTCTAAGGAGCATTTGACTGTACTTTTTCCAACACAGATTTGTTCTTCTGGCAGTCCAAGGTATTTTTAGTATTCTTTTCCAACAAATTAACTCAAATGCATCAATCTATAGTCTTCCATATTCATTGTCCAACTATCATGTGCATATACTGTTCTTCTTAAGTGCCATCAAGTTGTTTCCGATCCATAGTGACCCTGTATATGGTTTCCAAAGAACAGCTGGTGGGTTTGAACCACTGACCTTGTGGTTCACACTGACAATGTGGTCCAGCGCATTATCCTGCAGCACCACACCAGGACTCCTCATGAAAATATTTGGCTTAGGTGCACCTTAGTCCTCAAATATCTTTGCTCTTGAGTACTACAAAGAGGTCTTGTGCAGCAGATTTGCTTAATGGAATATGCCATTTGATTTATTTACTGCTGCTTCTATGCATGTTGATAATGGATCCAAGCAAAATGAAGTCTTTGACAACTTTAATCTTTTCTCCATTTATCATTTCTCCATTTATTGGCCTAGTTATAAGGATTTTTGTTTTCTTTACATTGAGGTGCAATCCATACTGAAGGCAACAGTGTTAGATCTTCATTAGTATTTGAAGTCCTCTTTGCTTCCAGAAAGTAAGCTTGTATCATCTACCTATTGCAGGTTGTTGATCAGTCTTCCTCCAGTCCTGATGCCGTATTCTTCTTCATATAATTCAGCTTCTCAGATTATTTGCTTGGCATATAGATTGAATAAATACGGTGAAAGGCTATAATCCTGGCATACACCTTTCCTGATACTAGACTATTCAGTATTCCCATGTTCTGTTAGAATGACTGCCTCTTGGTCTATATACTAATTCTTCACGACCACAACTAAGTGTTTTAGAATTTCCATTCTTTGTAATGTTATCTATAGCGTGTCACTATCCACATCAAGCTCCTAGTTTTACTACTGTCCAAAAACCTTCCTTTTCAGAAGATATCACTGTTAGTCAACAGCATTGAAGCCCTTTGGTCATCTCTACTTTTGGTCCCTGACTGGATGATAGCTTTAGTTGCCTCTAGGGAGGTATTGGGAGCCTCACCTCCCAATAGCTCTTCACAATTGCAAAGGAGTGCATCATTTGAATTACATTAGAATTTAGTTCTAGAGAAACATATTCTGAAAAAGGAGTTTTAAAGAAATATATCATTGATGTATTTTTTCACCATACATATTCAACCTGTACAGTGAGCAAATAATCTGAGAAGCAGGATTATCTGAAGAAAACATGGCATCAGGATTGGATGAAGACTCATTAACAACCTGTCATA
>NW_006408528.1:13805980-13831362 GCF_000296735.1 Chrysochloris asiatica | reverse complement strand
CATGTTTGGTAAAGTGGAGGGTTGGAGAAAACAAGAAAGACCCTCAATGAGATGGATTGGCACAGTGACAGGAGAAATGGGCTCAAGCACAACAATGAGGTTGGCATGGGATCGGGCAGTATTTCGTTCTGTTGTCAATAGGGTCGCTATGAGTCGGTACTGACTTGATGGTATCTAACAACAACAATCATAAATGTTGATAGGAATTCAGGAAGAAATCACTTTATACACATATAAAACCTTATATTAGAAAGAGTGGGTACCTACTGATCATGGAAGTTCAATAGCAAAGGCAGAGAAATGAGGAGGATTACAGTTCTATAGCTTTCCCCCTCCTCACCCAGTGCTGAGGAGGCTAGACTGAACAGGGATGTGTGTCTTTTGTCTTCCAACAAGACTGCTCTGGAGGAGTGCCACCGGGTAGCTTCCTGGGGACCAGCAGATGAAAGCATGTTCTGTGTCAGGACTGTGACGGTACATATAGGACTCTATGAATTTGTCCAAACCTATAGAACTCTATAGGGAGCTCTGGTAGTATATTGGTTATGAATCGGGCTGCTAACCTCAGAGTCAATGGTTCAAAACTACCAGCTATTCTATGGGAGAAAGATGAGGCTTTCTGCTCCTATAAGGATTTACAGCCTCGGAAACCCTATGCAGGATTGCTGTGAGTCGGAACTGACACCAAGGCACATCATCACCACCACCACCATAGAACTTTATACCACAATAAGCATGCACATTCAGAAAAGTCATGTTAGTATTTTTAATTTGGACAGGGAATTCCTAGGCATGGGTTTAGATTATGAAAATAATAATAAGTAATATTTTACTTAAAATTATAATGTAAAAATTTTCATATCACAGTTTAGAAAATATCCAAAAACTTTACCAGTAAAAGAGATTCTGCTTTTGATATGAGAAGTCCCCTGCCAGTTATGGCTAATTTGGTGCATCTTTTCGTCTTCTCACTGAGCCATCCTTTATGTTCTCATTGCAAGTAGACCGCCTACCACTTTAATGAGGTCTAATGCTCATAAGACTGCCTTCTCTTGAGTATTTGCACAATGTCACAATGCCATTTTTTAATATTCTGCTCCATCATACCTGCCATATATTGATTTTCAATTTTCAACTGCTATGAGTCTACAAAAAAGATCATTGTAAAAAAAAGTACTTCTTTCCTGGAAGATTTGGAAGGCACTGTAGGATTTCACAATGCCTCAGAGTCATTATTTTGACATGTTATGATATAATTCTGTAGCTGCAGTAGATTAGTCTGGAAGGAAGCTAGTTTCCTTTTAGGCTTTTGGACAAATGCCAAGGAATAGCTGAAATTAGCAGAAGCAGGAACTGGAAGGATCCGCTGTGAAAAAAACTTGCATTTTAGTTTCTAAATAATTTGAAAAGTTTAGAGATGAAGAAAATATAATTTCCAGCAAGTTATGTATAAGGCAAAATACAAAACAACAACAAAAAACACTAAGCAGATAATCAGTGGATTAATAAAAGGATTATGTGATGGAAAACATTCTAAATGTTCTGTCATTTTTACTACTCCTTACCCCACTCTGGAACCACTATTTCACATTCTGAAAGAACAATGTTAAGTTTTTACTTTCAAAGGTAGAACAAAGAAGGTAAAACAAGGTTAATCTGAGAGCTGATTAGTCTTGAAAAGTATAAATTTGAAAAGAATTTGATAAATTTATAAAAATTCGAACTGTACTAGTTATAATTTAATATTAAATAAAATGGTACCATAATAATTTAAATAGAATATTTTTTAATGTAAGAATATTTTGCCACTCTAAATTTTATTTATACTGGTTAAAATGAAAGCTGCCAGGATCACTGAGTAGAAACTTTAAATGGAAAAATATCTTTGGACTTAAAAATAGGAATTAACTTTTTATACTTTAAAAATAGAAATTAGCTTAGTTTTACAGTGCTTCTTTTACAGTTTCATATTTTATCTCAATTATTTGTGGCCAATAAAACCACCAACATTTAATGTTAGTCTGGTCTCCTGTATCTTCTTTGTAAAGTGATGATAAAATGGGACCCAGGACTGCCCAGTGTTCATAGAGCATTCACCATAAAAGGTGATGGAAATGTTCTCTTTGACAACAGCTTATAACATGGCTGTAACCTGTAAACTTGGATGCTGTTGTTGCCGCTGTTAAGAGATGTCTAGTCTGTATAGGGTTTCTGAGGCTGTACATCTTTGCAGGAGCAGAAAGCCTCATCTTTCTCTTGGTAAACTTGAATAGCCCTTGGAATATTTTTTGCCTTTAATATAATGCTTATCTTTGTAAGTTTACATGTAATATTATTGAGCCAGGAAACTATTGCCTGGTCCTTCAGAAGAATATTTAATCAAAGTATTATGTTGAGCTTAGTGGTATTGCTTTATTATTGCATCTTTTAAAGATGTTTTTATTCAGATGGTCTGTGATCATGTGTTTTCCTTGGAGCAATTTTTCAGTAAAATTAATGAGAGACATGAAGTGTACAAATATCTCAAGGAGTATCAAGCTGAGAACTTTTGTAAACAAGGTATTTGTTCAGGTCAGTATGGGCAATTTAGGATCCTTGGGTACCGCTCTCTTAGGTCAAAATGAGTCCACATGTTATTTTGACTAAAAGCATAATGGTAAATAATTTATTTTGGTGAGAAGTTAATATACACTATTATCCCATTCATTATTGTTGTCCAGTGCCATCAAGTTGGTTCCAGCTCATAGTGAACTTATGCACAACAGAATAAAACACTGCCCAGTCCTGTACCAACCTCACAATTGTTACATTTGAGCCCATTGCTCCTGATACAGTGTCAAACCATCTTGTTGGGGATCTTCCTTTTTTTCATTGATCCTCCACTTTACTAAGCATGATGATCTCCATGGACTGGTCCCTCCTAATATAACATGCCGGAAGTGTGAGAGACAAAGTCTTGCCATCCTGGCTTCCAAGGAGCATTCTGATTGTACTTCTTCCAACACAGATCTGTTTGTTCTTCTGGAATTTCATGGAACTTTTAATATGCTTCTCCAACACCATAATTAAAATGCATCAATTCTCCTACGGTCTCTCTTACTCATTGTCCAACTTTCACATGCATATGAGATAACTGAAAATACCATCCATAGCTTGGGTCAGGTATACCTTGGTCCTCAAAGTGATATCTTTGCTCTTTTAGATGTCTTTTGCTGCAGATTTGACTAATGCAATATGTTACTAGACTTCTTGACTGCTGCTTCCATGAGTATTGATTGTGGAAGCAACAAAAATGAAGTCTTTAACAACTTCAATCTTTTCTCCATTTATCATGATGATCTAGTTGTGAGGATTTTTGTTGCAGCTTATGCTGAAGGCTGTGGTTTTTATAATCTTCATCAATAAGTATTTTAAGTCCTCTTTGCTTCTGGTATTCTCTGCTTTCAATCAAGATACATCTGATATCAGCAACGATATTCTTAGTTCCATGTCTTCTTTTGAATCTGGCTTAAATATATTTACTTTTGTTTTATTTGCTGGGCAAAGGCTTCTGTGTGATGTCAACAATGATATTCTTAGTTCCATGTCTTCTTCTGAATCTAGCTAGACTTTCTGGAAGCTCCCTGTCAATATACTGCTGCAACCATTTTTAAATTATCTTCAGCAAAATTTTACTTGCTTATGATATCAGTGATATTGTCCAATGATTTCTGTATTCTTTTGGGTCACCTTTCTTTGGAATAGGCACAAATATGGAACTCTTTCCATTTGTTGGTTAGGTAGCTGTCTTCTAAATTGTCTATATATGCAGTTTAAGTGTTGTCTCAAGTAGCCAACTTTTATACCCTCACACTTCCTGTTTCCTCTGCCAAGCTAGACTTTTCTCCAAGCTCTTTGCTTGGCTGACGCTTCCTGATGATTCTGTGTCCTGGAGCCTCCCTAGTAACTCTTGCTCGCATTATCCTACTTATTTACTTCTTTATAATGGTGTGATCCTCCTGTTTCTTTATTAACTCAGTTCATCTCATCCCTATTTTGTTCTTCATCATACCCTTAATGTCTAGAAAAGTGTATGGTTTATGGGAAGGCTTATTAAATATTTGTTTTAATGAGGGAATAAATTGTCCCTTGAAGTCTCCTGTGAGGTAGACAAAACTCTTCTGGGTCTAGAAGGAATGGGGACAGAGGGTAGAGAGATTAAATGACCTAAAATTTGGAATCCTGGTGTGGAACAGTGGGTTAATGTGCTGGACTGCAAAGTCTGCTTGAACTGCAAGTTCAGTGGTTCAAGCTCACCAGCTGCTTCTTAGAAATGGTATACAGAGTCTCTATGGGTTGGAACCAACTTAACAGCATTTTAACAACAACTGAAAGAGAAAATATAAAATTCAAGCTTATGCATTTGTCACTGAAAAGTTTTTCCTTTCACAATATAGCTTCATTCATTGGATAAAGTCTAAAGTTTAAATTGTCACAATACCACTAATCTACATATAGGAAAATGCTCTCATATTTACTATATTACCTTATATAAGCTGCCCAGCACCTGGAAAAAAACAAAAGTGTTTAAATGAACTTACATAGCACAAAAGTTTTATGTGCTGAAGTTGCGTGCAACAATTTTGTGACAATTAATATTTTATGTCGACTTGACTAAGCCAGGATTCTCAGTGGTGTTGGCAGTAACCTTCCATGATGACACCTGCCATGAGCAGACAATCAACTGAAAGGAAGTTTCATTGGCGTGTGGTCTATTTCCAATATATTGAACACTTGGGAAAAGCTTCCTTGTTTTTCTGGTTTCTGCATCTGGTTCATCTTCCAACCTCTGGTTCTTTGGATTTGAACCAGTGGCTTGCTCTATTGCCTGTTGATCCTGGAAGTCAGCAGCAGCCAATCACCTTCCCTGCCCCATCTGCTTACTTGATGTATGACCTACTGATCTCCTTCTGATCCTGGGAAGAAGCAGCAGTTGATCACCTTACACAACCTACATGCTGGTCTTGATTCTTCAGTTCTGCAGCTATGTGAGTCAGCAGCCTCCAGCCTGACATCTGACCAGTAGAGTTTGGACTTGCCCGTCTCTACAACCGTGTGATCCATTTTCTTGATATCTATCTCTATTTATATCTACATATATGAGTGTCCCTTGTTTTACTTCCCTAGAGAACCCAGGCTAAGACAAATTTCTTTGGCTTCTAACTTTACTTCCCCTAAAATCATTAATTTTGTTAGTAAACGGTTTCATGTGAAAGATTTTGTATTATCAATTCAGACATTTAAACCTGTTATGTATATACCCAGTTACTTCATTCTTACTTTGGTTACATTTCCCAAACCATGTTGGTTTTTCAAAAAAGCAGGCAAAAAATACAGCATAATTCCCTACACTAACTTCATTACTAAATTTATTAAAACTAAATTTAAATGGAAAGTATCATTATCTGTTGAATAAACAAGTATAATTTTGAAATAATTAAATCTTAAAGTCAAAATGGATTTTTTAAATTCTTGGTTTTATAGTTTTTGTTTCATGTCATTCACAAAAATGTTTTAGTAATATAGAATATTTCATAAAGCAGATAGGTATAATCAGAAATCAAATTTTACTAGCCTTTTGTCTTCTGTTAGAAAGAAGAAAAAGGTCAAAATGGATGTCAGAAGAGACATTGAAATTTGCTCTCCAGCATAGAGATGCTAAAGCAAATGGAATAAATGAGGAGGTACAAGAGCTGAACAGAAAATTTCAAAGATCAGCTTGAGAAAATAAAGCCAAATATTACAACTAAATGTGCAAAGATCTGGAGTCAGAAAACCAAAAAGAAAGAACCCGCTTAGCATTTCTCAAGCTGGGGGAACTGAAGAAAAAATTCAAGCCTTGTCTTCTGTTATTAAAGGATTTTCTGAGCAAATTATTGAATGATGCAGAAAGCATCAAAATACGATGGAAAGAATACACAGTCACTGTACCAAAAGGAAATGGTTGATGTTCAACCATTTTAAGAGGTAGCATATGATCAAGAGTCAATGATACTGAAGGAGGAAGTCCAAGGTGCATTGAAGGAATTGGCAAAGAACAAGGCAACAGGAATTGTTGGAATAAAAATTGAAATCTTTGAAGAAAGTGAGGCGGCACAGGAAGCACTCACTCATCTATACCAAGAAATTTGGAAGACAACTATCTGGCCGACTGATTGAAAGAGATCCATTTTTGTCCCCATTCCAAACAGAGGTGACCCAATGGAACGTGGAAATCATCGGAAAATATCTTTGATATCCCATGTGAGTAAGGTTTTATTAAAGTCATTCCGGAATTGGTTGCAGGCTTCCTTGACAGAGAATTTCCAGAGGTTCAATCCAGATTCAGAAGAGGCCGTGGAATTAGGGATATTACTGCTGATTTCTGATGGATCTTGGCTGAAAGCAGAGACTATCAGAAAGATGTTTACCTGTGCTTTATTGACTATGCAAAGGCTTTCCATTGTGTGGAACATGACAAGCTATGGACAACATTGAGAAGTATGAGTATTCCTGAACACTTGATTGTGCTCATGAGGAATCTGTAAATAAACCAAGAGGCAGTTCTTTGAACAATGTGGGAACACTGAACAGTTTAAAATTAAGAAAGGTGTGCGACAGGGTTGTATTCTTTCACCATACTTATTCAATCTGTATGCTGAGCAAATAATCCAAGAAGCTGGGTTATATGAAGAAAATCATGGCATCAGGATTGGAGGAAGGCTCATTAACAACCTGCGATATGGAGATGATACAACCTTGCTTGCTGAAAGTGAAGAGGACTTAAAATATTTACTGCTGAAGATCAAAGAGCACAGCCTCCAGTATGGATTACATCTCAATGTCAAGAAAACAAAAATCCTCACCACTGGACCAATAAATAACATTCTTATCAGTGGAGAAAAGATTGAAGTTGTCAAGGACTTCATTCTTCTTGAATCAACTATCAACACTCACGGGAGCAACAGTCAAGAAATCAAACGACTTATTGCATTAGGCAAATGTGCTGCACAAGACCTTTTTAAAGTGTTGAAGAGCAAAGATGTCAGCTTGAGGACTAAGGTGTGCCTGACCCAAGCCATGGTATTTTCAATAACCTCATATGCATGTGAAAGCTGGACAGTGAATAAGGAAGACTGTAGAAGTGGTGCTTTTGAGTTATGGTGTTGGAGGAGAATATTCAAAGTGCCACGGTCTGCTAAGAAACAACAGATCTGTGTTGGAAGAAGTGCAGCCAGAGTGCTCCTTGGAGGCCAGGATGGCCAAACTTCATCTGTCATACTTTGGACATATTGTCAGGAGAGACTAGTCGCTGGAGAAGGATATCATGTGTGGTAGAGTGGAGGGTCAGAGAAAAAGAGGAAGATGGATTGGCAAAGTGGCAACATCAGTGGGCTCAAGCACGGCAACGATAGTAAGGTTGGCCTAGGATCAGGTAGTGTTTTATTCTGCTGTGCATAAGGTCGATATGAGTAGGTACTGACTTGATGGCACCTAACAACAACAACAAAGCCTTTTCACAGATATATAAATATTGACTATTCAGTGACTGCATAATGAAGTCAGTCTTTACCCATAAAAGCACAAAGGAATAATTGAGACGTAATAATCATTAATTCTGCTCACCAAATATTTCACTTTCCTTCTAGTCACCTGATAACATTTCCCTTGCTCTCCTTAGAAGTTGGGGTGGTCATGAGACTTCCTTTAGCAGTGAAATGGAAATAGAATGGACACAAGCATTCCAGTTTTCCCCTCTGTAATGGTTAATTTAGGCTCTGAGATGGCATCTCCCGCAACATGGGCCTTGAGGATGACATAGAGAATAGCCCTTAGCCAGCCAACCTGCAGTGAATATGTAGCATGAACAAGAAATAAACTTAAGAGTTTTAAGACACTGAGAATTTGGTGCATGACCAAATCTTCCTTGTCTGATGCATCAACCAAAATCAAACCTATTGCCAAGTCCAATATGATACATAGCTACCCTATACAGGGTTTCCAAGAATATAAATCTTTATAGAAGCAGACAAACTCATGTTTCTCCTATGGAGTGGTTGGTGGGTTTGAACTGCCAACCTTGGGGTTAGCAGCCTAACAGCCTGCAGCACCACCAGGGCATACTTCAAAATAAACAATCAAACAAAAATTTGCTGTTGGCTATATTTCCTTATAGTAATATTCACAAGATAAAAGTGACTGAGAAGGAAACATGGTGAGATGGAGTCTAGATGCTGTTGTTAAATGCCTTCAAGTTGAATCTGACTCATAGATATCTTGTTTCAGGTTTCCAAGAAGCAGCTGGTGGGTTTGAACTAATGACCTTGTTGTTAGCAGTCCAGTGCTTATTCTAAAGCACCATACCAGGACTAGACAGTGATGTGGATAAAAGATTTTAAGGTTTTAACTACACCTAGTTTCAGCTCCACTGCCTCCTACCTGTGTGAATTTAGGTAATTCAACTCATATAATTGTTTTATGATTTTTTTTTTTTTTAAATGATGGGTTGAATCACAATGTCCCTAAAAGCTCTTCCGTAACTATTAGCTTTTGCATTTGTTATTGTTAACACTGTTTCTTGTAGTAATAAAAGGCAGGTGGGATTATATCTGTCAGAAATGACCATTTAAAGTAAATGATTTTGTTCTTAATGGAACAGAAATTTGTTGTGACTTTCATTTTTCTAATGACAAATATTGCATTCAGTTTATATGGTTACAAATTAAAGAACTAAAAAATGTTGATCTACTTGATAAACATAGTTCTCCTGTGAGAAGAATTCATTTCCGTCTTACATATATTATCTTTTTTCAAGTTTTAAGAAGTAATATATCAAGATGAACTGCAAGGGTTATTATTGAACTTAAAAACATTCATCTAGCTGTTTAAAACATTTAAATGAAGTCTGTATTTTCCCTTCTCCAAAACAAATGTTCATTAGTTCTTTTCATGCCATTGATTTTTATTTATATGGAAATTTTTAAATAGTCACATGTAGGTACAATGTTGTTAAGTGATAGTTCTAAACAAGGCTTTAAGAGCCATTACAAGAATAGAAACCCGCTGATATTTACTTCTGAATGACAATTTGAGACAAATCAAAGGAGAAAACCCATTTGTTTTTAAGTTTTGGAACCAACGAGCAATTAATTCTATCTTACTAAGAAAACGAGCAATTAATTCTATCTTACTAAGAAAATGGTATAGTCCCTTCTCTTTTGATAACTAAAATCTCAAATTAATGAAGATAGAGTAGGATCTTCTAGTAATAAAACTTGTTTCTTTTTTAAAAACAGCAGAATTAACAGTTAACAGATTGCATTATCCAAGCATATAGTAAACTTTTTGAGGGGTAACTCCCTCCCTATTCTCTGCTCTTCAAAAACAACCATAATGCCTAATTGTTTATGGACCAAAGAAGTCTTCCATATGCCAAATTCCATTGTGTTGACAATATGAATCAGGATTAATATTTTTACATGTAAGCTCTTTGGAAAATAATCATTTGTTTTATTATGTATTCCTCTTATTTGAGGTTGTGTTTTTATTTATTTTATTATTAAATTTAAATTTTTTCTTGATATAGAGATGTTCCTAAACTGATTAATGAAAGGAATTTTAAATGCAACTGTGGATATGTATAACAACAGAACCCTTTACATAATAGAATATGTATTTGTATAGTTATTTTTCCTTCCTTCAGTGAAGATAAACTGGAATAGCATCCCATTTCTTACTCTAAAATACTGACGACTCATAATGACCCTGTATGGGGTTTCCAAGAGTGGCTGGTGAGTTTAAACTGTTGACCTTGTAGTTAGCAGTACAGTGCTTATCCTACAGCACCATTCCAGGGTTCTACAGGACTGAATGGAGTCCTGGGTGGTGTTATGGGTTAATGCACTGGCTATGGGTTAATGCAAAGTCTGTTTTGAACCGCAACGTCAGCGGTTCAAATTCACCAGATGTTCCTCGTAAACCCTATACAAGGTCAGTCGATATGGGTCTGAATGGACTCAACGTCACTTAACGACAACGTAGTACTGAATAGAACTGTCCTGTAGAATTTCCAGGCGCGGTAGGATAAAGCAGTGGACTGCAAGGTCGGTTTGAACCACAAGGTTGGTGGTACAACTTCACCAGACGCTCTTTGGAAACCCTATACAAGGTCACTATGAGTTAGAACCGACTCAACAGCACTTAACAACAACAATCTTTATGAAGTTGATTGCTACATGTTTTTTTAGAGGAACAACTGATGGGTTTGAGCCTTTGACCTTTCAGTTAGCAGCCTAATGCGTATACACGGCATCACATGGACTCCTTGAATTAGGACGTTGTTGTTGTTAAGTGCCGTGGAGTCGGTTCTGACTCATAGCGACCCTGCACAGGGTTTCCGAGGCTGTAAATCTTTACGGGAGCAGAACGTGTCATCTTTCTCCCGCGGAACCACTGGTAGTTTCGAACTGCTGACCTTGAAGTTCACAGCTCGATTCGTAACCACTACGCTACCAGAGCTCCTTTGAATTAGCATAAGCATATATTTAATAAGCTACTAATTATGACTCATAAGGAAAATGACACCGTTGGGTGGACTAAGGACATGACGACTATCATATTCCCAACAGGTACGCAACCTAGTTAACAATGAAGCCCATTGCTCCCTAAAAGAGAAGGAATATCTGAACTACAAATGATTGATTCAATGAAATCAGAGTTTGAATACAGTCATTGTAATATTGTCTGCACAGATAATTGTTTATATAGCATCAAGACAAGTTAGAAATATTTCTTCTTAACAAATTAACTCATCTCACAAGACACAAGCTCTTTTCTCTTTTTTCAAGTTAAAGTTGCAAATATGTATGAGTCATTTGATTTCCTTTAATTAAATTACAATAAGCCCGAGTAACACCATTACATCATAATAGTATTTTTTCTTATATTCGGAAGTCTGTTTATATTAAGGACAGTTAGACAAGAACCCTCAGTGTCTCTTAGAAAGTACATTTACTGCTTTTTAGGATGATCTAATGTGGCTTCAGTGTGTTAACTGAGAATGTTTAGATGCCGAGTTTGGACAAACGCCTAATCGGAAGTTGCTGCATAGACTTCAGTGGCACTAATGGGAGTGTGTTAGACAAAATGCCACCTGTTACTCTGGAGGCTGTCACTGTAGTGTATCTGGTACTGTCATCCCTGGCACTTCTACCTAGGCCCGGATACTACAATGGCTGAGAAGAGCAATCTGCAATAGACCAACATTGTCAGTCCTATTTATCTGCCAAGAGAGGTGAACCTTGACTGAAGAGCTTACCTGACATCTGGCACCCCTTTCACTGGAGAATGCCTTGTCTTCATATACTGGCCACTTCCATAGACGTTAAAAAAGGAAGCATAATAGAGTTGCAACCTGTCATTCTTTCCTTTGTGAATGTTCTTGCTATAGATCGATGTTACATAGCACGATGGGCTATGTAACAGCCCCCAGACTGTATGTGTAAAGACCTAACGGGAATTGAAATCAGAACACTGTGAAATAGGACACAAATAGGAAAAGAAAATTCTTCTATGAATATTCAGGAATGAACTTAGTTAAATGAATACATGTTATCCCCTAGAAAATCAGGTCATAAAGAAAATCGGACAAAAGAAAATGTCAGGTTCAGTGAAATTACACAAGGTTCTTTATGTCTAGCACACTTTCTAGTCAAATTTTCCACCAATTTTTAAAAATCAAATTGAGAGATCAAGAGACTAAAAATAGTTTGGATTTTCACAAGGTATTAAAGATAGCTCCATTGGAGTCCTGATGTGGCGCTGTGGGTTAATGCGCTGGACTGGAAGGTACGTTTGAACCTCGATGTGGGAGGTTCAAGCTCACCTTGGAAATCCTTGGAAACCCTATACAGGGTTGTTGAGTGGGAACTGACTGAACGGCATTTAACAACAGTATTTTAATAAGAGTCCTGGTATAGCACTGTAGAATAAGCACTAGACTGCAAGGTCGGTTTAATCCACAAGGTCAGCTGTTCAAATTCACCAGTCGCTCCTTGGAAACCCTATACAGGGCTGCTATACTGATTTGGCGGCATTTAACACAAACAACAGTATCTTATCAAGGAGCTGGGTTGCTAACCACATGGTCAGCAGTTTGAGTCTGTCTATCAGCTGCTCTGAAAGAAAAAGCTTTCTGTTCTGCACAGCCTCAGAAATCCTACACAGGGTGACTGAGTCAGAAGCGACTCCATGGCACATAATCACACCAATCACCACCATATCTTCTTATTTATTGAGATTAGGAGGAAAGTCAAGGAGGAAAGAATAACTATAAGTATTCTTTTAAAATATAAACTAATGACTTGAAAACGTTTTTAATTGTACATTAATATGTTTTATCTGGACTTTCAATTATGCTAAGAGCTTTGTTTTTTCTGCTTATTTCCAAATTCACGGTAGCAATCAGAGAAGTCATTGTTGTTATCATGAAGTGTCATCGAGTCAGTTCCAACCCATAGTGATCCTGTATAGGGTTTCTGAGGAGCAATTGGTGAGCTTGAACCACTGACCTTGCAGTTCTAATGACTTTGCAGCCCAGCGCATTAACCCACAGTGCCACACCAGGACTGATAGATTCAAACTCAAACAAAGAATCCATAGTACCACTGACCTCAGATTCAGCTACCTGTTTTCATGTGAGTCACACTATATCATTTCTTGAAAGTGAATACTAGGAACAATTTTCTATTGTACAATACTACTGCTGTTTCTTAAAGTTAGCAAAGTTGAATTATTAAACATTAATTTTTCTTGTGAAGTATCATAAAGACTGTAGAATAGGTACACTGCAGTAGACAATGTTGTTACAATTTGCATTTTCCCTTAAGTATAAATGATTAATTTTAAGCTGTGTGGACTTTAAGAGTTTCCATAGAATAGGGATTAATTTCTTATTAAAGACATTCTGTATATTTCTATTTTATGATTCACTGCTTTAAAAAGGAAGAATTGCTTTTATGATATGGACTTGGCCATTTACAAATCTCCTAAGTCTATGATATTCCTTCAAAAGTTTGTGAAACATTCTTTGATAAAAGCACACACTTTTCTCAGTCCATTGAATTTCTGGGCGAAGATAAACTACAGATGCCAGTATGTGTACAGAGGCACCAGGATACAAAATGTATGGGATGACCCTGCACTCCTGCTTGGACATTTTGCTGGATGGAAAAGCAGAGAGGAAATCGGAATACACATCTACTTTCTGTGCATATGATTTATGTACATACAGGTAGCATAGTGGTTGCGAATAGGGCTGTGAACCTCAGGGTCAGCAGTTCGAAACTACCAGCTGTTCCATGGGAGAAAGATGAGGCTTTCTGCTCCCATAAAGATTTACAGCCTCGGAAACCCTGTACAGGGTCACTATGAGTCGGAACCGACTCCACGGCACATAAAATTAAACTACCGGGAGAAGGGATGTCAATAAACGTAGCAAATGTTTACTATACGAAAGAAAACTGACATTTGTAAAATACACATACAAATGAGCTTCTAAGAGTACAGTCATCAAAAAAAATTATATCAAATTAATTTATCAATTAACTTCATGTTGCCTGATCTTTTTCTATTAAAATTTAAGAGATTATCATTTGAGAAACAAATAACTTATGCATCTTTTGACAGAAAATGCACCATCAATATATCCAGTGGTGTACTGGAACTAGCTCATGTCAGCTTGTAAGAATGAACTGTGCATATATTCTCCCAACTCTGTGTTCAATGATGTCATATTGGTAGATCAAAACCAACAGTGGTGAGTCTTTAAACATGTTAGTCAGCAAGCACTATAAATCTGAGATTTTTTCCTCTCAGTCAGTTTACCCTCATACCATTGGATATAAACATATTGCGGGGGCTTCAAAAGTTTGTGGAAAAAATTCCATTATCTTTTCATTTCATTTGCTCATAAGCTTTTAAAGTCTCCTCACATAACAAAAATAAATGCGAAATTTGCTTAGAAACAAAATTCAGCATTCTTATTATGGAAAGATTTTGGAGGATTTTTTTTTTCTTCAGAGTTGATAAAAGATAATGATTACATTTATCATAATGATAAAAGAATGCTGAATTTTATCAGAAATAAGAGGTTTAACAAAACAAGTAATAGTCTATTAATAAATTTCATTAAAAAATTTATTTTTTGAGCTTATAAATGGGTCACTTCCAAAATAGTAGGAATACAGATTATTTAACAAAATTTTAATATATCTAATTTCACAAACCATGAATGCTTTGTTTTCCATAAACAAATATAGTGGCTTAAAGCAACAACACTCTTAACTTCAAGATCTGGGCCTTGGTACTTTCATTATATATGTTGAGCACATAATAAAGCAGAGACAATTACTTTTCTTGAACAATTTATTTTCATTCAGAACTTAGAAATTTCTTAGCTTCATATTACTTTGTTGTAAATGATAACCAAATGGCCCCCTTAAATAGCTGATGTCACAAAACATTATAAATCAAGTCACTGGAATTTATAAAGCTAATATAAAACAATAACTATGCTGGTACACATTTGTATTAAGCCTTACTAGGAATATGACAACAAGCTTTAGTAAAGAATGAAGTCCTGGGCACAACGGAAAGAAAGAAGAGCTACATCATGAAAAATTATTATGAGGATTATAGGTAAGACATCCACCTACAATTTTAACAAAGAAAGGAGGGAAGGGGAGCACACCGTTAAAGCTGGTGATACTTTAGGAAAACACATTAGCCACGCTACCTTCAATCTAAGGGTCCCTGGTAGCACAGTGGATTACAAACTGGGCTGCTAACAGTAAGGCCAGTAAGTCGAATGCACCAGTCCTTCCACAGGAACAAGATGGGGCTTTGGAAACCCTGTACAGGGTGGCTATGAGTCATAACTGACTTGGTAGCACACCCCCAACACCACCACCTTCAATCTGCTCCCCATCATCACAACTCAGCCTCAGTTCTCCACACATTCTGTTACTGTTCGACTCAAATTTCTTTACATATGGAACTCAAACTTACATTTATAGTACTAACAGAGTATTTTCAATATTTAATGTTTAGACAAACAATAAGAAAAATCTAGTAGGGTCAAACTAACTACAAGCCATCTCAACACCCCTGAAAATAGGGGCAAAGATTAGTCATTAAGAAATAGTATTCAAAGAGCAGTGTATTCTTTAGTGTGATTTATAAAACAAGTGAAGAATCCTGGATTCAGTAATCGTCAATGGAAAAAGTCAAACTTGAAAATGAGAAACGTTTTGATGCTGATTTGTACCAAAGCAGTACTCCGCTAACCCAGTAAGTTAGAACAAATTCTAAATTCACACTAACTTTTATCACCTTAGTTTAATGATCCAATAAATGACAAAAAAAACAAAGAATGAAAATAGCATCATATAGCACAACAGCCTGGTTTGGCTCCCTCTGGATAAAATCTTCAGTTTGCCCATAGTTCTACCTAGAAATCCAGTTGTAGAATCAAACTGTGAATCCTATGAGGGAAAAATAAAATTTAACAGTTAGATTCTGATATTCTAAATATGCACATTCAAATAATCTCAGAATGTTCAAATAAACAAATACATTCAGTTATAAAAGTACTTTTAGTAACAAGTTTTATATTTAATCAGTTCATTAGAACTCTGAATGATCAGTCTGATTATTACATAAAAAATATGACAATTCTTTCAATGAATACAAAGCTCTTTCATTATTCAATATACATTTTTTTTCCCCCAATGCCACAGAGTAATTAAAAAACTCAAACCCAACTGAGGTTCATTCTAATCATGTGGATTATAAACCCTTATCAATAAAGGTAAGTAGTGCCCCCACTCTCATATACCAAGCCTTTCCCCACTTTTTATTTGGGCATGACTTCCTACTACAGCAGTTCATCCAAAATTTAATGTTTTATCAGTTGAATGGGCCTTTACTTATAAGATCATTTTGTTTAGATGACTGACTTTTAGCATTGCAGCACCTTCTAAAAGCTTTATGTAAAGGTAGAGCAAATTATAGTAGAGACCACATACAAATGGGAAAAAACTGTCAGATTAAAACATAGCTGGAAAAGTCCTCAAAATGAAACCAAATGACATGGATTAACAGTATCCTGAGTAAATGCCCCACTGCATAACAAGCTTGCATAGCTCGGTTCTATGTAGCTCATGTGCGTTTACACCTATGGTTCTTCACCAGAGTTATATATCAAAATCACTCAGCATGCATTTCTTTGGCTTCAAAACATATATGCCTATTTCATTTTCCCTGAATTTCTGAGTCAGTATATTTTCAGTGATCCAGGTGCAAATATGTTCAAAATTTTTTCCAGGTGATTCTAATACACAATATTTGTTGTTGTTAGTTTTTTATTTGGGTGGGGTCCATTTCTGAATAATACATTTTTAAAGCATGTGGAGAAACTAGGATAGTCCAAAGAAACTGGACACCAAAATCAGCATGGATGGTGGCTCTAACCAAGAAAGGCAGAGGGTTAAGGCATTATAGGATTTGTTCAGAAGTGATTTTTAAGAGATTGTTGTTGTTGTTGTTAAGTGCCGTCGAGTCGGTTCCGACCCATAGCGACCCTGTACAGGGTTTCCGAGGGTGTAAATCCTTACGGGAGTAGAAAGCCTCATCTTTCTCCCGCGGAGCGGCTGGTAGTTTTGGACTGCTGACCTTACGGTTCGCAGCCCGATTCGGAACCACTACGCTACAAAAAAAAAAAGACCACAAAAAAAAACCTTTATTTTATGTGAAAATCATTTGGTTGGTTGTATATAAAGTGCTTTTGTTTATTTGGTTAATAAATTACTGCTAGTCTTTGGTTAATAAATTACTGCTAACTGCAATGGTTAACAGTCAATGGTTCAAATCCACCAGGTGCTCCTCAGAAACCCTATACAGGATTGTTATGAGTTAGGACCCACTTGATGGTCCTAAACAACAATACAACAAGAACTTCCAAAAATCAGCATTTGTCCTGAGTCTTTAATGTTGTTTCTAAACAAAAGACTAAAGCTATTTTGACTTCCACCTTATTCTCCCACTTTTTTGTTTTAGGAAATGTGCAAAAAACACTTTATTGTTGTTGTTGTTAGGTGCTGTTGAGTCCTAGAGACCTTATTAACAAAAGAGTGAAACACTGTCCAGTACTTTACTGTCTTGACAATCACCGCTATGCTCGAGTTCATTACTGCAGCTATGGGATCAATCCATCCATTGAATCTTCTTCTGTTTTGCTGACCCTCCACTAAGCATGATGCCCTTCTCCAGGGACTAGAAATAAATAGCCAAAGGACATGAGATGAAGTCTTGTCATCCTGGCTTCTAAGGAGCATTCTGGCTAACCTTCTTTCAAAACAGATTTGTTTGTTCTTCTGGTAGTCTATGGTACTTTCAGTATTCTTCACCAGCACCATAATTCAAAGGTATCAATTCTTTGGTTTCCCTTATTCAGTGTCTAACTGTCACATGCCTATGAGGTGACTGAATATACCATGGCTTGCATCAAGTGCATCTTAATCCTCAAAGTGACATGCTTGCTCTTTATCACTTTAAAGAGGTCTTTTGAGGCCGATTTGCCCAATGCCACCATCATTTGATTTCTTGACTGCCACTTCCATGAGCTTTGGTTGTGCACTCAAGTAAAATGCAGTCTTTGACAACTTCAATTTTTTCTGTTTGTCGTGATGGTGTTTAGTGGTTCAGTTATAATGATTTTTTTTTTCTTTACATTAAGTTGAAATCCAAACTGAAAGTTGCAGTTTTTGACCTTCATCAGAAAGGACTTCAAGTCCTCTTCACGTACAGCAAGGAAGGCTGTGCCATCTGCATATCACAGGTTATTAATGAGCCTTTGTCCAATTCTGATACTGCTTTCTTCTTCAGATACTCCAGCTTCTTGAGTTATATGCTCAGCATACAGACTGAAAAGGTATAGTGAAATTACGCAACCCTGGTACATATCTTTCCTGATTTTAAACTACTCAGTAACCCCTTGTTCTGCTTGAATGACTACCTCTTGATCTATACACAATTTCTTCAAGAATACAACGAAGTGTTCTGGAGTTCCCATTCTTTGCAAAGTTATAACAATGTCATCCAAGTTGCTTATATATAAATGGATGGGAAGCTAAGAGGTAACATCTCTAAGTATGCTTTCAACATCATTTTTTCTCTGATTCTAATTGTTGTTGTTGTTAAGTGCTATTGAGTCAGTTCCGACTCATAGCAACCCTATATAGGGTTTCCAAGAAGTCACCAGTGAGCTTGAACTGACAACCTTGCAGTTCAAACCGACTTTGCAGTCCAGCGCATTAATCTACAGCACCACACCAGGAAAGTAATTAGAGTGGTATAAATATTTGAGCCCAATAAGATAAGAGTTTTAAATTTTCAATTTAGTGGTTTATTTTCAGAAACATTCCAGAATATTTCTACTAGAAGATAATTTTAAGTGACAGCAACAAATCTTTTAATGACCAGGCTATGGTATTTCAAATCTATTTAAAAGTAGACAAATGTGAAAATTATATGACTCCTCATTAATAGACTAAATCTGAGAATATCACCTCAAACTTCTGAAAGTTAAAATAAAAAATAAACTTACCATCTCAGCTAATAACTGGTTATGTTGTTTAACTTCATGGCCTATTTCTATGGAAAGCTACAAAGAGAAAAGCATATTCCTTAATACTTACATAAAGGCATTTAAATTTTATAAACCAAAAGTTAATTACATTCTAAGCATATTGTGTTGTTGTTAAGTGCCATCCAGTAGGTTCCCACTCATGGCGACCCTGTGTAGGGTTTCCAAGAAGCAGCTGGTGGGTTTGAACCACTCAAACTGTGGTTATCAGTTCAGTACTTATTCTACAGTGTCACACCAGGACTCATATGCATCTTCTCAAAAGAAACTGGATGTTAGAAATATAAAACATAATCTATTCTGATACATTTTCTAGTAAATTTAAAGACAAATAAATTTATAGTATATATTCATCCCCAGCTGTGGACATCTTCTCTCTGTTCGTTAAGCTGATTTCATCTTAATATTCAATTCAGTCTTTCAATTTTAGCATAAATGAGGAAGCTTTAAAAAGTTAGTGGAACAATGGAATAAATTTTCCCACTAACTTTTTAAAGCCCCTACACACACACAAAACACACACATAGTAGCTCCATATGATAAGCACTGGACTGCAAACTACAAGGTCCACAGTTCGAGCTAGCCATCCACTCCACAGGAGAAGGTGAGGTTTTCCACTCCCATGAAGATTTAAAGCCGTGGAAACCCTATACAGGGTTGCTATGAGTTGGAACCAGCTTAATAGCACTTAACAACAACAACACACACATACATTTACCTCTGATTCTCTTATCCTTGAAAGCATTTTTCTATATTTTATTCTTACAAAGCATTTATCTTTACTTTTCCTTCTTTACAATTTAAAGGGCATGCATGTATCCATATGAGCAATTGAAATTCAAAGAAAAGTATTATTTTCCTAATGAAATGTCACATTACTTTGCATATATGACTAAATGGATTATTTCTTTAGCTTTCAAAAGTGATAATATTTTTCTTTAAAGTATGTTAGTAAATTTTAACTAAATTTACATGTTAGTGCTATCCATATATAAGGCTAGCAGAAAGGAGGCTGAGTCTAAGAAAAACAATTCTATAGTAACAAGAGCTGTAACCATGGGCTCAATCAAACACAGCAGCAACTGTGCTGAGGGCTGAGGGCCAGGCAGTGGCTCGAGTGCTGGACACTGGATCGCTCTGAGTCAAAATTGACTGGATGGCAGCTAACAACAACAACGATTCAAAATCAATCTAATGCTTCACCTGACAAAGTCATCAAGGCTTCACTTCTAAGATCTTTGAATAAATATAATCAAATATTGAAATTCTTGGCAAATCATTGAAAATTTTCCCAAAGGCTATTTTTAACTTAGTTTATGTGCAAAGCACATGTGATAAAATGACACAAAATGGGAGTAGACCAAAACATAAGTTTTTCCCTGAACTTAACAATTCAGAGATACTAAAGTAATTATAAATAGAAAACATGTATCATCCTAGGAACTTCTATATTGTCATTCACAGCCAGTGAAGAAATTGTAAGGAGTCACAGTTTTCTTTTGACAAGAAGTGTAAATTGACAATGTTTGAGTTTTAGAAAAAGAATAAAGCTTTGAAATATTAAGTTTCTCTAAATGTTTTATTTTCTAGAGTATTAACATTATCTAATATTGCTTAGTTCATCGATCACCTCCTTATGACTTGATACAACGGTGGAAACAATCCTGTCTCAAAATGTTAAGTCTCCCGGCTCAATACAATTCAATTTTCCAAAGACTATGATGAAATACCAATTAAGCTTTGGCAGTGTGGACTGCTATTGCATGTTTAACATGATGTAGAAGCAATCACATAAACTGTTAAAATCATCTTTTCTTAATTCATGTATTCAATACCTATTTACTAAGTCAGTATCACTAATAAGGAATTTATGTTACTGTAGAATATAAAACTAAGCACAGTAGAAAACACTATAATCTGATAAATTTCTATGTAAATAATTTCAATGCAAATCACTATGTATTAAGTGCTATAGCAATGACAGAAATGGTCTCATGTTCATAATGGAAAAAGGTACATTAAGACATGGTGATCAAATAAAGCTTAGAGGGAAGAGGTGCAATGACAAGAGGCCTTTTAAGATGAGCAAGACTGTAGTCACTGTAAGCAAAGAGAAGATACCTACAGCAAAGGGATAGTACAGTCAAAGCTATGGGTGGGAACGTGACAATGGTACACAGAGCACAGAATACTCTAGTTGTCTGGCAGGAATAATATGCACAGTCCTAAAGAGCTGGCCCAGTCTTTGAAGAACCTGTTAGGTCCGGCTCCAGAGTATGAACTTTAAGATCGTGAGAGAACACTGAAGACTTCTGGGAGTTCAGTGGCACAATTTATTTATTTATTTATTCGACTTTTTATTGTGAATTGAGCAAATGTTTATAGACCAGATGATCAGCTTTGTATTCAACATATCATACATTTTGTTTAATCTCAATGATTACAATCCTCTCCATGCAACAACTTCTTCCCTGTGATTCCTATTTGCGTTTCATGCACCTGCATATCCTTTCTCAACTCTGTCCTTGAGAAAATGTTATCTTTTGATTTTGAATGACTGACCGTACCTTGTTAGTTAGTGTTGCTATCCCCTCTATAAACATATTTATTGCTTGGCTGGAAAGTGGACCATGAGGATAAGTTCCTTTCCAGACATGAAGGTGGTTGAGGGCCTCAGGTCCCTCTCTGACCAGTAAATCTGGTCTTTTACTTTTTAAAAAAGTAATTCTGAGTTTTGTTGCACATTTTCTCCCAGTCTATCTAGGATGTGATCCCTTTCAGGACAGCTGGTAACGGTATCCAGGTACCATCTAGTACTTCTGGTCTCACAAACATGGAGACTGAGGTTCACATGTTCCAGTAGTCCACTGTACCAACTGAGACCAATAGCTGCACCTTAGATGGTTGCTCATGAGCTTTCAAGATCCCGGACGCTACTCACCCAAGCAGGATGTAGAACACTGTCTTTGTGGATGATGTTATGCCAATTGACCACGGTGTCCTCTGAGACTATGGTCCTGAGCCCCAGGCCCCTTAACTCACTGCCTTAAGATGTTTGACAGTATCTAGTAAGTTTTCATCCTTTTGCCCACTGTATGCTCTACCACATTCATAGTATGAAATTTTCTCTTTCATACCCTTAAATATTTATGGGATACATAAATTATATATATATCTCACTCTTCCTCTCCTACCCATTCAGCCTATATTTCAATCCATGTAATTACACACAAAACACAGTTTACCTCTATTCCCTTTAGCCCTGGTGTCTTCATCCAGCTTCATTGTTCTTCTGCCACCCTCCCTCTTCTTATACATTGCCTTCCTACTTCTTGTTTATTGCCTTCCCCATCACATGAGCTACAGTGATATGATTTAAATGATACTCTATTAAGATTACTGTGGTGACAATATGTAGCTCCTTCCAATTAGGAAAACAACTGGGAACAGGTAAGATGAGACTGTTCCAATAGCCCACCTAAGAAAATCAGTAAGGGGATAATAATAGAAACATTGCAAACAATGAATTACAAGATGGTGAGTTGAGGTACAAAGCAGCAAGATAAAAGGCTTAGGTTTGAAGTTTAGGAGACTGAAAGAAGAAAATGTCAGAAGAAGGGCTATTGGAGGGTGGAAGCAGATGGCTCATTACTGTAATCAACACAGAGTATTTTAGATTTCACCATGTACAAAAAAATGAACAAATCTCACATACATTTTGACCACATTTTCTAATCTTCAGCTCAAATCATGTTCTTAATGTTTGAGTGTATTTTGACTAAACTGTAGTATGTAGATAACAGAGTTACTTAGTATCATGAACTATAATTACTTAGTTACTTTGCAAGGATAGTATATACATATGTTATATATTATATATGTAATATTATATATAAAAGTAGTATCTGTTGTATACATACAGATTTTATAGCAGTTACTTTGTTCCTCAGACTTTCAGCCAATCTCTCATTTTCTTCTTCACAGGCACTGTATCCACTGTTAGAGTAGCCATAGTGCCCGTGATTTCCAGGAGGCATTCCTTCACCTGCAAGAGTCAGATTTAGAAGCATAGTTTTAGCAAAAACAGAGGTCACACTGAAGCCTTGATAGTTAGGAAAGAACCAAAAAAGACCCCTGGAGGGCGTTGCAGACCACACATGCTTATAATATTCATACTTCATGTTAAAAATTAATAGTCAGAGATCAGAACACTTTTTTTCCATTACCTTCTCTTAATCAAAGAATACTCAGCTCATTTCAATGTCTTTTTATTGATTGCCTAGTGATTGTCCACAAGACATTACAACAGGCACTGATATAAAAAGATAACCGGAAAATATTCCCTGCTCAGTAGAAACATATATTCTAATACAAAAATCTTAAAGTGGTAACATCAACTACCTATTGAAAGTTGGCTGTGAAAGGAATAGGAGAAAGAAGACAATATAGTGACGGAGATCTCAGAACATAAAGAGGGTCCTTTATCCACACCGTTTTCTTCAGGGGGCTTCAAAAAGTTTGTGGGGGAAATTCCATTATCTTTTCACTCAATTTTTCGATGAACTTTTTTTAAGCCTCTTTGTGTAAAGGAGAGCTGAGTGGAGGAAGAGCCAAAGGGAGGGAAAAACAAACAAGAAAGGTGGAGCTCTAGATGAAGGGTAGAGTAACAGTGAAGACTGTTAGCTAAGAAGTGAAGAGGAGGGCCTACTGTATGTCAGGAGTCCTGGTGTGGTGCTGTGGGTAAATGTGCTGCAAGGTCACTTTGAACTTCAAGTTTGGCAGTTCAAACTCATCAGCCGCTCCTCAGAAACGCTATATAGGGTCACTTTGAGTTGGCACTTAACAACACCATCATGTTAAAGCCATTGTTCTACATGTTCCTTTTATGGATCCTAACATACAGTAACCACCACCCTGCTAACTTGGTGGTGGTGGTCGTGTGATGTCCAGTTGATTCCAATTCATCACGACTCTATAGGGTTTCTGAGGCTGTAAATCTTCATGGGAGCAGAAAACCTCATCTTTTCCCCAAGGAGCAGCAGGTAGATTCAAACTGTTGACCTTGTAGTTACAGCCCAACACATAACACACTATGTTACTACAGCTCCTTCTACTAATATGTTGTTGTTGTTAAGTGTCGTTGAGTTGGTTCCAACCCATGGCAATCCTGTATAGGGTTTCTGAGGAGAGGCTGGTGAGCTTGAACCACCAGCCTTGTCATTCAAACTGACTTTGCAGTCCAGCACATTAGCCTGCATCACCACACCAGGACTCCTAATATTAAGATTAGTATTCTGAATAGATCACATTTTCCCAATAAGCAATTACTGATTGGTTATATTGAATTATGTGGCAACTTCAACAAGGAATTTGTTTTTAAATAAGGGCAGTTTGCTTTATTGCCTTTGTTTTGCTCTTTTTGCCTAACTTAATTCTAATTTTAGAGTTCTTCCATACTGTTCCATTTATTCAAAGCAGAATCCTCCTTTTATTAGTGCTCAGAAATCTTTCAGAATACTTTTCTCCTACTGAAGAGCTGTTCTTCTCTCATAGCATCATTCACCCATAGAAAAGAATTCAAACAACAACAAAAATGCTAGTTGTTATTCCAAACGTAATCACTTCTTTTTGTGTAAATTATTGTTTTAAAAAATTGTACAAAGGCCAGTGTCAAAGATAACCCTCAGCCTTTTATCAATTTATATAAACACTATACATTTTAGGATGTTTCTATCAATAACTGAGTCAAATCACTTAGCTATTAATGTGACACATGGCAGCTTTTCCATGTGAATATCTATAAATTCATTATTTACCCAAAGCTTAAAATCAAAGATAGATAAACTAACACTTTAAAAGCAAGGTACCCACTACCCACCAATGCCCACTCAGTTCTGATTCATAGGACTGAGTAGAACTGCCTCACACGGTTTCCAAGAAAGACTTGTCACAGCTTTGTTCCTCAGAGCAGGTGGTGGGTTCAAACCATTGACCTTTCAGTTGGCAGCTGAGCGCTTTAAAAGCTGATGATCCTGGTGCACCTCTGCAGGGTAATGCACTGGACCTCAAGATTGGTTTGAACCACAAGGTCGGTGGTTCAAATTCACCAGCCACAACTCAAGAAACCCTACACAGGGTCGCTATACAAGGTCAGTGGTTCAAGCTCACCAGCTGCTCCTTGGAAGACCTATACAGGGTCACTAAGGGTCAGAATTGACTCGACTGTACTTAAAAACAACATGCTGCTAAATATGTGCGTGTGTATATGAAGGACTTTACGCCTGATCAACAGAATGGCATTGCAACTACCCCAAAAGACACTGAATAGGCCGGCTTGAGCTTCGGGATCTCCCGGGAAGCTTAGGTCTTTGTTACACCAGGAGACCCTCCCCACCCCCCTGAAATTCCAGGTTTCAGGAAAATCTCCATACCCACGCCCATTGTAAATGCCAGAACTATACCCAGACCACACTGACTATAAATACCCCAGTCTGTAAGGGAATAGATGGTCTCTTGGTCTCCTTTGGTGATGTAAGAGTACTCCCTCCCAGGTTTACTCTCAATAAATCAATAAACCTGCCTGCTGTTGAAGCCAAGACTCTTTACCTTCGTCTCTTTCTTTCTTTTCCTTATAGTATATATATTGTTGTTGTTGTTGTTA
>NW_006408528.1:13803163-13805715 GCF_000296735.1 Chrysochloris asiatica | reverse complement strand
ATGGAGTCAGTTCCAACTCATAGCGACCCTGGACAGGGTTTCCAAGGCTATAAATCTTTACGGGAGTATCTTTCTCCCATGGAACAGCTGGTAGTTTCAAACTGCTGACCTTGAGGTTCATAGCCTGATTCGTAACCACTACACACACAGACACAGATACACACATATAAATACTATCACACATAATCTGGCACTTTACACCAAAGTAAATTATATCAACAGTCACCTAAGTTATCACCAATGATCTTTTATCTCTACTCCAGTAGTTTTCATCCTGGGCTGACAGAATTACCAGAGACAGGGCTCCAAAACAAAATATCATTATAGATTCAAATTTGTTTGGTTTGAGTAGGACTCCAGGTTCAATACTTTGTTGATTCTAATGTGATTCTAATGTACAATCAGGATTGAGTACCAATTCTGGAGTACCTTTCCTACCATGTAATACAGCACACTTCTGTACACAAAAAAGCAAAGGCCTGAGAACCTACTGATGAAGTCCAAACTCCTTGATATGTAACACTCAAAGACCTCTACAGTGTGGTTCCATGTCCTTTCCCTCAATCAAGCTGGCTTACTTATGATCCTTTGCTCACATCATTCACATTCCAATAGACTAGGATACAAATGATGGTGAAGATGGAAGGAAGGCCAGGCAACTTTTCCCTCTGCTGTAGAGGTTTGAAATGCAACTGTGCTGACTTGACAGCTATGAACAACAACCCTACACTTTATTTATTTATTTTGGGGTCATACTTTCATCTATAACTTACTTTTCCCACCGAACATTAATCAAAATGTAATTCAAGTTCTTGACAAAGTACATCATAATTTCTGAAATCCCTGAGGCAGTCACCATCTGGAGAACTAATAGAGCATTTGACCACATACTTAGCTACTACCTTGTACTATAATTCATCTTTACACATTCCTATTTCCCAGGTAGATTGGAGGCTTCTGGGGTAGGGAGGTACAAACAGGACAATGACTGTATATTTAGGGTAACTAGGACCTAGTCAAATACACAATAAATGTTTGCTATTGTTTATGATAAAAAATAAAAATATTTAGTCACACAAAACTAATCTTGCTTAGAGTTAAAAGAAGTAAATGCTGTTATATGCACAAACCTGCAATACCAGTGATCTATAGGAAGACATATGAGTAGACACATAAGGCTGCACAGGTGTGAGAGGGAGAGTCGAAATATACACACAAATATATAAAGGCTTGAGAGAGAATATTTGTGTATGGGTATTTACCTATGCTGTTAACATATCCATGAATATGGTGGCACATACTGGGAAAAATCACCAAAACTTCTTAAGACATTACCAAGCTTAGGGGAATGAGTTTCTGGACTTAGGGACTTTGGACCATAGTCAACTGGCAAAACACAGTCCATAAACACATGTTCTACACCCTAATTTGGTAAGTAGCGACTGTGATCTAAAGAGCTCGTGATCATCCAGCTAAGGTGCACCTACTGGTCTCTCTCGTCCGGATAAAAGAAGTGATAAAAATTGGTGATGCTTAAAAACAATTAGTCCAATGGGCTATGAACCATGTGAATATCAATCTCCATGACCCTGAGACCAGAAGAACTAGATGGCACCAGGCTACCACTATCAACTGCTCTGAAAGGGATCACATTAGAAGGTCCCGGATAAAGTGGGAGAAAATGTGAAACAAACATTATAAGAAAGATCGGGCTTCCTGATTGGATAGACACTGGTGGACTATCTAAGACTACGTGCTTTGGCTACCTCTGGAACTGGACTCATCCCTACTGCTCAATTTTCCACCAAGTAACAGATAGGTATATAGGGGGGATAACAACATTAGTGAGGTATTCACACCATAGAACGGTCAACTATTTGTGATCAAAAGGGCAGTTTTTAGCTGACAACATTTAAAAGAGTTAGAAAAGAAAGAGGAATGAAAATGGAATAGATAATGTTACATTGAAGAGGTTGCAATCACTGAAATGACACAAAGCGTATGATTTGTTAAATGTAAAATTGATGATCTGCTCTATAAACCTTCACTCAATTCACAATAAAAAGTTAAAAAAAAACAAAAAACAAGTAATTTTGCTCATAATTAGCTCTTTTTTTCTCTTCAATTTACCTGGTCAACTTTCTATCATCCAAGTACTCATAAAATCCTCAATAAAACATTTTTTTCATGCACAATTTATTAACCAATGCTCAAGTTTATAGTTACTGACAACTTACTTGACACACTTTTAGAAAACTTTTTTTAAAAAAAGTACTTCCATCTTATTATATAATGCCTGAGAAAGGCAACATTATCCAAGAAAAAAATATTTTATATACTTTCTTACTATATAACACACAGGTTCACAGGCTTTTATTTTGCTATTTTATTTTATGGTTTTTTTGTGGGTTTTTTTGTATTGTCACTTTAGTGTCAGAACCAGGAAATGCTGTGCTGATAGTTGTGTATTACAAAAGCCAAACAAACCAAACCCACTTGCCATGGAGTGGATTCCAACTCACAGTCTCCTTATAGGGGAGAGTAGTACAGTG
>NW_006408528.1:13787830-13795838 GCF_000296735.1 Chrysochloris asiatica | reverse complement strand
CTCTTCTGGTCTTCAGTCTTTAATGATTAATGTATCAAATTTGTTCTTCAGATGATCTCTAAATTCAGGTGGGATATATTCAAGGTCATATTTTGGCTTTCATGGACTTGTTTTCATTTTCTTCAGCTTCAGTTTGAATTTGCATATGAGCAATTGATGGTCTGTCTGTTCCACAATCTGCCCCTGGCCTTGTTTTGACTGATGATATGGAGCTTTTCATCGTCTCTTTCCACAGATGTAGTCAATTTGATTTCTGTGTATTCCATCTGGTGAGGTCCATGTCTTTTATGCTGTCTAAAGAAGGTATTTGAAATGAACAAATCACTGATTTTGCAGAATTCTATCATGTGATCTCCAGCATCATTTCTATCACCAAGGCTATATTTTCCAACTACTGATCCTTTCTCTTTGTTCCCAACCTTTGCATTCCAATCACTGGTAATGATCAATACTTCTTGATTGCATGCTTGATCAATTTCAGATTGAAGAAGTTGGTAGAATTCTTCTGTTTTATCTTCACTGGATTTAGTGGTTGGTGGTATTAACTGGTCTTCCCTGTTGTTGTTGTTAAGTGCTGGTCGAGTCAATTCCAACTCATAGCGACCCTGTACAGCGTTTCCGAGGAGCAGCTGGTGAGCTTGAACTGCCGACATTGCAGTTCAAACGGCTTTGCAATCTGGTGCATTAACCCACAGCGCCACACTAGGACTCCCTGTAGATGCATGGATGTCATCCTATCACAGATAGAAATTGTACATTATGACTGATTTTCTTATGTTCTTTTTGACAATGAATACAACACCATTCCTGTTCAATTTGTCATTCCTGGCATAATAAGCCATGTGGTTGTCAGATTAAAAATAGCCAATACTAGTCCATTTCAGCTCACTAATGCCTAAGATATCAATGTTGATGCATTTCATTTCATTTTGGACCATTTTCAATTTTCTTAGATTCTACTTTGTACATTCCATATTCTGATAATTAATGGATGTTGTTCGAACAGAACATGGGAACACTGAATGCTTTAAAATTTAAAAAGTTGTGTGACAAGGTTGTGTTCTTTCACATACTTATTCAACTTGTATGCTGAGCAAATAATCCAAGAAGCTGGGTTATATGAAGAAAAACATGGCATCAAGATTGGAGGAAGACTCATTAACAATCTGTGATATGCAGATGATACAACCTTGCTTGCTGAAAATGAAGAGAACTTAAAAATACTTACTGATAAAGATCAAAGAGCGCAGCCTTCATTATGGATTGCATCTCAATGTTAAGAAAGCAAAAATCCTAACCACTGAACCAATAAACAACATTCTTATCAATGGAGAAAGATTAAAATTGTCAAGAACTTCATTCTTCTTGGATCAGCCATCAACACTCACAGAAGCAGCAGTCAAGAAATCAAATGACATATTGCATTAGGCAAATCTGCTGCACAAGACCTTTTAAAAATGTTGCAGAGCAAAGATGTCAGCTTGAGGACTGAGGTAGACCTGACCCAAGCCATGGTAATTTCAATAACCTCATATGCATGCGAAAGCTGGAAGACCATAGAAGAATTGATGCCTTTGAGTTATGGTGTTGGAGGAGAATATTGAAAGTGCCCCGGGATGCCAGAACAACCAAAAGATCTGTGTTAGAAGTGCAGCCAGAGTGCTCCTTGGAGGCCAGGATGACCAAACTTTGTCTCTCATACTTTGGACATATTGTCAGGAGGGACCAGTAGCTAGAGAAGGATATCATGTTTGGTAAGGTGGAGGGTCAGAGAAAAAGAGGAAGACCTCCCAGGGAGATGGATTGGCAAAGTGGCAGCCTCAATAAGCCCAACATCAAACAATTGTGAGGTTGGCCCTGGACTGGGCAGTATTTCCTTCTGTTGTGCATAGGGTCACTATGAGTCAGTACCGATTGGTAGGCATCTAACAACAACAACAGCTGTTTCTCCTCATTTTGAATTGTGTCCTGTCAGCAAATGAAGGTCCCAAATGCTTTACTCCATTCAAGTCATCAGGGTCAGCTCCACTTTGAGGAAGCAGCACTTCCCTTAGTCACATTCTGAGGCAAAGGAGTTGTACAAGGAAACAGAAACTGGCTTGAAAGCTGTTAAGGGTTAAAGTGTGTTCTTCTCCTCCTCCTCCCAATATGTAAATTCTAACCATAGCATTATAGTCTCATTTGGGAATGGGTTCTCTTTGTGATATTAATGAGGTGGCTTTAGGGCAGGGTAGGGCTTAAAATCAATCTCTATTTACATATAAAAGAGCAGATTAAGCCGACCATCAAGCCAGCACTTTAGGAGAAGATACTTGCCACAAGATTGCCAAGGAGCCTAGGAATAGAAGCTGAAAAGTGACTAGGACCTTGCCCAGAATAGACAGAGAGCTAGAGGCTGCTTCTAGAACTGGTACCCCGAATTTGGACTTCGAGTCTCCTAAACTAACAGCAAATAAATCTGTCTTCAGTGAAACAACCCACCTGTATTTGTGTTATAGCAGTACTAGATAATTAAAACAGAATTTCATATCTACATATACTTTCCATTCAATACAATTGGCTCTTGATCATATGCCTCTTGAAATGGTTGAACATTGACCATTTATGTCTGGTACAATTCCTTCCGTCTTCCTTTGATGCGTTCTGCATCATTCAATATTTTGCCAAAGAATTCTTCAGTATTGCAAGTTGAGGCTTGAATTTTTTCCTCAGTTCTTTCATCTTGAGAAATGCTTAACATGTTCTTTTTTTTTGGCTTTCCTACTCCAGATCTTTGCACATTTCGTTGTAATATTTGACTTTGTCTTCTCGAACTGCTCTTTGTTCACTGAATAAGTAATCACATCAGATCACAAAATGGAGGATAATTACAGATTAACTAAATGAAGCACAATTAGATCTGATCATAAAATGAAGGAAAATTAAGCAATACTGAGAATCATAGCCTAGTCAAATATATTTTTGGGAAACACGATTCAATACATTAACAACCATTAAATCAATTAAGGCAGTATCATAAAATTATTTGTTTTTGACATACTTTATTATTCCATTTGTGACAAGTTATTTATTGATATGAAAATATATGCATTCAACTTATATATGCATACATTGTACACATATATGTGTATGTATGTGTGTGTACAGAGAAGGAGAGAAAGGAATTTAGAAGCAAATCTACCAAAACAGAAACCATAATTAGTAGTTGGTGATGTTATTTCTACTTTCCTGCTGAAACCTCTTTTATATTTTCCAAATAGCAAGCATGTGCTGGCACTGTTCATGGAAAAAAACTGCGTAAAAAATAGTTAATTCTTCAAAATTTATAGAAGAAATTTGGGTGTCTATTCTAGCAAAAATTGCTAATTCTCTAGATCAATGAGGTACCTAAGAGGCAAGTTCTCATTTTACCTTACTTCATTATCATTCAATCAATCAAGCCTTTTGAACTGCAAAGTCAGTGGTTCAAGCTCACCAGCTGCTCCTTGGAAACCCTATATAGGATCACTTTAAGTCCTGGTGTGGTGCTGTGGGTTAATGCACTAGTCTGCAAAGTCAATTTGAGGCACAAGATCGGCTGTTTAAATTCACCAGCATCTCCTTGGAAACTCTATATAGGGTCGCTATGGGTCAGAACTGACTTAATGGCACTTAACAACAACAACAACAACAACATGATGAGAAACTGAATCAAGGGACTTAACAGCAACAACAAATGTTAACTGGACTGCTGGTATGGTGCTGCAGCACTGGACTGCTAGCCACAAGGTGGGTGGTCCAAATCCACCAGCCACTCTTTGAAAACCCTGTACAAGGATGGCATTTTAACAACAACAGCATACTAACTTCCAAGATCAATCAGTCCCAGGGCAGAGAATTAAGAGAGACAAAGGATTTTCTCTAGGATGGTATTCTTAACACTTTTTAAAGTTAAATGATTATTTGATTAAAGCTATGGTCTCCCATCCCAGAAAAATGGACCTTTTTTACTTACATGAAAACATTACAAGTAATGTTAGTTTCAGGCTGCTTAAAGGCTTCTACATAGTACAGTCACTTGTATTTAGGTCCAGAACAATAGACCCTCATAAAATTTCCCAACAGCAAAATAGACTAATTATTTTACTAAATAATGGGCCTTCTGAGTAACTATCAGGACATTTTAGTGGCCAGAAAAAATAGTATTTCTGCATTGCACTTTTCCATGTAACAGTTGCTGATAATGATAAATTATAATTTCAGTATTTATCAGGACATTTCAGATGCCAGAAAAAAAAAATTTCTGCATTGAAATTTTTCTATGTAACATTAGCTGGTAATGGCAAATTAAACTTTTAGAGTTATTAACTTATCAAATAGCTAAAACTAGTTTCCCTGGCTAAGAGAAGATAACATAGAAACGTTTCTTCCTCTTACTAAAAGCTCACCAGGTATAATGCATTTAAAAAATACTGACATTTCTTCTATTAGTATTTCTGGAAGAAATCTAGGAATTATAACTCCAAACATTTCCAGAAATACACAAATCATTATTAAGAGACAAAGTATCCACTTTAAAATAGGCTGGATATGTCAGCATGCATTTCCGGGGTATATCTGCCTTAATGGAGTCTGGTGTGGCGCTGCAGGGTAAGCACACGACTGCACGGCCATTTTGAACTACAAGATCGGTGGTTCAAATTCACCAGCTGCTCCTTGGAAACCCCATACAGGGTTGATGGGAATCAGAACCAACTTGATGGCACTTAACAACAACAACGTCTGTCTTGATATGATTCCAGCATATTATTTTCAGATTTCTCTCTTCTGCCAAAATTGTAATTATCATTAGTTTCTTTGAAAGTTTATATCTCCTGTAGAGTACATCTACATCTACTAATTACCACCCACTTCGTGAGCCCCACTCTTTCAAACTTTCTTATTCAAGTAACTCTGCCGTTTGTGAATCTTTTTGAATGACCTGTTTGTTTATATAATGACACATCTTGGAAGTTCTTATCCTTCTTTTAACCCTGTTAAGTTCTTATGATTTGTGGTAGGTGAAATAATGCACCCACCCACGCCCCCCCCCCACACACACACACCAAAAACACATCATATTCATCTCCCCAGAGCCTATGAAGCAGCTAGGCCAAAGGAAAATTATGCTTCTCAATAGAATTAAGTTGATCAATCAGCTGACTGTAAGAGATAAACCCAATATAACCAGAAGCCTTCTTAAAAATAGAAGAGAGAAGTAGAAGAGAGGAATCAGACAGAAGATGATGTGATAACAGAGCACCACAGAAAGATGCAATGTGAGAAAGGAATGTGGGTGACATCTAGAAGCTGGAAAAGACAACAGATTCTCTCCTAGAGCTATCAGAAAGGTGTGCAGCTCGGCTCATATCTTGACTTTAGCCCATTTTGGAATTCTAACCTACAAACCAGTAAGATAATAGATTTGTTTTATTTAAGCTGCTTAATTTGTGGTAATTTGTTACAGTAGCAATAGCATCATTCTTCAGACTGAAAATTAAAAATCACCTTTTCAGGAAAACCTTTCTTGATCCCTCAACCTTGTGGTTAGCAGTCCAGTGCTTATCCTACAGAGCCAACATGTGCCTTTGCTGTTACCGTTGTTGTTAAGGGTTGTTGAGTCGGTCCTGGTCCCAAGCCATAGCTACCCTGTATACAGTTTCCAAGTAGTGGCTGGTGGTTTGAATTGTGGTTCAAATCGAACTTGTGGTCCAGTGCTTATCCTACATTACCATACCAAGTCTCAATCAATATTTGTTCAGAATTTAACTCTTCTCTTTACTTCTTTACATGTTTTTATTGTTGTTAGGTGCTGTAGAGGCAGACCCAACTCATAGCGACTCTATGCACAATGCCAGCAAAACACTGTCCAGTCCTACATCCTCCTCACAGTTGTTATGTTTGAGCTCATTGTTGCTGCCACTGTGTCAATTCATCTCACTGAAGATCTTCCTCTTTTTCACCGACTGTCTGCATTGCCAAGTATGATATTCTTCTCCAGGGACTGGTCCTCCTGATAACATCCCCAATGTACATGAGATGAAGTCTTGCCACTCTGACTTCTAAGGAACAATTGAACTGTATTTCTTCCAAGACAGATTTGTTTGCTCTTCTGACAATCCATGGTATGTTCAATAGTCTTCTCCAACACCATAATTCAAATGCATAGATTCTTCTATTATCTTTTGTATTCATTAACCAGCTTTCACATGCACATGATGAGGTGATTGAAACTACCATTGCTTGGGTCAAGGTCAAATGTACCTTAGTCCTCAAAGTACTATCTTTGCTCTTAGGTTAATGCAATGCATCATTTGATTTATTGACTACAGCTTCCATGAGCCTTGATTGTGGATCCAAGCAAAAGGAAGACTTTGACAACTTCATTCTTTGCTCTGTTTATCATTATGTTATTTAATGATCCAGCTGTGAGGATTTTTCTTTTCTTTACACTGAGGTGCAATACTGAAGGCTGTATCATCTTTGATCTTCACCAGTAGGTAATTCAATCCTGTTTTGCTTTGTTGTTGTTGTTATGTGCCATGGAGTCGGTTCCAACTCATAGCGACCCTGTACAGGATTTCCAAGGCCATAAATCTTTACGGGAGCAGAAAGCCTCATCTTTCTCCCACAAGAGAGCTGGCAGTTTCGAACTGCTGACCTTTCAGTTTGCAGCCATATTCGTAACCACTACACTACCAGAGCTCCTTCCTGTTTTGCTTACAGCAAGCAAATTTGTTAACCAGCCTTCCTCCAAGCCTAATGCCAAGTTCTTCCTCATTCAGCTTCTCAGATTGTTTGTTCAGCAGTCAGTTTGAATGAGTGTAGTGAAAGAATACAACTCTGATGCACACCTCTCCTGATTTTAAGCTGTTCATTATCTCCTTGTTTTGTCTGAATAATTACCTCCTCATCCACATACAGGTTCTTCATGAGCACAGTGAAGTATTCTGGAATTCCCATTCTTTGCAATGTTACACATAGTTCGTCATAATCCACATAGCTGAATGCCTTTTCATTGTTAGTAAATCACCAATAAACATCTTATGGTGCTCTATACTTTTAGACAAGAGTCATCTGACATAAACATGATATCCCTGTTCTACTTCCTCTTCTGAATTAGGCTTGATTTTCTGGTAGCTTCCTGTCTATAAACTGCTACAACTTTTTGAATTTTCTTCAGCAAACTTTTATTTGCATGTGATGTTGTTGTTGTGTTGCTAAGTGCTGTTGAGTTGATTCTGACACATAGCAACACTGTATGTGGTTTCCAAGGAGCAGCTGGTGAGCTTGAACCTCCGACCTTGTTGTTCAAACAGTTTCACAGTCTGGCACATTAACAAAGAGCGCCACATCAGAACTCCATTTACATGTGATAATATGATATTATTAGATGATCTCTGCATTCTGTTGGATCACCTTTTGCTGGAATGGACACAAATATGAATCTCTTCCAATAAGTTGGCCAGGTAGCTGTCTTCCAATTTCTTGGCCTAGGTGAGTGAGGGCCTCCTGCTCTGCTTCAGTTTGTTGAAACATTTTAATTTGTATTTCACCAATTCCAGGAGTTTTGTTTTCCGGATGCCTTCAATGCAGCTTGGACTTCTTCCTTCAATGCCATCAACTCTTGAATATATAATACCTCTTGAAATGTTTGAACAGTGACCAATTCTTTTTTGTATAGTGACTGCACATTCATTCCTTCCATCTTCTTCCATCTTGAATCACAAGAAACCTATCCGCATCTCCTTTCATCAGCCCAGCCCAGACAGATTGGATACTAGTCAGTAGAGATTGTACCTTGCTCCATGCCCTCTGGATCTAGGCTCCCTCTTGAAAGCTTGTAAGCCAGTCACTTCTTGCCTTTGCAACCCCCACCCCCCACCCACCATTTTGGGTAGCCAATGTCCAAGTTGCCCATCCCTATCTACTCTGTGTATGGAGGGGGTGGGAATGATCCTCGCTGTAAAGATTTGTTCCCTCTTTTGAG
>NW_006408528.1:13782686-13787730 GCF_000296735.1 Chrysochloris asiatica | reverse complement strand
CTGGTTAGCAGCTGAGTGCTTTAAGCATTGTGCCACCTGTGATGCTTTTGTGTACTATTATTATACAGGCCCATGTGCCCAACTTCCTGCTGCTTGATGTACCTGCTTCCTAAATGAAAAGGTCAAAAACAAATGGCAATTCACCAGGCCTTACCACACTTTACTGACTTATACATACAACAAGATTCTGATAAGAAATGCTCTTGGTAATATCACCTTTGATCTTGATATTACATACAAGGACCTTTAACAGTGCTGACACGTACATTTTACCTTTGTAACTCACCATTAACCTGACCAACAAGATCTTTATTAGTATGCTTCTTATGCAAACCTCACTTTTCAAACTCCACTTCTGAAGAAAATAAGATTAAGAGCCAACAGAGAAGGAACCGGAACCGGGCTATAGGAACCTCAGTAGTATCCATAATCATACTCAGACAGTCAGTAACACTAAAAAAATCTAGACTAACTAGTTAGTGACTGTATTATATACCAACCCCCAGTCCTCAAGTACTCTCTCTTAACCATTCAAACTGGGTCTGACCTAAATTTAAGGAAACCCCTAGGATCTGGAACAAAGGTATATCTCCACTTGGCATGAAGTCCAAAGGTGCCCTCTATACATCCCGCTTTCTGGCCCATAAGTCAGTGTCATAGACCTGTTCGATTTCCTCCCGCGACCCCGCGCCCTGCATTGCTGGTTTTAGCGTCCCAATTTAGAACTTCATCCCTCTTCTTACCCAAGCCTGCTCGCCTCATCCTGCCAGAGGAGGGAGGGGAAAGGCGGGAAGGGGGTAGAAAGGAAGGGGCCAGGGAATCTCCCGGACCGTGTCTTCAGCACCACACCAGGGGCCGATAGAGCATCAACTTCTCCCAAAACGCCACGACATCAGTAGAGTCCAAACACCGCGCTGGTTGATGGCGTCATCCGGGCGCTTATTGGTGCACTATGAAACGCATTGAGAAGCCTTCTGGGAAATGTAGTTCGTCGCTGCTGTAAGTGGCAGAGTGTCAGGGTGGTGGGACTCTCCAGCTCCAGGCCGAGGGTCTTGGGATAGAAGGGGTAGTACTGTAGGGACTGAGATCCCAGGTCTCAACTGCTGTTCTCCGAACCCCTTAGACCTTTCTTGTCAGTGTGTCGGCCCCCGAATTTAACCTATAAATCTACTTCTGCAGGACCGCAAGAGGATAATTGACATCTTACCGGCTCTAACAAACTTCCAGAATCAGTTCAAGGAAAATAAGAGAAAACCTTATTCAAGTTTCTCAAATAACTAAGTTGAGACCCACAGAGAGGAAGGACGGTCACTTTCTAAAGTAAAACAATATTGTTGTTGTTAAGTGACGTCGAGTCGGTTGCCACGCATCACAGCGACCTTGTATAGAGTCTTTGAAAAGCGGCTGGTGGGCTTGAACAGATGACCTTGCAGTTAGCAGCGCAGTGCTTATCTTTTTCCTGCTCTAGCCCCTCGGACTACGATCTACTTAAATTATAGCTGATACGTCTCTGCTTTAAAGCTGTTTTTGTAAAATGCCCACCAAAATTTTTTTAATAAGTTATTCTCCTGGGATGAAAGTTTAATTCAATAATATTTTTATAGAAAAATTTCATAAAAAGAAAAGTCACCATTCTCTAGAAACAATGGAATTAGATGGAGATTAGGTCAGGGATGATTATTGCAAATAAACGCCAAAGTTTCAATAAGAAAAATGATGGAAGGGCATCTCTTTTTTATTTAGAATCAGTAATATTCTAAAGTTAAAATATATCAGAGTGAGACAACTACAACAGAAACATCTGGAATGTTGGCACAGTGTGAAGATTGTAACCAATGTCTCTAGTCATTATGTCTAGAAACTGGAATAGGTGTACGCTTTGCTGTGCATATTTTCAACAATTTTTTTTAAGTCAGAAAAAATATTTTGCTTAAGGAAGGCCTACTCATATAAATGCAAAAATCATTACTATTTAAAAATTTTCATACCATATTTACCAACACAGACCATTTAAATTGTGTTCTGTTGTGCATAGGGTCACTATGAGCTGGAATCTACTCAATAACAACAGTAGACCCAGGCACATAGGGAATTTGGACCATTTACATCAACGCTCCTGGTCACTGTTCTAAGTATAAATCAGATGTCATGAACTAGCTTAGAAAAGTAAAGGTTATGAAACTTTTATCACTATCATAAAAGTTTGGATTTGCTAATAGAGCAATGATTTGTGTTTTGAATTCAGGTGAGTTTGGCCATGTATTTTCTCTTTTTACTGTGGAGTTAGAAGGCCATCTTTTCTCAGGAGTCAAGGGCTAGAACCTGGCCTTATCTGAAGCAGAGAGTCTCTGACACTGCCTGTCTGGAATGTTATAGTATTGAGTTAAGATTTCCATACACATGGTCTTCAGAAACTGTCTCCAGAGAGTCCACTTCCTTTAGTAGCTCATTCATTAACAATATTGATTTTCAATGTTGTTGTTAAGAGTCATCCAGAGAGTTCTGACTCATAGTGATCCTGAATAGGGTTTTCCAGGAGTTACTGATGAGTCTGAACTGCTGACCTTTAAACTGATCTTACAATTCAGTGCTAATCCTACAGCGCCACACCACTACTAGGATTCTGAAATCAAATCAAATCCCAATATTTTAATGAAAAAGAGCATTTCATTAGTTTTAAATTCTCCAACAGCAAGGTTCTCCCCCACCATAGGAAGCACATTTCTAGCAAAAATAAGGGAACCACTATGTATAATTTTTGTAGTTATAAATGTCACCTTTATTTAATTGTGTAATAATAAAACTTGTGTATGGCTAGATGGGAAATACTATTAACTTGGTTTCTTCTCTTGTCAAAGTATTTTTTTCTACAAGTCTTTGTTAATAGTCATCCCAAAAAGGTAGTTTAGATCACTAATTACTAGTTGGGAATTATGTGGAAACAATAATCTTTACAAAGAGAAATAGGAATGTATTATTTCATTGGAGCAGGGTAGAGAATATGAAACTACTGTGTCTTCCAAACTTTATTAAAGTATTAATATGGCACTTTGGGGTAGTTATCCAGGTTGGTATCAATTTTTATAGCTCAATTAGAAAGCTTTACAAAAATAAAACGTTTTCAAATAATAATGTTAACATAACTATTCATGTTTATGCACCCTTCTGAAATCATTTAGCATTTTTTCCATTAAAGAATGACTTTATTTTTGGCTTGAGGAGCCATTCATTACAGCAGGAATGCTGGACAATGACCCCCATCACACATGGCTATGACTATTTATTCAATGCCTTATCCTTGCACCAGAGAGAACAAATAAACGTTCTGTGAAGACGCTTTTCTTTTGTATTAGAAGAGGAGTGTCCATCCTTAGCTCAACTGAAGGTGTCAGGTAGTTTGAGTTTCTCAAGTGTGACATCATATTCTGTTACCAGGAGTACTAATCACACCTCCACCCTGTAAGACAGGGCTTTAGTCTTCTGTTGTTGCTAGATGCCTTCAAGTCCGTACCGACTCATAGTGATCCTATGCACAACAAAATGAAACACACTCCATCCTGCACCAACCTCACAATCTTTGCTACGCTTGAGCGCATTGCTACTGCCACTGTGCCAATGCAGCTTGCTTGGGGTCTTCCTCTTTTTCGCTGATCCTCCACTTTACCAAGCATGGTGTCCTTTGTTAGGAACTGGTCTTTTCTGGTAATATGTCCAAAGTATGAGAAACGAAGTCTGAACTTCCTGGCTTCTAAGGAGCATACAACTGTACTGCTTCCAACACAGATTTGTTTGTTCTTATGGCAGTCCATGGTACTTTTAATATTCTCCTCCAACACCATAATTCAAATGCATCAATTCTTCTATGATCTTCCGTATTCATTGTCCAACTTCCACATGTATATGAGGCTACTAAAAATGCCATAGTTTGGGTCAGGCGCACCTTAGTCCTCAAACTGACATCTTTGCTCTTGAGCACTTTAAAAATGTCACGTGCAGCAGATTTGCCTAATGCAATAAGTCATTTGATTTCTTGACTGCTAGTTCCATGAGTGTTGATGGTTGATCCAAGCAAAATGAAGTCTTTGACAACTTCAAACTTTTCTCCATTTATATGGATGTTATTTATTTGTTTATTGGTAAGGATTTTTGTTTTCTTTCCATTGAGGTGCAAGCCATACCAAAAACTGTGATCTTTGATCTTCATCAGTAAGTATTTTAAGTCCCCTAAATTTTCAGCAAGCAAGATTGTATCATTTGCTTATTGCAGATTGTTAACGAGTCTTCCTCCAATCCTAATGCCACATTCTTCTTCTTATAATTCATCTTCTCAGAAAATTTGCTTACCATACATATTGAGTAAGTATGATGAAAGAATGCAACCCTGGCACACAGCTTTCCTGAGTTTAAACCATTCAGTATCCCCTTGCTCTGTTCGAATGACTGCCTCACGAGTACAACTGAGTGTTCCGGAATACCTTGTCATGATCCAAACAATTGAAACTTTTGTGTCATCAATAAAGCACAGGTAAACATCTTTCTAGTATTCTCTGCTTTCAGCCAAGATCCATGCGATGTCAGCAATGATATCCCTCTTTCCACATTACTGTCTGAAGATGGACTGAACCTCTAATAGCTCCCTATCAATGTACTGCTGCAGCTGTTTTTTAATTAAATTTAGCAAAAATTTACTTGCATGCAATGTGAATGATATTTCCAAAGAGTTCTGCATTCGTTTGGTCACTCCTCTTTGGAAGGGGAACAAACATGAATCTCTTCCAATCAGTTGGCCAGGTAGCTGTCTTCCAAATTTCTTGGCAGAGATGAATCAGTGCCTCCAATGCAACATCAGGTTCTTGAAATATATTAATTTGTATTCCATTAATTCCTGGAGCTTTGCTCCTTGCTAATACCTTCAGTGCACCTTGGATTTCTTCCTTTAGTATTCTTGTCTCTTGATCATATGCTGTGTCTTGAAATGGTTGAACATCAACCATTTCTTTTTTGGTACAGTGACTCTGTGTATTTCTTCCATCTTCTTTTGATG
>NW_006408528.1:13775542-13781376 GCF_000296735.1 Chrysochloris asiatica | reverse complement strand
AACAACAACAATCAATTATAGGCAGAAGATGGACTTAAAGGATTTATATGGTGATATTTCTGGCTATTGCTTTCTCTCTCTTCAAGAGTCTATTTTATAATGGGATGCAAGGGAAACCAAGATTCAAAAGACATCCAACCATCTTAACATTATTTCCCTCCTTTTCCCCATTCAAACCATGTCTCAATTCCTGTATCCCAGAGCCCTGTTTTTCCAAGGTTTTGCATACATCGTCATTTATCCCTCTCCCACTTAGCCCATGCAAACCTTCCTAACTGTTCTCCTATCCATCTTGTTCTTCCATTCCCCTCCCCCTTCTTGTGTAGTGTCCCCCTTCCTAGCACCCAAACTATCCTGTGTCTATTCCCTGCCCTGTGCTCCACCTTCTCCTAACCCTAACCTTCACCCCGCCCCCCTCCCTCCACATTCTGGTAACCAGCAAAGAATACCACCACCCCCCTTTAGTATGTGTTCTTAGTCTTTTAAAGTAGTGGTCCTATGCAGTATTCCTCTTTTTGTGACTGACTTAATTTCACTCAATGTAATGTCCTCAAGGTTCATCCATGTTATGTGGTGGCTTGCAGATCCCTTGTTATTCTTCAAGGTAGCATAATATTCCATTGTGTGTATGTACCACAGTCCATCTTTATCTATTATGCTCGTTTTTGCTTTAAAGTTTATTTTGTCAGAGATTAGTACTGCCATTCCTGTTCATTTTTTAATTCCAATTAGCTTGGTATATATTTTTCCATTCTTTGACTTTTAATTTGTTTTTGTTTCTGTGTGTGCGATGTCTCTTGCAGACAGCATATTGAAGGATCTTGTTTTCTTATCCATTCTGCTACCCTCTGTCTCTTAACTGGTGCATTTAATCTGCTTACGTTCAGTGTAATTATCATTAGGTATGGATTAATTGCTACCATTATGTTTGTTCTTTTGTGATGTTGCTACTTTCTTTGTTCTGTGTGTCTTCCTGTGCTGAGTTCATGGTTTTTATGTTCTTTCTTTTGAGTTTCCTCATAGTTTTAATACTTCCATGTTCTTCTTGGATTTTCATTTTCTTGATATGTTGTGAAGTGTTCATTTTCTTTGAGGTTACCTTATAGTCCATTAACTTTTCCCTCTATTTAGTGCAGTTTATTTTATCTTGTAATCTACCTGATCTTCTCACCATCTGTATCTCAGTTCCTACATGTTTACCTTCTTTTAAAATGTAATTGTTTTGATCACAGACTGACCTCCCAGATTCTCTGAGTTTGCTCTTATAGTTTTGTACTGTTTTCAACTCTTCCACCTGTCGATTTAGTTCTGGGAGGTGCTGCCACCTTTGTCAATCTCTGGTTGCTGTCTGTTCTTGGTTCTCAGTCCACAGAACTCCCATTAGGATGTTTTTTAGCACATGGTTGTCTTTGGGAAAATCCCTTAGCTCCTGTTTATCCTGGAATGTTTTGATTACACCATCATATTTTATTGATAGCTCTGCTGGATAAAGGATTCTTGGTTGGCATTTTTTTCTCTTTCAGGGTTTTATACATGTCTCCCCATTTTCTGCTTGCCAACATGGTTTCTGCTGAGAGATCCGACCTTAATCTGACTTGCTTGCCTTTGTATGTAATGCTTCTCTTTTCCCTAGATGCTTTCAGGATTGTCTCCTTACTTTTGATTTAGGAGAGCTTGATTATGATATGTCTTGGTGATTTTCTTTTGGGGTCTATCCTTCTTGGGGTTCGTTGAGCTTCTTTAGTGCTTATCTTTTTGCTTTTCAGGATGTTAGAGAAATTTCTTTCAGAAGTTCTCCAACTATTTCCTTTGTGGACATGTGTGATTCTTCGTGTTCCGGAATGCTGATATTTCTTAAGTTATTCCTTTTCATTTTGTTCAACATGAATCTTAGACCGTCTTTGGATTTTTAATCCTTTTTTCTGCTTGCTTTTCTATCTTAGTGGCATTGAGAAATTTGTCTTCCAGGTCACTAGTTCTGGCTTCTATCTCTTCAATTCTACTCCTTTGCCCTTTCAGTGTATTGTCTATTTCTGATATTCTATTATTAATCGTTTGGACCTCGTTCTGTAGGTTTTGAATTGTTCCCAATGCTGTATCTATCTTATTTGATCGTTCCTGTAGCACTTTCCTGGCTTAGTCCTTATTTTACTCAACTCCATTGTAAAGTGTTTTGAAACTTTTTTTTAAGTGAGATAATAAATATCTTTATTAATTGAGCCATATGGAGTTGGGGTACCTGTTGCTTGTGGTCCAAGTATCCTAACAGGAAGACACACAAAACATCCTACTGTATATATTGTTGCTAAATTCATCTTCATAAAAGGCTATTTGATCACATCAGTTCTCTGATCAAAAGCCTTCACTCCTCCCTTCTCATTTCCCAGTAAATTAAAAATAAATACCTCAATTTGGCATTCAAGCTCAAGCCTTGATTTCCAAGGCAATCTGTTTTCTACACTTCAGCTGAACTTCCTGATGTTTCATGGCCTGTCATTCACTGCCTCTGTATGAGGTTCTCTTCCTGAAGCCCACTTCTTTTCCACTTATTGCTGCTTATTGAAATATTACCTCTCTGAGGCCTTGCCACATCTTCCTTGTTCCATAGCAACGTTTCATGATTAGTATTCCTTTCTCTCTCTCTCTCTTTTAAAAATTTTACTGTGAGGTTTACATGGGAGAATATCAGGTTTACATTCATCTTATCGTATTTCGTTTCATTGCAATGGTTACAATCCCCTCCATGCATCATCAAATAACCAAAAGGTACACCACACAGGCTACCCCACCCCCAGCTGCCAGCATACATCCCCTCTCCCTCCCTGAGCTCAGTGTTCCCAGCCACTCCATCTGTCCACGTCATCGTCTCTGTCTCCTTCCCTGGCATCACTGCCTCTCGGGGTAGGGTCCTGTTCTCTGTTCTTCTCACTTGATGGTCCCAGTGATCTCTGCTCCTGGGCTGCAAAATCAATCACACTCTTCACTTTGTCGAAAAACATTTACCTCTATATTTCCTACCCTTACAGCCATTCCTGATGGCAATTATTCACTATTGTACATTTTATAATCATTTTTCTGAATTCCTCCTTCTCAGGCATTTCCAAGTCCTGCCTTCCTTCCAGAATGTAGTCCAGGTCTACCTCTAGGTCATTTGTCTCAGGCATTTTATCTTGTTTCTGGTCATGTGCTGATATGGTCATCTGTTTTTGCTTCTTGGACATGTTTAGTGGCTAGCTGTGGTCTTAATACTTAACTGAGTGTGTGTTTTGGTATTTTTTATTCTTTCTGATTGCCTCCAGGTAGATGTGATCAGGATGTGGGTTTACCTTTTCACTGTTCTTATTGCTTAACTCAGAGTAATTTTCACATGTGTTGTCTGCCTCCCTGGTGTATGGCAGTTGGTATTGTTTCTTGCCTGAATTGTGGGTTTTTTTTAAGGTGTGATTATAGCTTGCCCCTTAAAGGTAAAAGGGGGAACCAAAAAACAAAACAGCAACAGCAAAGTAACAAGAAAAAAACAAAACAAAAACAAAAATAAAACCCAGATTGGATACTATAGTTTATAAAAATCATAGAAAAGGGAGAGGAGATAGAGAAGAAAAAGAAAGAAAGAAAGAAAAAATCAGTAGCCTAATATGAGTACGACTTTAATATCCTCTTTCAGCTTCTTGCCTTCAAGGCCACTTGATAAATTTCAAGATACCACTGTTGGTTGCTATGCTGTAATTCAGGATTTCATTTTCAGCCTCTTTTGTTTTTAAACTCTCTCCCTCTCCACACCCCCTGTTCTGGCCTTTTCCCTATTAATAAATAGTTCAGGGCCAGCTGTGGCTGTTTTATGCTGCTAGTTTTAAGTAATGACTGTCTCTTTAAATGCTGAGAGGATCATTGTGTGTATGTGGAAAAGGACTCTTCAGTGGTTTGGGTGTGGGGTGTCCACTTGCTCAGGCATACCCTCTAGTCACCAGAATGGAGTTCCACAGACAGCTAGAGGCCAATGAACAGTTCAAAAGAAAAAGAAAAAAAATCAGAACCAAACCAAACCAAATGGAGTATGTTGTGCACCTTTGCTCAAATGTTCCCCCAGCATTAGTCCGTGCTGAGTCTGCTTGCTCCCCCACTTGGTCTTGTCGTTTGATCTTGCCCAAGTTGTTGGCTCTGGGCCTCTGAGCCTAGCAGATTCTAAGTCTGAGATTTCTTACTTCCATTACAAGTTCCACTAGCTATACACCTTCAAACTTTAAAAATATTCCTATATATGTGTTTCAGAGTTTTGGAGCTCTCCCCTGAAACCACTTCACCTGGTATTCTGTGGTATTGCTGATGGAGATCTTCACTGCACCTCTACCCTATTCGTTATCAAACCCCGCCTCTTGATTCAACACAGTTGATGTCAGGATAAAGATCATTTATCTTTTATAATAAAGGAGAGAACGTTTTATGGTCAGAAGAAAAATAGTGCAAGAACCAATTTGAAAGTGTGTGCATGCACACACAGAGAAATATAGAAAGCAAAAGAGAGAGAAAGGTAAAGCCACACAAGATGAGGGGCAGGGTTGGGTGGGTAAACATCTGACCATGTGAGGAGATAGTAAGGAAGACTCTCAAGAGTCTAGTTGGACCACGGGTGACTACTTTCCACATTGTGGTTGAGGAGAAGAGTCTGGGGATCCACTTAAAGGAAAGTTTGTGGGAACTGTGAAACAATTATTCCATTATGCCCCAGGCATGAGGCCTAGAATATTCTACTTTTCAAAAGAAGCAGGATGTGGAAACTGGGGGAAAAAATCCACAAGCATGAGTAAATATGCTGAGAACATGAAATCTATGGGGATTATTTCCACACAGAAACCCTGAGAAAGTTTAGAAAAAGAAAAGGTCTTCTGCAGCTCAATCTTGCTCTCATTGTGTAGATGTAGAATTTAGGTCTGATTTCAAGAAGGACAACTCCAGAAGTCATATTGTAGTGAATCCCAAAAGTGGATTTCCTTTTGTGCCCTTCCCAGTCAGAGAGACTGACAGCTTGCTAGGGGCCTGTGGTTTGCTGATTGCAGACGGACCTTATTGAAACAACTGAATCCTATATGCCATATTGTGAATGAAAAGCTCCATGCATAAAGCATGACATCTGTATGTGTAGAAGAGGTTGATCTATTATGAACATATAGTGGTGTAGCTAAAACAGTTAGTGTTTGATTAGTTATTCTGTGAGTCCAGGGGATCTAAATAATATTTTAGTCACAGAAAACAAAGGAAAAATTTTTTGTCGGGAGACCCAAATCTGACTTTTTCCAAAGTCATATTTCTGTTGTTGGCTAGAGTACAATTGTCTGGAAGATGGAAAAACATTGACTTCCTTAATAGTGCTACATAGGGTTCCTATGGGAACACATACAGGAGGACTGAAAGTGGAGGAGAGGGGATATAATCTGTAACAAGAATGGTTAGTCATTCTATGAAGTGAGGTGCCTTATTTTTCTTTAACTTTCTATCTTGAATATATTTTTCAATTTTCACCACCACAGATTAAAATATGAACATCCTCCAAATTATGAAATTATTTCTGTCTTCCATGTTTGTTTTTTATTAAATATATGACAAGTGCGGTCCAATCCATCCAGGTCCCTAGGACATTGTTATGTGCAATGTTATATTGTTGTTGTTAAATGTCGTCGAGTTGATTGCAACCCATAGCGACCCTGTATAAGGTTTCCAAGGAGCAACTGGTGAGCTTGAACCACTGACGCTGCAGTTCAAATGACTTTGCAGTCTGACACATTAGCCTACAGCCATTGAAAAGGTGTGTTCTAGTAGGAGCTCTGGTAGCGTAGTGG
>NW_006408528.1:13757242-13766263 GCF_000296735.1 Chrysochloris asiatica | reverse complement strand
CACATTCAAAAGCCTTTGAGTAACCAATAAAGCATAGGTAAACATCTTTCTGATATTCTCTGCTTTCAGCCAAGATCCATCAGACATTAGCAATGATATCCCTCGTTCCACAGCCTCTTCTGAATCCAGCTTGAACCTCTGGAAGTTCTCTTTTAATGTATGCTTGCAGCCATTTCTGTACTATCTTGAGTAAAACTTTACTTGCATGGGATTATCCGATGATTTCCGCGTTTCGTTGGGTCACTTCTCTTTGGAATGGGCACAAATATGGATCTCTTCCAATCAGTCAGCCAGATAGTTGTTTTCCAAATTTCTTGGCAGAGATGAGTGAGTTCCTCCTGTGCCACCTCACTTTCTTGAAAGATTTCAATTTTTATCGCATCAATTCCTGGTGCTTTGTTCTTTGCCAATTCCTTCAATGCACCTTGGATGTCCTCCTTCAGTATCATTGGCTCTTGATCATATGCTACCTCTAGAAATGGTTGAACATCAACCATTTCCTTTTGGTACAGTGACTGTGTGTATCCCTTCCATCTTCTTTTGATGCTTTCTTCAGCATTCAATAGTTTGCCCAGAGAATCCTTCAATAACGAAAGTGAGGCTTGAGTTTTTTCTTCAGTTCCCCCAGCTTGAGAAATGCTGAGTGTGTTCTTCCTTTTTCGTTTTCTGACTCCAGATCTTTAGGTATGAATTAATTGTCGCCATTTTTCTGTGTCTTTTTTCTTTTGATGCTTCTGTTTTTTTGTTACATATAATTTTCTATGCTAAGTTCATTTTGTTTGTGGATTTTCTTTTCATTTTCATTTCTGTTGTGTTAACGTTTACTAAATCTTTCTGGTTTTCTTTTTATTTTGATGTGCAGGTTTATTATTTTTCTTTACAGTTACCCTGTAATTTATTATTTTTTCCCCAGCTTAAAACAGTCTTTTTTATCTTGAAATCTACCTGACTTCGTTACCATTTGGCAGTTCTGTATCTACACTATTCCCTCTTTTTGCTTTGTAGTTGACTTCATTATACATTGATATATCTGGCTCCCTAGTTTCAAGCTTGTCGGTGTGTTTCACTTCAAATACTTCTATATATTGGAGTCCTGGTGTCGCGCTGCAGGATAATACACTGGACTGCGAGGTTAATTTGAGTGGCTCCTTGGAAATCACGTATAGGGTCACTATGAGTAGGAACTGACTCGATGGTTCTTAACAACAACAACCACACTGCCTACATTGAGTTCTGTGTGATGTTGTCATGCATAGTAATCTCAGTTTGTTGTCTGTTATTGTTGGTGTCTGTCCAAAGAAAATTCTTTAGTATTTTTTCTAAAGTTGGTCTGGTCGTTACAAATTCCTTTAATTTCTATTTAGCAGACAATGTAGATGGATAGATGATTCTTGGTTGGCAATTTTTTTTTCTTTCAGTGTTTTGTGTATGCCATCTCATTGCCTTTTTGCCTGTATGATTTCTGATGAGAAATCAGAGCATAGACTTACTGGTCCTCCTTGTTGCAGACCGTGTAAGACTGGTCAGAGGTTCGAGGCCCTCTAGGGCCGAGTGTAACAAATGAAGCCACTGGCAGTTAATGGCAAATTGCTTCCATATTAATATTCAGTTATATATATTAAATTAATACACTGGAGCCTTTGACAATCCACAGATAAATGTGATATTTTCCTAAAGCCGAGACTAAAGGTTGCAATGTTAAGCCTTTCTCCAAAAGGATTAACTAAAAATATCTTAGCTACTTCTTGGTTCTTTGTTCTATAGACAAAACCCATCCTCCCTAATCCTTTTCCAGGTGCAGCCCTTTCACCTGGGCATCTGGAGTCCTCCTGCAGACCTGGGTCAGGAAGCCTAAGCAGCAGGACTCCGCCCAAGCTTTTGTCTTTATCTCTCACCTTCCCCCAACTAAGCTCAGGGGCTATAGATATGTTAATTGGGCCTGAGAATCCAAGTTTGCTGGCCTGGGATTCGAACCACGAAGTAGGATGTAAAGTTACCTGAATGTCTGGAAAAGTACTGATGTTAGCTGTACCTTGCCTAAGTCCCTCCCAGTTTGGTGTGAAGCTCCTCCCCTAAATAAAGCAGAGGCCCGGGCCTCCCCAGTTGTGCATTACTGGTTGACAGGCATGGAGTAAAGATGGCAGTGCATTACTGGTTGGCAGGCATGGAGTAAAGATGGCAGTGCATTACTGGTTGGCAGGCATGGAATAAAATTGCAGTGCATTACTGGCTGGAAGGCATGCAGTAAAGATTGCAGGGCAGTGAGTTGCTGCCTACAGAGGCCATGATGCCTGCAGTCCCAGGCCTGCCCACCAGTAATGTATCCACCCTGGCTTTGGGGTGCCTCATTGTCTCTCTCTCTTTGTCTCTTTCTGTGTATTCTTGATATATATGAATCGCTGTCAGGTATCCTCTCCTCGTGAACTGAACCCCAATGTCGTGGCGGGTCCCCAACACCTCCTTTGTAAATAACTTTTCTTTTTTCCCAAGCTACTCTCAGGATTCTTTTCTTGTTTTTGGTTTTGGGAACTTTGATTATTATTTGTGTTGGTGATTTTCTCTGGGGATCTATCCTGTTTGGGGTTTGTTCAGCTTCTTGTACGCTTATCTTTTCGTCTTTCATGCTGTTAGGGAAATTGTCTTCTAACAACTCTTCAGCAATTTTCTCTGTGCATGTGTCTTCCTGTTCTGGAATTCAGATCGCCTGTAAGTTGTGTCTCTTCATGGTGTCAAACATAATTCTTAGGCTTTCTTTGGATTTTTTTCATTCTTTTTTTCTGATTGTTCTAGGGTACTAGTATTGGGAGATTTATCTTCAAGTTCACTAATTTGGGCTTCCATTGCTTCATATCTACTCCTTTGCCCTTTCAATGTATTGTCCATTTCAGAGACCTTAGTATTAATCTTCTGTATTTCTAATTACAGGTTTTGTATTGTTTCAAAATTTGCATTTATTTTTGTATGTTTGTTCTTGTAGTGTTTTCCTGGAATCTTCTAAAGTTTTATTGTGTTCTCCTTGCTTTCATTGATATTTCTATCAATCTTTTGAAGGTTCCTAATTAACATTCTTTTGAATTCTTTTTCATTTCATTTCATAGTTGCATTTACCTTTCATTCTTCAGAAATATTTTCTGACTCTGTATCTTGGTCATTTGTTTGAGCCTTTCTCTCTTGTTTCTTCATGTGAGCTAAAATTGTCTGTTGTCTCTGGGGTATTGTGAGGTTATTTTATTCATACAAACCAGCAGTGTAATTGTTGGATCCAGAGGGGAAAAATCTCTGGTGGTCTCTTGCAATTCAAGGAGCTTATGAGGTGGTTGTCAGTTCCAGTGTGGTGCTGTGGGTTAATGCACTGGACTGCAAAGTCAGTGTGAACTACAAGGTTCAAACTCACCAGTTGCTCCTTGAAAACCCTATACAGGGTCACTATGAGTCAGAACTAACTTGACAGCACTTAACAACAACAAATGAGGTTGTTGTAGAAGGGATGTGACAGCAGAGTTCCTGGCCCTAGATGGAGTTCCATTGACCTCTGTGTTATAAATGTTCAGAGTACTCAGTCTGGAAGTAGTTAATGAGGGCCCTTGTTAGAGCTAGTTTCACTATATGGTAGGACCCAGGGAAGCTAGAGGCAGGGTGACTGGTTAAATTCTAGTCTAGTGGCTCTTTGTATCTTTTAAGTCTGGAGCCAAGTCCACCTGAATCTAGGCACCAAAGTGGCACACCAAAGCAGTGCAACCTGCCCCCACCTCACACTGGCCTGGCTTTCAAGTACGTAGCTCTGAACTCAAGGAAAGCAGGGTTGGATGAGGGTGGAAGCTGGTCACACCTCTGGTCATCAGGGGAACATGAAGAAAATGAAGGAACTATACCCTTGCTGGTGCCTGTGTGAATCTGTGCTGCAAGGTCTCCATCCAACCAAAGCTGCTCACAAGATGGTGGAGCCGAGTCTGGCCAGCCATTCACCAGTCAGTCTCCCTGTCTTACTTTCCCTGCTTGGCCTCTCCTCACAGCAATCACTCTATCCACCTCTATAACCTTTCTTTTGAAGTTCAAGGTACCAGAATTTTCATGAGTGTCAAATTAATTTAGTCTCTCCTATCTTTGTTGTAGGAGTCCTGATTTGGGATAATGTGCTGGACTGCAAGGTCAGTTTGAATCACATGATTGAAGTTTCAAGCTCACCAGCTGCTCCTCCAAAACCCTACACAGGGTTGCTATGGGTCACAAGTGACTTGGTAGTACTTAGCAACAGTAACAACAATCTTTGTTGTAAAGGGTCCATGTAGTACATCTGCCTAGTCCACCAGCTTATCAGAAGTTATCTATTATTTATTTATAACTGAATCAAATAACTAGTAGAATGCAGCCTATTCTATGGTTAAAGTATATGCATTGCCTCTAAAGAACTTTGCATAGCTGGTGCACAGAATAGGTATTCAGTAAGGTTTTTTAGAATAAGTAGCATGAGCAAATTGTGAATTGTCTCTTAATCTAAAAAGAAGAGAGAAAAACTTTCAGTTAGCTGAGAAGACACTGTGAATTTAATTGAAGTCTATTGGTATGGCTCTGTAGGATCAGCACTGGACTGTGAACCACAGGTCAACAGTTCAAACTCACCAACCTCTCCTTGGAAATCTTATACAGGGTTTCCATGAGTCAGAACCAAATCAACAGCTTTTAATAACAACAAACAAAAATCATTCTTAGAAAAAAAAGTTATTTTGTTTTCTTTCACTTAAATATTATTGAATGGGTAAATCCTCTATAGAAATGGTTGCATAATCAGGTTAAAAGGTATTTATTCTACTATTAAAGAAGAAAAATTTATTTTTAAAGAAGAAAAAACAGGAAGAAGAGAAAAAAGGAAGAATAAACAATGAACACTATATGAATCAGTTGCCTTTAAATATGGTAGTTTAAAATGGTAGAGAAATACAGCTAGTATAGTCACAAAGTCTGTTTTTTCTTTCAGGTGCCTTAGCTGGAATTGAGACTTCCTTTTCTTTCAGGTGCCTTAGCTGGAACTTCCTTCCAGGCAGTTGCTTGATGATTTCTATTAATCAATCTAGTCAGGTTTAACTCAGTCACTTGCTTTTGTGTTCTATCACATAATAGTTGGCATTTGGTATCAATTGCTGAAATTTCTTTTTCCCTCTGGCAGCAATTGAAATTAATTTGGTTTAGTTCCTACTATGCTTATCCTTACGGAACATTGTTTTATCTTAGTTCTTGACATATTGCTTGCTTGATGTATAACTTGTGCATGAAGTCTTCCCCTAACAGGGTAGCCAACCTAATTGGTGATGAAGAAACCAACCCATCAGGTCACCCAAGCATGTCACAGTGGCAGACACTGCACAAAACCTAGGTTTGCTTACTCTTTCCACAACTATGCCTGCTGAGTTTGGGATTTACAACCTCTGAAGCCCTGCATAGTTTCACTATGAGTCAAAATTGACTCAATGGTGGGGGGTAATATAGCTTCTTGCATATATACTTATTTATAATTGTTGCTGTGTATATATACGAAAGTGAGTCAAAATAATATGCACTCTGGTTATTTTAAAACTCCCATCCAAGTCCACGACTGATGACAACACTGAACATGTATGTGAAATGATTTTGTTAAATAAATGAGTGACAGTGGATTTTGTGGCAAATCATTTGCAAATCAGCCATGATTCTGCTTATGAAGCAATCCAAGATAGATTTGGGTTTCAAAAAATTGGTGTGAGATGGGTACCAAAATAACTTATAAACAGAATCATTTGAACATCCGCAAGTAAAATTTGGACCCATACTGGAAGGAAGGTAAGTTTCTTTAAAAAATCATTACTGGTGACAAGACACAGATTTATAAGCCTTAGAGTAAATGGTAGAGTATGGAATGGGAATGTACTTAATTGCTGACCAAGAAAATATTCAAAAGTCAGCCATCAGCTGGGAAATTGATGCTTACAGTTTTCTGGAATTCTCAAGGACCATTATTGGGATACTATCAGGAAAAAGGTTCAACATCAACAGTGCTCATTACAGTGAGATGCTTATTGAAGAGCTGAAACCTGAACTTCAGATTAAATGCAAAGGACTGCTATCTAAGGGCACTGTGATCTTCAATGATAATGCACATCTCCATACCTCTGCCCATACTGTTGACACTTTTCAAAACCTCATTTTGAGGTGTTAAATCATCCTCCCAAAGTCCTGATCTCGCTCCATAGAACTTTCACCTGTTTGGTCCCCTGAAAGCAGTCCTGTGAGGACAAAGTGAGCACAGTGGTGCATTCACCTCTCCCAGCTCAGCCTAAAACATTTTTTAACAATGGAATATGAAGACGTGTTGACAGATAGAAAAAATGCATTGAAAAGCAAGTATATTGTTGACAGATAGACAAAGTGTATTGAAAAGCAAAGAGATTATGCAGAAAAATGATGCATTTGTCTTTTCTAAAAGTTAATTAAAATTAAAATTTTACAGCCAGAGTGCAGATATTTTTAACTCACATAGATAGATAGATAGATAGATAGATAGATAGATAGATAGATAGTGGTGGTCCTGGTGTGGCACTATGGGTTAATGCTGTGTACTGCAAAGTCAGTTTGAACCAAAAAATCAGCAGTTCAAGCTCACCAGCTGCTCCTCGGAAACCCTATACAGGGTCACTATGGGTCAGAACCAAGTCAAATACACATAACAACAATGACATAGTGGTAGTGGTGAGCCACCGAGTCAGTTTCGACTCAAAGTGACCCTCTATAGGGCTTCCGAGGCTGTAAATTTTTACAGGAACAGAAAGCCTCCTCTTAGCAGCCCAGTTTGTAATCCACTATGGACCCAGGACTCCTTGTATATGTATTTACGTATATGTATTATGTGTATAAGGAGCTCTGGTACCCTAGTGGTTACGACTCGGGTTGCTAACCTCAAGGTCAGCAGTTCAATGGGATAAAGATGAGGCTTTCTGCTCCCATAAAGATTTACAGCCTCAGAAACCCATGCAGGGTCATTATGAGTTGGAACTGACTCCAGTACCTACTGCCACCATTATGTGTATACACACACATATATTTGTTGTTGTTAAGTGCTGTCGAGTCAGTTCCAGCTTATAGCTATCCTGTATAAGGTGTCCAAGTGGCGGCTAGTAAGCTTGAACCACCAATTTTGTGATTCAAACCTTGCAGTCCAGCACACTAACCCACAGCAACTCTCTCGCTCTCTGTGTATATATATATTCAGAGCTTTTCCTCTCTCTCTGGGTATCTATCTATCTATCTATCTATACCCAGAGAGAGAGGAAAAGCTCTGAATTGAGATAGACCTGTTTTATCATTTCTGTGTGACTTATAACAAGTCATTTAGTCTCTTGGTACCTCAGTGATTTACTTCATCTGTGAAATGAGAAACTTAGATGGATATTAGTCTGATAACAAGCAACATGATTTAGAGAGAGGAATGGACATCTGTAGATACTAAATTAGCATGTTAAATCTGTTGTTCTTGGGTGCCATTGAGTTGGTTGAGCTCACAGTGACCCATGTGTCAGAGTAGAACTAAGTCACAGGGTTTTCTTGACTACAGTCTTTACAGAAGCAGATCACCAGGTCCTTTCTGCTGCAGAGCCACTGTGTGGGTTTGAACTGCCAACTTTTTGGTTAGCAGCCGAAAGAATCCCCTGACCCAAATAGCCAGAACAGAATAAAGGGCCAGCCTTCTCAGTGTCCTCTGGACCCTCCACCAACAGTGATTTATGGCTTAGGATAGCAGGTGCTCACCTGTGGAGCCACAGTTGAAGGAGGTTTTGTGTAATGCCAATGAATACAAAAATGTCTTTTTCATAAATAACTTAGTATGGACTGCTGAAGCTATAGTGTTGATAATCATTTTTTTTTTTTTAAATGAGAAAGAAGATGAACTGCTGGCACCCAATTGGAGAGTTTTATTCAGATCACTGGAGTCCTGAGGTGGGGCTGTAAAATAAACTCTGGCTGCTAATCACAAGATCAGCGGTTCAAACTCATCAATGCTTCTTAGAAACTCTATACAGGCTGACTTTAAGTCAAACTGATTCAGTGGAACTTACCAACAACAACAACAGTCAGATCACTAAACGCTTTCAGGTTTGGATATTTATTATATGTGACATCGAGTTGATTCTGATATTTAGCAACACTTTGTGTAGGGTTTCTGAGGCTGTAAATCTATTGGAGTCGAAAGCCTCAGCTTTCTCTTACAGAAGAGCTGATAAGTTTGAATTGCCGATCTTGTGGTCCAGTGCCTATCCTACATCACTTGAGTTGGAGGAAGTGTTAAAGGAGGAATGTTAAACTTTTATTCTTAGAAGCATCTTTGCTTGTCCTCTTTTCAGACTCCGGGCTGTGCTCTTTGAATGCTCTGTGAGCTAACGTTCTGAAATGCAGACATGTTAGTCCTAGTTAGTGCAAAGGGTTTGGAAGCCCAGTAGCAGCAGATGATTTCCATCTCTTACCCAGATGCCCCTTTGCATTGTAGAAACAGCCCAAATCCTCAGGTAATTCTCACCAGGAACTTCATGGGTTTTCAAAGAAGATGACATGATGGTCATCAGATATTGTCTTTGCCTATTGGTGTCGACTCAGAGACAGCCTCATCATGTTCACTTTCAGGTCAGCTTGTAGATGATAGGATTGCTGGCAGTTGATGGTGCAAATCATTAGAATGAAAACTAAGAAGAAATCTTTCTACTTGCAGAATCATGTTGATGGGTAGATATAGTCTAAGGTTTCAGACTCAAGACTTTTCTACTTTAATACTATGAAGATTAAGACAACATCTCTTTGCTGACCTAGACAAATCCAAGACACAATAACAAGTTTTGGTTATGTGTATCTCTTCCTTGTCTTTGACTAATTTTCTTCTCTGCTGGTAGCTCTATCATTGGCACATTCCATTTTATTCACATTCATGGTATGTTTTTCTTTTGACCATTACTTAAAATTAGAGAAAGAGATATCTGCATTTACCTCTCTTAATTTAGGTCT